>NC_048604.1:87620954-87978035 GCF_003668045.3 Cricetulus griseus
GTTAGATTGTTATAATTTTATACTATGTATTAATGTAATTAACATAATCCTTGATATTGTGCTTAAGCAAAAATCCAATATTCTTTTTTATTTTTCTGTTTTTGTTGTTATTGTTAGTTTTTGGTTTTGTTTGAGTCAAGGTTACTCTTTGAAGTCCTGGTTTTACTGGAACTCACTCTGTAGATAGTGCTGGCCTCAATACCAGAGATCTACCTGCTTCTAACTCCCAGGTGCTGGAATTAAAGGTGTGAACCATCACTTCCCAGGAGGATCCAATATTCTTAACTGGTCTGTGGAGTAAATACTTACCCTAAAAAGTTGTAGCATATTGCTATTTTTATTTTTTTCTATTGAAGTACAAATCTAATTTTAGAATTTAATTTTTCCTTCCATAGAGAAATCCAGACAAACATTATCAAGTTTTATTAATTACTTTGAAAGAAAGTAATCTTTCTGAGGGAGGTAGTTTAGGTGTGGGAACCTCATTAGAGAAAACCATAAGAAATTACTGATTCATCAAGATGTGCAGTGTTATTAACAGCAGTCCAGAGATACTTTTAAAGTGTATTTTCTTTTGTGTAAACAGATTAAAATTAAACATTTATAGTAAAATGTGGGACAAAGTGAGAAGCAATATTTAGAATGAGAAATTTAAACAATCTAATGGTAATTATTAGTTTCACTAAAGATAATGAGTCAGTAGCTATTTAATGGTAAACAAGTATGTACATGAATGAGTTCAAGTAAAATTCTGCCAGAAAAAGGTTTGTTAAAACTTTCCTTCAAAATATTCAATTCCTGATGATTACACAGTCTGAAAGTAAAATCCAAGGACATTAGTGAAGTGTGAAATTTCAAACTCATGAACTATTCATGAGCAATGATCCTAAGGAACACACAGTAATAGACCTTGACCCTTACTATTCCAGAAAGAAATCTATCAAAGCACTGAAGTCTTCTTTGGTCAGTGCTAATGGTTAAGTCCATAACCACAGATTCATTAAGAGCTGCCTGTCAGGAGAAAGTGTGAACCAAATTTGAACATTGAAATAGCCACATTATTTATAATGATATCAGCCAAATGTAGAATAAATTTCATAATTTCCGTGTGTTTCCTCATGATGAATTCTGAATTGTTTCTCAGAATTTTGTTAGAATTCTCTGTCATTGTCTTTCTTAAATCTTAAGTGAATAGCATATTCCTGCTTATGCTATTTTTGTTCTAAGCCTTCATTTTTTATTTCAATGACTTTTCTGTTGGTATGCCTTTTTAATGTAATTCATAGCTTCTTGTGTGCTAGGCTTTCTGAGGTTTCCTCATTCCACCTTGTGTATCCTAGATTACAATCTTTCTCATTATTTTGTATTTGGTTTTACTATGACAAATCACAGTCCACAAACTGATTTTTATGTTAATCTATTGGTTTGGGGTAACTGATCCATTCAGATGAAGTAATACAAAAAAGGACTATGAGATTATAGAAATTGTGTTATCCCTTTAGAGATTTGTTTCTGTCTAGTGCTCAGCTAAAGTCAAACAGAACAAAATGTGTATAAACAAAGTCATGATTTTTTCTAGCTTGAAAAAGCAGGTTCAAATTTTAACTTTATAAAGAATTCTAAGTTTCCATGCTCATTTTTATATGAAAATGTTTCACTTTCTAGGAGAAATGACAGAGTTAAATAAATGCTAAAAAAGAGAATTAGTCCTACCACGGATTCAATATACAGGTTAATATTTATTCAGTAAAGGATTGCAGCTAGACTTCGTTTCATGTTACTTCCACCAGTGTAGAGTTTTTTACACTCCTACTGAAAGTGACCAGTCTGTGTGAAACTATGAAAAACAATAATACATACACTCAAAATTTCAACTGTTAGACTTCCTCACTTTCGGTGGGATATTTACAACCCAAAATACTTGCAATATCAAAGGCTGGAAGTGCTATGGAATGAAAGGTATTCATGCATTCCTTATAGGTGTGGAATGGTGTAGAGCAATGTTAGAAGCAAGCTTGTTTGTTATTTATATAACTAAACTTTTCCATAATAATCATTAAAATTAACCCAAATGAGTTGAAAGTTTACATGCCTACAAAACAATCTCCATATGGATGTTTACAACATTACAGTACTCTGAAGCACTAAATATCTTTGTACATGTATTTTATTGTAAGATAATACAATTATTTCCAAAATAGAAAGAACTCAAGAAGCTAGTCACCAAAACACCAAAGAATCCAATTAAAAAGTGGGGTACAGAAGTAAATAGAGGATTCTCAATAAAGGAATCTAAAATGGCTGAAAGGCACATAAAAAAGTGCTCAACATCCTTAGCCCTCAAGGAAATGCAAATCCAAACAACTATGATATACCATCTTGCTCCTCTCAGAATGGCTAAAATCAAAAATGTTTATGCTGGAGATGATGTGGAGAAAGGGGAATGCTTCTCTATTGCTGGTAGGAGTGCAAAATAGTACAGCCACTTTGGAAATCAGTATGGCAGTTTCTCTGTTAAAACAAAAAGGACAAAAAGGACATCTGTTCAACCATGTTCATAGCAGCATTAATTGTAATAGCCAGAACCTGTAATCAACCTAGGTGCCCCTCAACTTAAGAATGGATAAAAAAAATGTGGTATATTTATACAATGGAGTACTACTCAGTAGGAAAAAAACACAATATAATCTTGAAATTTACAGGAAATTTGATGGAACTCGAGGAAACCATACTTCTTGAGATAACCCAGTCACAAAAAGACATACATAGTATGTACTCACTCATATATGGATTTCAGACCTAGAGCAAATTATTACCAGCCTACAATCCACACCATCAGAGAAGGTAGGAAACAATGAGGACCCTAAGACAGACATACATGGTCCACCGGAGAAGTGGAAAAGGACAAGATCTCTGAAGCTAATTTCAAGCATGGGGGAGGGAGGGAGGAAAAAGAGAAGGAGAGAAGAGTTGGGGTGAGGAGGACATGAGAGAGCAAGAAGATTGAGTCAAGAGAAGGATAGAGGAGAACAAAAAAGAGATACCATAATAGAGGGAGCCATTATAGGTTTGAAGAGAAATATGGCACTAGGGAAATGTCTACAGGTATACACATTTGACGCCAGCTAACAATCTAAGCAATAGTTGGGAGGCTACCTTAAATGCCCTTCTCTGATAAGGAGATAGATTACTACCATATATGCCATCCTAGAGCCTTTATCCAGTAGCTGAAGGAAGCAGAACTAAACACTGAGCTGAATTCTGGTAATCCCACTGCAGAGAGCAAAGGGGTCAAGACCAGGCTGGAGAATGTAACAATATGTTTTTCCACCAAGCTGCCCAAGCCCTGTTGCCATATGGGTGCTTTCTGTCAGGCCACCCAATTTCTGCCCGCTGCCACATTAAGGTTCCAAGTAACATACAGAGTCTTATATTAGGTACAAATGCTTCTTGGCCAATGACTAGGAGTTCTCATCTGTAAGCTCAGTCTTATTTATCATAAATCTATTTATTCTATGAGACTTTCCTTATCAGACACCTTCTGCTGGCACCCTCTCTTGCTGGCAGATCACATGGCAACTCCAGAGCAGAGACCAGGAGGAAGATAATGACTTCCTTCTTGTCCTTGCTTATATATGAGTCTGTCTGCTATGTCACTTCCTGCCTAGATCTCTACTATATTTCCCAGAATCCTCCTTGACTCCTAGTCTCACCTAATTTGCTGCCTCATTGGCCAAACTATTTTATTTATCATCCAATAAGACAAACACATACACAGAAGCACTTCCCCCAGGAGAAACCCACAGAAACAGCTGACCTGAACAAGGTGAAGCTCATGGACCCCAGACTGATAGCTGGGAAACCAGCATAAGATTGACCCAGAACCCCTGAGTGAGTATGATTATGTCAGTTTGGAGGTCTGGTTAATCTATGGGACCTCTGGTAATGGATGAGTATTTATCCCTAATACAGGAATAGACTTTTGGAATCCACTCCACATAGATTAATACTCTCTCAGCCTAGACACATGGGTGAGGGTCTAGGCCCTGCTCCAAAGGATATGCAGACTTTGAAGTTCCCCCATGGAGAGCCTCACATTCCCTGGGGACCAAAAGGATAGGGTGTTGGTGTGGGGCAGGGGAAGAGGGGAGGGAGAGAGACCTGGGAGTGACAGGTAAAACAAGCTTGTTTCTAACTTAAATAAAAAGGGGAAAATAAATTATACTGACTCAGAACGGTGGCAGTAGTAGGTAATCTTATAGATGTCCTCACCATCTAGTTGTATAGTAACAGGCATGAGTAACCTCCTATTAAGTGGGCCTTAAGTGCAATTAGGAGGGTGTTATATACCATTGAATTATAAGTGTCTCTATTGTATCCTTAATTATATCTTGCCATGCTAGTCATTGTTGTAGTTCATAGGCTTGACAGATGTGTAAGACTATAATTTGAGTTTCTACCTTGGCAGTTTTCATAGAACCTTCAGATGCTATGAGAGTTAATCTTTAAAGAGGAGGCTTCTAGGTCATTTCCACCTGGATTCCTCCAAGTACTAGGTTTGGAGTGTGTGCTGTCCTCGTTAATAGGGTCTTACCTTCAAGTTCTGTGAAGAACCATGGGAAATAGCAATAGCTTATATTGTTTGGGGAGTCTCTTTGAAATCCCTGGCTAATAATTTCAAGTGTAGTACTGTTTCCCTTGCCAGGTAAGGGGGTTTTGTTAGGCAGTCTATGGCTCTGGGAGGATCATTACCACCCAAATGGTATAAATTTATTTAAATTATGTATATGTGTACATATATATATATATATATATATATATATATATACTCATGTGTATATTATATATTTTAGGAAAACATAAAAGAATATATGTCCTTATGGATTTTTCAGTCCTCCTCAGTATTTTTTGTCATCCCATCCACTCTTTCAGTAAGGCCCTCCTTTCCCAGAGGAAGTCCTTCTGTCATTTTTTCACATAAACCTTATATAGCACCTGTGTCCTGATTCCCCTCTCTCTAGAGCAGCTTTTCTCCTTACCTTCTATGATCCCTTTTTTTTTTCCCTGGTTTCTGGTAATAGTCCAGGCTATATACTCACATCTGAATATTCAAAACTAGGATCTACAAATAATACAGAACATTGTTGTGGCCCAGCATATCTCTGCCCCAAGCCATGATAGCCATGAGGTATGGCCAATTAGGAAGAAAATATTTGCTACAGAGAACACACAGGGACCTAGGGAGTTAATTCAAAATTGGTCTCTAGGCCTCTGTAAACATTATCCAAAAATGTTAGAGACACAGGTGTTAAAACTTTGATTATGAAGCCGGGCGTTGGTAGTCCACGCCTTTAATCCCAGAACTTGGGAGGCAGAGGCAGGTGGATCTCTGTGAGTTCAAGACCAGCCTGGTCTACAAGAGCTAGTCCCAGGACAGCCTCCAAAGCCACAGAGAAACCCGGTCTTGAAAAACCAAATTAACTTTGATTATGAAACAGCTAGCTTATGAGAATGCTGATACTACATGCCAGGCCTCACAGGAAGAGGACTGACATAGGCGAGTTCATTAAGATTTTTTCAGATATTGGACCTAGCTTACACTAAGGGATTAGCGATGGTGGCTGCCTTACAGCAACTTCAATTAAAAATACGTTATTCCTACAGAGAAAGCAAGACATAGAGAGGAAGAAATGCACAGAGCCTTCTAATGATTGCTTTGGACGTGTTCAAACATGTGTCCCAACAGAAAAGGAAATAGGGGATCAGGCTTATGCCCAAAATACAGCCACGGATTTTCCAGTGGCGTGGAAGGCAAAAGTCGAGCTAAGGCCAATTCCTGGCAGTGGCCACAGTCCTGCGGCCCTCAGCCAGTGGCTCGGTGCCACCTCATGCCAGCATCCACTGCAGGCTCTACAGAACAACTGACGGGGTGTTGGACATCCTGGAACTCCTGGGAGTAACTTACAGCCTTGGGAGATGCTGCTATGTCTGATGCTAATCAAATTATATAAATGCTATTATATAGCCTGTCAGGAACTGTTTTGAGACTTATGGAGAAGAAAGGGCAACATACTTAAGCTTAGATCTATTCAAATTTTGGATGCTCATATTTCAAGGATTGGCAATGAGCGTTAATAAGCACCAAGAGTGAGAAAGTCTTCATCTCCTTCATTTTAAAGTGGGAATACAGAGAGGCAAATACTCAATGGTAAAATTCAGCAGGAGCTAATTGACTTGAAAGTTTTAGCGAAATCGCTTACAGGAGATGAGAAATTCACAGGTTTTCTCGGACCAGAGAGAGTTTTTCTAGGTCTGGTTTACATCACTTAATATAATGTTTTCTAGTCTGTCTGTTTAATAGCAAGTTTCATTATTTCGTTTTTCTATTAAATTTTATTCTTTTGTATGCATGAGCATGTGTCAATATGGTTTGCTTATATGCATGTATGCTACATGTCCATGTGCTGCCCACAGAGGCCAGAAGAATGTTTAGATCCACTGGAACTGGTGTTACAAGGTATAAGAAAGCCCCTGTGAAGTTTCTGGGAATTGAATCCAGGTCCTCTAAAAAGCAAGTCTGTTCTTAACTTTAGAGCCAGCTCTCAAGCCTCAATTTTATTTTTTTACAGTTCAATGGAATTCCATTATGTATACATACCACATTTTTATTATTCATTCATTAGTTAAAGAACATTTAGTTTGTTTTCATTTCCTATTTATAAATAGAGTAATGATGAACATGACTGAGCATATATCTGTGGAGTAGGATGTTGAGTCATTTGGATGTATGCTAAGTTGGGCTATATGGCAGATCTACTTTTCGCCTATTGAGAATTATCCACATCAGTTTCCATACTGGCTGCACAAGCTTGCATTCCCTACCAAATGGGAATGAGAATTCCTCCTTTGCCACATCTTCAACAAGCATTTGTAATCAGTTTTTTTCTTGACCATAGTCATTCTGATTATGATAAATATAAGAGTTTTAATTTTAATTTCCCTAATTGATGATGTTGAACACATTTAAAGGTATTTATTAGCCATTTTTGCTTCTTCGTTCATCAAAGAAATCTTTTTTACTATAGCAGACAGAGACCATCACAGAAATCTGTAATTGTTCATAATGTAGATGAAACCACAGGAGACAGCTTCTATATCAAAGACACAGGGAACATAACAGAGGAGGAAGTTGAAGGATTGCAAGAGACAAAGGACTGTTTTGCCTGCTATAAGGTACCATCCTCAATATGTGACAGGGATTTTAACTCATAAAATCTTAACAAAGACCTATGCAATGACCAAACCTGTTGAAATTTGAGCATGGATGGGAAAAAATAAACAAGGTCCCACTCCCTAGAAGAATAGCTACACACAATAAATGACTGCTGAGATAGAGAATCAGTCATCTTCATGGAAGAGTCCCTTGATAGGTTATACAATCTGAATTGGTCAACTCTAAGCACATATATATTAGCAAAATAAAAGAAGTTAGTATGATGTGTATGTATACATACACATACATACACACACGTAAAGAACATGGGTAGGAATGATGTAAATAGCTTATTTATGTATGAAGTTATCAAAATATATCAATTAATTGAATGTTTAAAAAGAATAAGACAGTATATGTCAGGACAATTTTAGCCTTTTCTTTGAATTTGAGAGGTCCATTTAAATGGAGAGAATTCACTCTTCCAAAGAAATGAACTTCTCAAACTTTTATGTACAGAGAAATCATACGGGATCTTATGTGTAAAAAATGGTCTCCTTAGAGTGAATACTTATGAAAACAAAGGTTAGGGAATTCAATTTCAGGAAATAGTATAGAAGCTTGAAACTAAATAAAGTTTATTCAGGGATATCAACAACTATGAGGAAAACAAATTTCAAAATCCATTTTTATGCAGAAATTGTAGTTAATCTGAAGTGTCACCCATAATTAAAGACAATAGTAATATATTTGAACACTTGAGAGATTATTCCATAGACTTTTTGGATCAGTCAACATATATTCATATAAAAGTGAATGAGAGTTCCTAGCAGCCCACCTTCATATCCTATGGACTCTGCTTCTTAATGTTGACCAAAAATTGATCCCCCTGCTTCTTTCCTGCTGTCCCTTTCAGCCTTTCATGCTAGCCCATCTCCATTATTTTTTGAAACCTACCAACTCACAGAAACAGACATTTTCAGGAACCCCACAGTGACCACATTTGTCCAGAATCCAGAGTAGGCAACAGCAATCAAAAAACAGAACAACAAAGACTAGACCAAGAAATACTCATACTTCAAAACTATAGAAAACTAGATCCCAGAGGAAAAAACAAATATGAACATCCAAGAAAACAAGCCTTCACCAGAAGCCAAAAAACATGATGCAGTAAGCCCTTCTAAGGCTATTAAAGCAATTAAGCTAAAGCACAAGCCAAGGACTTCAGATAAAGGACTTTTAAAATATATGAATTATGAATGTCTTAATAAAGACAGTGAAAACACAAGCAAATACTTGAATGAATGAAAACCATTCAAGACATGAAATAAAATTAACAAAAATACACACCACCAACCAAGGAAACAGAATCATTAAGAGAAAATCCAAACCAAAATAAAAATGTAAATGAAAATCTCAGATGTCAAACAGAAATTTCAGACATAAGCCTCATGAACAAATTAAAATACCTGGAACACAGAATTTCAGTTCTTGAAGATAGCATAGAAGAAATAGTTTCTTCATAGAAATTGAAAGCTAATCTTCAACTTGATATAAGAACACAAAAATACTAAAGTAGCTAAAACAATGCCGAATGATAAGAGAAATGCTGGAACTATCACCATTCTGTTTGTATTGGGGAAAATTTTTTCTATGATCTGGTTGAAAACCTTTTCTGTGGACTTCTCCTGGAGTTTTCTCCTCTATGCATACCTATTATTCACAGTTATGGTCTTTTATAGTATTCCAGATATTCTTGATGGTTTGTGATTGAATTATTTAGATTTAACATTTACTTACTGTGAAGATTTAATTCCATATATTCCTGGAAATAAATAGTATGGTATATAGAATTTTCACTTAGTGTTTGTTTTTAAATGGTTGTGAATTGTGCAGAAAAATTTTGAGCCAGGCAATATCACTATTTCTAGTTTACTACAAATATATCAAGTTAGTAATGATGAATATTTTCAGTGATAATTACAAAGCAAATACAACAGCACAACCAAAGAGAGACTGGATGTAAAGTGATACTATTTAAAATTTACATTAATTTTTCTTAAATACATTTCTCAAAAATTAGTACAACTTTAATTTCAGTATATGTTCATACTTGATATGTTAGAAATTTTCTTAGTTTCTATAACAAATATCAAGAGAGTTGTATCCTTTCTTGAAATAAAATGAGAGCTCCTGTAAATAAAAATTCAATGATGCACATATGAACTCACAGAGACAGGGCAGCATGCACTTGACCTACATGGGTATAAGCCAGATGGGGGTCCAAGCACTGGGTGTGGGGAGTGGAAATGAGCTCCTATCCCTAAAAAAGACATCATCTCCAATTGACACCTGCTTTCAAAGAAAAAACAGTTTTCTTCAATGGAGTCTCATTGTATATACTAAGCACAGTTCATAGTAGGCTTCTTGCCAATCAGTAGATGGCTACCATAAATTGAACTCAATTTTAATTTTGTAGATTTTTTCATATTGCTTTGGGAGGGGAATTTTTTTATCTTACTTGTCTTTTGCTTGTATATTTTGATTTCTCATTTTGTGCTATTATGGACTTTGTTATTCTATTGCTTATATCTTTGTGTGTATGTGTTTCTTGTGCCTTTTTAAAATTATACTTTGTTTCATTTTTTTGCCTGTATGTTTACTAAAAAGAGATAAAGAAAGGGAAGGGAGGTGGGTGGGTGGGGAAGTAAGGAAAATCTGGGAGGAGTGATGAAGGAACAATGATCAAAATATATTATGTGAAAAATTTTCAGTAAAATACAGACAATTCAATGAAACAATTCTATAAAGTAGTAAAGCTATTTATGTTTCAAATTCATAAGTTGTGACCAAAAGTATTTAGTGAAACTCATTATTGGATAGTTTTCTAGCAGTCAACTCAACAGTACATTTCTTCTACTAATCTAATAATATTTAGACACAATGCTTAGCTGTCATTATGAAGAAATTCTAAGAAACCCTCATAAGATATATTGTTTCATTGAGTATAGTTGAATGTTATTCACAATTATATGTGTTCCTTCCACATTAGAAGAAGATATGTTGGTAATGTTCTAGAAAGGATAAAAACAAAAAAACACACTGGTAAAAAAAATACCAAAATATGTCAGTCATTAATATATTGGATAACTTTGAGCAAATCAGGGATACTTTCTAGAGGCATGCATTTCCAATGAGAAAATGAGGTATAAATTTGCACAGACAATTTTTATAATCTCTTATCTATAACAAATTTTACTTTTACTTTTATCTTGGAAAATCCTGTACCTTACTAGAATGAGTTGGCTAATCAGTAATCTATGATTTTTCTGGCTATACAGGTACATTTAGGCTAAACTGAAATTGCAAAATATTAACTGTCATACATCAGAGAGATCATTAATCATTATAGTTATTATTTAACACTGTCATAATTATATGTGAACCTGAACTGTAAGAATAATTACAGTATTTTTTAAAATGCTATTTTGCATAGAATAATTTATAATAATTAAGTCCAAGGGATGAGCTAATCAGAAAACTCTTAAAAGAATACATATGCTTCCCATGGAAAGTTCAGCCATTTTTAACAAAATGTTAATACAATCTCAAATATGTTTCTGAGAGATTAAATTATATAATTTGAGAGCAATGGATAACAGAATCTGAGGAAATTAATAAATTGTTTAATAAACACATATAGCATGCTGTATAGTGTTCTCTTGTCTTTCTATTATTAGCTTGTTTCATTTGGCATAACATCCGTAGGCTAATTCATGTTGAGCATATGAACAAGTTTTCATACTTTTCTGGGAATACATATGGCTAGCATTGTGAATGGTAAAATAATAATTACTATTAGCTCATCTACTAAAAATCATATCAGATAATACATAGTAATTGTTAGTAAAATGTTGACACACATAAAACAAGTGGATTTTTAGAGATGAATTGTTGTGCCTTGATAAAGAACAAAGACAAGATCTCCAAAGATGAGGTACCATTAGGCTACAAAATTCTCATATTCACATAAAAATTTCACCTCATATAATTTCTTAGAAAAGGTACACTATATATTAAGAAAGTAGATTTAGTATTGCAGAGAATGATGGAAATTGAAGGTATTGCAGTATATTACAATTTAAAAATATTTGTAATCTTCTCAACATTTACCATGTTACTTAAATGTCAGGTTTTATATGACCTATTTTACCAGTAATCATCATGAGGTTAACACAAGTTTCTAAATAGTGATATTTCACTTTCTTTTTGTAAACCATGACACCAGGTATTTGTAGTTAGGAGTTTCCTTACAAAATAAAGAAGCAATAATAACAAATTCAAATGAAATCCAAGGGCAGGAGTTGGTAAGCCACTCAATCTCTCCCACCTTGGACCCTATAATCTACAAGTCCCATTCCTATCCAAAACCACAACCATCCAACATGGCATCAGCAGCTTCCAGAGGCACAGATACCACCTGCACCAATTGGAGGAAAAATGGATAGACACCAGTGCAAGAATACATTCAACAACATACAGAGCTATATGGCACCAACAGAACCTATTGGCTCTATAACAGCAAGACCTCAACAACCTTAAAAATAACTTTATAAAGATGATAGAGGACCATAAAGAAGAAATGAAAAATTCACTGAAAGAAGTGAAAGAAAAGGCAAACAAAAAATGTCCTCTTGCCATATAGTAACCAAAACACTAAACATATAAAATAAAGAAATAATACTAAGAGCTGCAAAGGAAAATGGCCAAATAACATATAAAAGCAGACCTATCAGAATAACACCTGACTTCTCAATGGAAACTTTGAAATATAGAATATCCTGGACTGACATTCTGCAGACACTAAGAGACCATGAATGCCACCCAAACCACTATATGCAGCAAAATTTTCAGTCACCATAGAAGGAGAAAATAAGATATTTCATGACAAAATCAGATTTAAACAATACTTATCCACAAATACAGCCCTACAGAAAGTAATAGAAGGAAAACTCCAAGCCAAGGAAGCTAGCTCTACCCATAGAAACATAGTCAATAACCCCACACAAGCAAATCCTAAAGAAGGTAAACACATCCACATAGTACCAACAACAATAACAAAAACAAAATATAACAGGAATTAACAATCACTAGTTATTAATATTCCTCAATATTGAGGGACTCAATTTGCCTGTAAAAAGACACAGGCTATAAAAGGGATAAGAAAACTGGAGCAAACTGTCTGCATCATACAAGAAACACTCAACATCAAAGACAGACATCACTCCAGAGTAAAGGGCTAGAAAGACTTTCCAAACAAAAGGACCTAAGAAGCAAGCTGGTGTACCTATTCTAGTATTTTAAAAATAGACTTCAAACTAAAATTAATCAAAAGAGATGGAGAAGAACATTTCACATTAATCACAGGAAAAAATGCCATCAAGATGAATCAGTCTCAATTTTGAACATTTATGCCTGAAATACAAGGGCAACCACATGCAAAAAAGAAATATTGCTAAAGTTTAAATTGCACATCAAAAACAAACACCAATAGAGGGATACTTCAACACCCCATTCTCACCAATGGACATGTCTGCCAGACAGAAACGTAACAGAGAAATAAGGCAACTAACAGATGTTATGAGTAAATGGGATTAACAGAAATCTATGGAACATTTTACCCAAACACAAAATTATATACCTTCTCATCATCTTATGGATCTTTCCCTAAAATTGACTACATACACCGTCACAAAGCAAATCTCAACAGATACAAAGAATTGGACCAAACCCCTGTTTCCAATCAGATGACTATGGCTTAATGTTAGAATTCAACAACAACACAAATTACTGAAAGGCCACAAACACATGGAAAGTGAAAAACACTCAACTAAATCACCACTGGATCAAGGAAGACATAAAGAAAAAAATTGAGGACTTGCCAGAATTCAATGAAAATGAAGGTACAACATACCCAAACTTACACAACACTTTGAAAGCAGTGCTAAAAGGCCATAGCACTAAGTGCCTACTTAAAGAAGTTGGAGAACAATCACACTAGTGACTGAAAAGCACACCTGAAAGTTCTAGAACAAAAAGAAACAAACTCATCCTGAAGGAGAAGATGAAAGGAAATAATCAAATTGAGGGCTGAAATCAAAATAGAAACAAAGAGATCAATATAAAGAATTGTGGTGATATATTGTTTATGATCTAAGAAAGCTTTTCTGGTGAACAGAATGCAAAGACACCCACAGCCATAGAAACTTGGCAGTGGTGGAACATATATTTAAAGCCAGAACTCAAGAGACAGAGGCAGATGGAACTTTGTGAGTTCAAGCACACCTTGGGCTACATGAGAGTGAGCCACTCTAAATGAGAAAAATAGATTACACCTCAAATCTAGAGAGAATATAAGGAGCACAGTGGAATCTCAGGAGCAATTTGAGATTTGGTGAGGAGCACTGTAGTCTGGACACATAATCTGAGGTTTGGTGGACAGCCCCTTCAATCTGAGCATTGTTAGAAGTGAGAGCTCCCTGGTGCTTTAGCCACATTGCTTCTTTGATCTTCAGTTAGAACCCCAATATCTGTCTCTGGATCTTTATTATTCATACTACAATGAACCAATGAAACAAAGAGTGGTTTTTTTGAGAAAATCAAAAAGATAAACTTATATACAAACTAACCAAAAAGCAGAGTGGGAATATCCAAATTTAAAAAAAACAGAAATGAGAAAGGGGACATAACAACAGACACTGGGGAAATAACGTGTAGGTCATAGAATTGGAAAATCTAAAAGAAACGGACAATTTTCTGGATAAGTACCATATACCAAAATTAAATCAAGACCAGATAAACAATTTAAATGGGCCTATAACCCCTAAGGAAATATAAGTAATCATTAAAACTCTGCTAACCAAAAAAAAGCCCAGGTCCATATAGCTTCAGTGTAGAATTCTAGCAGAATTTCAAAGTAGAGCTAATAACAATACTCTTCAAATTTTTCCACACAATAGAAACAGAAGGAACATTGCCATTCTTGTTTTATGAGGCTGCATTTACCATGCTACCCAAACCACACAAAGATGCAACAAGGAAAGGGAAGTACAGAACAATCTCCCTCATGAACCTTGATGCAAAAATACTCAATAAATACTGGCAAACTGAACCAAAGAACACATAAGAAATTGTCCACCATGATTAAGTAGGCTTAATGAAAACACCGTCAGTAATGTGGTGGGATACAAAAATAACTAAAAAAAAAATCAGTGCATTCCTGTCTTTCCCCTCCAACATCAGGTAAAGAAGTGAGTGCCAGGGGCTCTTCCAGCTCATCTTTCCCCCTTCAAGTCCCCTGAACTGAGGCTCCCACACCCTTTCCACCACTGAATCCCCCAGAGAGACCTGGAGGAAGAACAAAGCATCCAGCATCATCAGCCACAATTCCTGACTTGCCCCTCCAACCTCTGGTAGAGAGGAGAGAGAGAGACCCCACCTGTACCCACTGGAACAAGAGATGGGATGATAACAGGATAAAAACACAACCAACAACAGAAAGACTTAAATGGCAACATCAGAGTCTATGGAATCTATAAAAGAAGGACCCTAACATTCAAATGCAGATGAAGCAGAAGAGAATGACCTTAATAACAACTTCATGAAAATGATAGAGGCCCTCAAAGAGGATATGGGAAAATCCCTTAAAGAGATGGAAGAAAAAAAATCAAAAATGCAAGAAATCAACAAATCTCTTAAAGAAATCGAGGAAATCCAAGAAAAAACAATCAAACAGATGAAGGATAAAATTCAAACTGTTCAAGATCTGAAAACTTAAGTAGAGAAAATAAAGAAAACACAAACTGATGGAATGCTAGAAATAGAAAAACTGGAAACATGATCAGGAACTACATATGCAAGTATAGCCAGCAGAATACCAGAAATGGAAGAGAGAATATCTGGCACTGAAGATAAACTAGAGGAAATAGATTCATTGACCAAAGAAAATCATAAATCCAACAAATCCTTAACAAAAAATATCCAGGAAGTATGGGACACATTAAAAATTCCAAACCTAAGAATAGCAGGTATAGGAGAAGGTGAAGAAGCCCAGTTCAAAAGTGCAGAAAACATATTAAACAAAATCATAGAAAACTTCCTCAACCTAAAGGAGGACATGCCTATGAAAGTACAAGATGCTTAGTGAACAATAAATAGACTAGAGCAAAAAAAAAGGTCCCTCGCCACATAATAATCATATCACCAAACATACAGAATAAAGAAAAAATATTAAGAGCAGTGAAGGGGAAAAGCAAAGTAATGTATAAAGGCAGACTTATCAGAATTACACCTGATTTCTCCATGGAAGCACTGAAAGGCCATGGATAGGTGTTCTACAAACACAAAGAGACCACAGATGTCAGCCCAAACTACTATATCCAGCAAAATTCTCAATTACCATAGATGGAGAAAACAAGATATTCCATGACAAACCCAAATTTACACAGTAAATAACAACCAATTCAGCCCTACAGAAATTTCTGGAGGGAAAACTCCAAGCCAAGGCAGTTAACTACACTCGCAAAAACATGGGCAATAGTTAATCTCACTTTACTAAAAGACAGAAATAGTGGAAAAACTCACACACAACACCACTACCAAAAACAAAACAAAAGAAACAAGACTCAACAATCAATGGTCATTAATATCCTTCAATATAAATGGTCTTAACTCACATATAAAAAGATGCAGGCTAAGAGAATGCATATGAAGAAAGAATCCATTTTCTGTTGCATATAAGAAACACACCTCACCTTCAAAGACAGTTGATACCACAAGTTATTGTTTGGAAAAGAATTTCCAATCAAATGGCCATAAGAAGCAAGCTGGTGTAGCTATTCTAATATCTAAAAACATAGACTTCAAACTAAAATTACTCAAAAAGACGAAGAAGGTAATTTCATATTCATCACAGGAAAAATCCATCAAGATGAAGTCTCAATTCTGAACATCTATGCCCCAAATACAAAGGCACCCACATTCAAAAAAGAAACATTACTAAAAGTCGAATCACACAGTAAACCCCACACACTTATACTGAGAGACTGCAATACCATACATTCACCAGTGGACACTGGACAGCATTACAAGAAATTTAACAAAGAAACAAAGGAACTAATAGAACTTATGAGCCAATTGGATTTAACAGACATCTATAGAACATTCCATCCAAACACAAAAGAATATACATTCTTCTCAGCACCACATGGAACTTTGTCTAAAATTGAACACATACTTGGCAATACAGCAAACCTCAACAGATAAAAAAAAATTGAAATAACCCACTGTATCATATCAAACCACCATGGCTTAAAATTAGAATTCATCAACAACACAAATTGCAGGAAGCCTACAAACTCATAGAAAATGAACAATGCTCAACTGCATCACTCATGGCTAAAGGAAGAAATAAAGAAAGAAATCAAAGACTCACTAGAATTCAAAGAAAATGAAGGCACAACATACCCAAAACTATGGGATACCCTGAAAGCAGTGCTAAGTGGAGTGTTCATAGCACTAACTGCCCACATGAAGAAACTGAATAATAGGCACACTAGAGAATCATCAGTATGCATGAAAGCTCTAGAACAAAAATAAGCAAACTCACGCTGGAGGAGTAGACACCAGAAAATAATCAAATTGAGAGCAGAAATCAACAAAGTAGAAACAAAGAAAACAATACAAAGAATCAATGAAACAAAGAGTTGGTTCTTTGAGAAAATCAACAAGGTAGAAAAACCTTTATCCAAACTAACCAAAAGGCAAACTAACAAAGTCTGAAATGAAAAGGGGGACATAACAGCAGACACTGGGGGAAATGCAGAGAATATCATGTCATATTGTGAATATCTGTACTCCACAAAATTGGACAATTTAAAGGAAATGAAAATTTTTCTTGACAGATATCACTTACCAAAATTGAATCAAGAACAGATAAGCAACCTCAAAGGAAATAGAAGCAGTCATCAAAAGTCTCCCAACCAAAAAAAGCCAGGGGCCAGACAGATTCACTGCAGAATTCTACCAGAAATTCAAAGAAAAGCGGATACCAATAATCCTCAAAATTTCCACACAATAGAAGCAGAAGGATCATTGCCAAAATCTATTTATGAGGCTACATTTACCTTGGTACCCAAAACACACAAGAAAAAAACTAAGATAGAGAACTAAAAACTAATTGCCCTCATGAACATTGATGCAAAAATATTCAATAAAACTGTGTAAATAGAATCCAATAACACATCAGAAAAATAATACACCATGATCAAGTTGGCTTCATCCCAGGAATGCAACATACAAAAATCTATCAATGTAATATACCATATAACCGCATGATCATGCCACTAGATGCTGAAAGAGCCTTCAACAAAATTCAACATCCCTTCATGATAAAGGTCTTGAAGATATCAGGGATAACAGGAACATACCTAATCCTAATAAATGCAATATACAGCAAACTTGTAGCCAACATCAAACCAAATGGAGAGAAACTTGATGTGATTCCTCTAAAATCATGAACAAGACAAAGCTATCCAATCTCTCAATATCTCTTCAATATTGTACTTTAAGTTCTTACTAGAGTAATAAGACAACAAAAGGAGATCAAGGGGATAAAAAATTGGAAAGGAAGAAGTCAAACTTTCACTTTTGCAGCTATGATATGACAGTTTACATAAGTGAACTGTAAAACTTTACCAGGGAAGTCCTAGAGCTGATAAACACCTTCAGGAAAGTGGCAGGATACAAGATTAACTAAAAAAAATCAGTAGCCCTATTATATACAGATGATAAATGGGCTCAGAAAGAACTCAGAGAAACATCACACTTTATAATAGCCACAAACAACATAAAATATCTTGGTGTAACTCTAAGTAAACAGGTGAAGGACATGTATTACAAGAACTTTGAGTCATTGAAGACAGAAATTAAAGAAGATACCAGAAAATGGAAAGATCTCCCAAGCAGATTGATAGGTAGGATCATCGTAGTAATCCTACAATCCTTCAATCTTGCCAAAAGCAATCTAGAGATTCAATGCAATCATTATCATAATACCAGCACAATTCTTCACAGATATTAAAAGGAAAACACTCAACTTTTTTTTAATTATGAAACTTTTGGCCACTGGCTATGGCTTGCTATTGGCTAGCTATATCTAAATTATCAAGCCCTAATGGTTCAAAGACTTCAACATGAATCCAGTCATACTGAACCTCTTAGAAGCTAAAGTGGGAAGTACCCTTGAATGAATTGGTATAGGAGACCACTTTCTGAACATAAAACTAGTAGCACAGACATTGAGATTGACAACTAATAAATGGGACCTCCTGAAATTGAGAAGTTTCGGTAAGGCAAAAGACACATTTAACAAGGGAAAACAGCAGCCCACAGAAAGGGAAAAGATATTCACCAACCCCACATCTGACAGAGGGCTGATTTCCAAAACATTTAAAGAACTCGAGAAACTAGTCACCAAAACACGAAATAATTCAATTAAAAAGTTGGGTACAGAACGAAACGGAGAATTCTCAATAGAGGAATCTAAAATGGCTGAAATACACTTAAGAAATTACTCAACATCCTTAGCCATCGGGGAATGGATATCATAACAACCCTCTTACGCCCATCAGAATGGCAAAATAAAAAACACCAATGACAATTCGTGCTGGAGAGGATGTGGAGAAAGGGGAATGCTTCTCTAGTGCTGTCGGGAGTGCAAAATAGTACAGCCACTTTGGAAATCAGGATGGCAGTTTCTCTAGGAAAAATGTGAATCCATCTACCTTAAGATCCAGCAATTCCACACTTAGCATATACCCAAAGGATGCTCATTCATACAACAAGGACATCTGTTCATCTGTGTTCATAGCAGCATTATTTGTAATAGCCAGAACCTGAAAGAAACCTAGATACCCCTAAACCTCTGAATGGATACAGAAAAATGTGATACTTTTATACAATTGAGTACTACTCTGTGGGAAAAAAAAGCAATGGAATCTTGAAATTTGCAGGCAAATGGATGAAACTGGAAGAAACCATCCTAAGTGAGGTAACCCAGTCACAGAAAGACAAACATTATGTGCATTGACTCATATATGGATATTAGATATAGAGAAAATGATTACCAGCCTACAATCCATACCACCAGAGAAGCTAGGAAACAAGGAGGACCTTAAGAGAGAAATACACAGTCCCCCAGTGAAGCAGAAAGGGACAAGAGTTCCTGAACAAATTGGGAGCATGGGGAGATAAGGGAGAGAGATAGGAAAAAGAGGAAGGGAGAAGAGGAGGGAGGAGGAGAACATGAGGGATCAGGAAGATTGAGTGGGGAGAAGAATAAAGGAGAACAAGAAAAGAGACAAATCTACATAGGGAGCATTATTTGTAATAGCTCTAGTCTAGCACTAGGGAATTGTACAGAGATCCACAAGAAGGACACCAACTAGGAACCTAAGCAATAGTGGAGAGGTTACCTTAAATGCCCTTCCCCTATAATGAGAATGATGAGTACCTTAAATGCCATCCTAGAGCCTTCATCCAGTAGCTGATGGAAGCAGAAGCAGATACTCACAGCTAGACACTGAGCCAAACTCCTGGAATCCAGTATCAGGGAGGGAGGAGGGACCACCCAAATGGTCAAGACCATGCTGGGAAAACCCAAGAAACAGCTCACCTGATCAAGTGGGAACCATGGACCCTAGTCTGACAACTGGGGGAACCAACATAGGACCAAACCTGGCCCCTAGAACATGGGTGTCAGCTAGGAGCACTGGAGAGTTTATGGGACCTCTGGCAATGAAACCAGGATGTATACCTAGTGCATGAATGGACTTCGGGAGTGCATTTCCCTGGGAGGTGTACTCTCTTAGCCTAGATACACAGGGTAGGGCCTAGGACCTGCCCCAAATCACTTGACAGATTTTCATGATCCCTCATGGAATGCCTTACCTTCCCTGGGGAGTAGATGGGGAATGGGATGGAGAGTTCAGTGTGGTGCATGGGAGGATGGGAGGAGATGGAACTGGCATTGATGTGCAAAATAAGATTGTTTCTAACTTAAATAAAATTTATATTTAAAGAACCTGTAGCCCTCCTACATAAAAATGACAAACAGGCTGAGAAAGAAATCAGAGAAACATCACCCTTTGCAGTAGTCACAAATAACATAAAATACCTTGGGGTAACTCTAACCAAACAAGTGAAAGACCTGTTTGACAATAATATTACATGTTTGTAGAAAGAAGTTGAGGAAGATATGAGAACGTTGAATGATCTCCCTATCTCTCAGATAGGTAGGATTAACATAATGAAAATGGCGATCTTATCAAAAGCAATCTATAGTTTTAATGTAACCCCTATCAAAATTGCAGCACAATTACTCATAAACCTGGAAAGAACAATACTATGCTTCATATGGAAAAACAAAAACCCAGGACACCTAAAACAATCCTGTTCGATAAAAGAACTTCTGGAGTTACCACCATCCCTGACTTCAAGCTCTACTACATGGATATAGCAATAAAAACAGTTTGATAATGGTGTAAAAACAGACAAGTGAACCAATGGATTTGAATCAAAGACCATGACATTAATCCACACACTTATAAACAACTGATTTTTGAGAAAGCCACCAAAATTATATGATGGAAATAAAGTATCTTCAACAACTGTTGCTGGCATAACTAGATGTGAGCATGTAGAAGATGTCACATAGATCCATATCTATTGTCATGCTCAAAACTCAAGTCCAAGTGGATCAAAGACCACAACATAAATCCACTTTCACTGAACCTGATGGAAAAAATATGGGAAGTAGCCTTTAACACATTGGCACAGGATACCACTTCCTAAATATAACACCAGTAGCACAAACAATGAGAGCAGCAATTAATAAATGGGACCTCCTGAAACTGAAAAGCTTCTATACAGCAAAGGACATGGTAAACAAGACAAAATATAGTAGCAGTCTACAGAATGGGGAAAGATCTTAACCAACCCCAGATCTTACAGAGGGTTAATCTTAAAATATGTAAAGAACTAAAGAAACTATACATCAAATACCAAGTAATCCAATTGAAAATTAGGATACAGATCTAAACAGATAGTTCCCAACAGAAGAATCTCAAATGGCCAAAAGACATTTAAGGAAGTTCTCAACATCCTTAATCATCAGGGAAATGCAAATCAAAACAACTCTGAGATACCATCTTATACCTGTCAGAATGGCTAAGATCAGAAACACTAATGACAGTCGATGTTAAAGAGGACATGGAGCAAGTGGAACTCCCCTCTACTTCTGGTGGGATTGCCATCTTGTACATCCCCTTTTGAAATCAGTATGGCGGTTTCTCAGAAAATTGGGAATCAATTTACATCAAGAACGAGGGATACCACTCTTGGTCATATACCCAAAGGATACTCAATCATACCACAAAGACATTCGTTCACTTAAGTTCATAGTAGTATTATTCATAATATCTAGAAGCTTCAAACAAGCTTGATGTCCAACCAAAGAATGTATAAGGAAAATGTGGTACATTTACAAAATGGAGTATTACACGGCTATAAAAACAAATGCATCATGAAATTTGCAGGTAAATGGATGGAAGTAAAAAAAAAAGTCATCCTGAGTGAAGTAACCCAGAATCAGAAGTACAAACATGGTATGTACTCACTCATAAGTGTATACTAGATATAAAGCAAAAGATAACCAGATTACAATACACAGCTCCAGAGAAGCTAGGTATATGGAGGACCCTAAGAGGGACACATGGATCGACCTGGGGAGAGGAAATAGATGAGATATCCTTGATAAACTGGGGGTGGTGGAAGTAGAAGGGATGGGATGGGGGGTGAGAATGTGAGGGAAATATGTGGTCAAGTTGTAGGAAAGACTGAATTGGAGAGCAATGAAAGAGATAACCTTGATAGAGGGAGCCATTATGGGGTTAGGGAGAATCCTGGTGTTAGGGAATTTTCCAGTAATCCACAAGTATGATCTCAGCTAAGACTCCTAGAATTAGTGGAAAGGGTGCATGAATTGGCAATCCCCTGTTATCAGATTGGTTACTACCCTAACCTTCATCGTAGAACCTTCATCCAGTAACTGATGGAAGCAACTGCAGAGATCCACAGCCAAGCACCAGGGTGAGCTCGAGGAGTACAGGATAAGAGCAAGGATGGATTATATGAGCAAGGGGGAGTGTCAGGATCATGACAGAGAAACTCAAAGAGACAGCTGATACAGCTGGTGAAAGCTCATGGACTCTTGGCTGACATATGAGGATCCTGCATGGAACTGAGCTAGGCCCGATGAGTGTTGGTGACAGTGTATAGCTTCATATGTTGTGAAACCCCCGGCAGTGGAACCAGGATCTATCCCTGGTTCATGAGCTGGTTTTTGGAGCCCATTCCCTATTGGATGCATGGCTCAACCTCAATGCAGGTGGGAGGTGCTTGGTCTTGCCTCAACTTCATGTGTCAGGCTTTGTTGATTCCCCATGAGAGGCCTTATCCTTTCTGACTAGTGGATGGTGAATGGGTTGTGAGGAAGTGGAGTGAGCAGGAGGAGGGGAGGGAGTAGGAACTGTGGTTGGTATGGAAAATGAATAAAAACTCATACTAAAGAAATCCAAGGGCCGATGAAGTGAAGCTATCACTACAAATCATATACATATACATGTATATGTATTATATACACAATCTCCAAGTAAGAGTTAATCCTTTAATAAAATTAAAATTTCTGGGCTTAAAGTAAAATTACTGGGTATAGAATTGGTTAGTTCTTGTTCTTACAAATTTGAGTTGCATTATTAACTCATTAACTAGTGTTCTTTCCATTTTTGATGTAGGCACTTAAGCTATAAATTTCCAAGTCATAACTTCAGCCTTCACCCTTATTGTCTAGTTTTCCTGGTACTACAAGATGCTCTGTATGATACCAGAAGAGAATAGTAATTTCTAACATAGCTTACTAACCCTGTGATCTAAAACTTTGACCTGCCTACATGACATGGTGGGGAAATAATGGAACAAACTGTGGAAACAATCAAACACTCTCTGATTGGATACAAGACCCACTCCCTGAGATGGAATCCATGCCTGATATTGCTCAAGTGGACATGAACATGAGATTACCTAGGCCATTGACCTAGGTGAAAACTAAATACTGTTTTACCCTTAAAGGAACATAGCAATAGAGTGACTGCTAAGAAGAGACATTCTTCTGTACCCATAGATCAGCGCTTTACTCAGACATCATCAGAGAAGCTTCTCTCAGTAGATGAGAATTAGCACAGAGATCCACAACTGGACAATGTGCATGTGCGAAGAGTGGGAGACTAGAATACTCAGTCCTACATGAGACGTTTCTACCAAATTCTTCACTACAGGGATCAGTGAACTCTGTGGAAGAAGAGGCAGGAATCTTTTAAGTACCAGTGAGGATGGAAGACACCCAAAACCAAAGCCTTCTATACGAAACAGGACTGACATATATATGAATTGACAGAGACTGTAGCAACATGCACAGAGCCTGCACAGGTTCAAGAAAGATGAGATACAAGTTCTGAGAAGGGGAAATGAACTAAGATGGTATCTTGACAATAACTTGTAAAGAAAAAATTATTTTTCTCCAGTGGAGTCTCACCAGGTATATAAACCACACTAAAGGGTATGTCTCATGTCCACCAGTAGATTGCCAACACAGAAAAGGAACTCAGTGATATTTCTGTAGACATTTTTGTCTCATATTGCTTTTTTGAGCATATTTTTTGGCTTGCTGGCTTTTTGCTTGCATATGATGATTCCTGATTTTGTTTTGATGGATTTTGGATGTGTAAGTATATATTGTCTTTTTCTTCTTTTATTCTAGTTTTTGTTGTTGTTGCTCTTCTTTTGTTCTTGCTTGTTTTGAGAGAGAGAGAGAGAGAGAGAGAGAGAGAGAGAGAGAGAGAGAGAGAGAGAGAGAGATCATGGAGTTGGTATCTGGGAGGAGCCACAGAAGGGGAAACCAGGATCAGAACATATTAAAGAAGTGTTTTTTGGTGGAAAAATATAAAATTAATTTCTAGCTATATACAAACCAACTCAACAGAAAGAAAAAATTCAGAGAAGTTAATGAAATAGAAAGTAAAGGCAAAAATAAAAAGAATTAATGAATCTAAGAGCTAGTTCTTTAAGAAGACAAAATGGACAGACCCTAGGTCCACTGTAATTATGTGCTACCAGTATTTTTTACAAAGATCTAGCAGGAAGATTAACAAGTTGGGCACCACAGTGAGCACAGGACTGAGAGTGGTATCAATCTCTGAGTATATGCTATGTAGTATTCAAATGGGATTCTTTTAGCATCTCTTCCCAGAAATTATATTCCCTCAAAAATTCAGTCATAATTAGATTCTAGGTTCATCCAGATAGGATATGCTCAAATTGCCACCATCTAAATGGAAGAAGATATTTCTTTGAATTTCTGGCATTTGATTCTGTGTCTTTTAAGGTCTTTTGTAGATACTTTCCTCAAATTAGTATTTCCATAACTATTGCTGGAAATTTCCCAGAACTGCTCTTACAAAAGGTTTTTACATGAATCCCTGCCTTTTTACTTAAATGTTCAAATGGAACAGCTAAAATGAAGCAAATCATCTATTTTGATAGCAATGTTAGACATGTTTCCAGTTTATATAAGGGAAGCTGTCAAATCAATCCTTAATTGTAATCTTTAGTTGGTAATTTTAACAGGAAATAGTTACAAATGTTTTAAAAGGAAAGATGTGAAATATGTAGACTTGGACATTAACAGTAATTATGTAACTGTGTTTTCAATATAATTGAAATAATAACTTAATTAACTTAATTATAGTACTATGCCACATAAAGTATTTTTATACATAGTAATAAATTAGATTGAATAGATTATTATTTATTTTTCTTTGGTTTTGCTTTTCTTCCTTTTTGGTTTTTTTTTTTTTTTTTGGTTTTTCAAGACATGTTTTCTCTGTGTAACAGTCCTGGCTGTCCTGGAACTTGCTCTGTAGGCCAGGCTGGCCTAAAACTCACAGAGATCCACCTGACTCTGCCTCCCAAGTGTTGGGATTAAAGGTATTCGTGTGTGCCCCCCACGGGATCTATTGGTTTTTCAAAACAAGGTTTTTCTGATGTTCTTCTGGCTTTCTTGGAACTCACTCCACAGACCAAGCTAGCCTTGAACTCAGGGATTCATCTGCCTTTGTCTCCTGAGTGCTGGGATTAAAGGCATTCACAACTATGCCCACCTATTTTTCACTTCTCAACACAATCATTTCAAAATCTATTTTTTTGCCAAATATTCACTTTATAGGTAATTAGTCAAAGTAATATTTAAAAAGGATTTTATGATATATGGCATACTTTAATTGATGCAATATTATTTGGTTTATATTTACAGAAGCAAAAGATACCATCATGGCAGGAAGGCATGACAGCAAGTGGCAGGCCCTGTGGCAAGAACAGGAAGATAGGAGAGCACATCTTCAACCATAAACATGGAAAGATAATCAGACAAACATAGAGTCACACTGAGACACAGGAAAAGAGACAGAAAGTGGCAGAGACAAAGACAGAGAGGGATAGAGACAAAAAGAAAGACAGAAAAAGATATAGAGCAAAAAAGAGAACTAGAAGTAGGGAATGTCTATAAAATTTCTAATCCCACCCATAATGACTTATTTCTACCAGCAAAGATGATTCTCCCTGTAACCTCCCCCAAACATCACCACCAACTGGGGACCAAGTGTTCAAATTGATGAACACAAATGTAATTACCTCATATCAACCATTTCCCTTTCCTCACCTCAGTCTCCCATATGCTTTGTCTTGCTCTTTCAAATTAATGGACTCTTTTCATGCATGGTCAGTCTTTAGGATTAGAACACAGAAGTTAAGATTGCCCATAGTGAGACAAGTTGCCTACTGGTCTTTTGTGTGTAGGTATAAATGCATCTGAGGCTGTAATAGTGACCAAGCTGGAGCTTCTTTGTATAAAGGAGCAATTGCAACAAAAAAGGGAAATGGGGCTCCTATTTTGCAAGTAAATAAGATTAACAAGATGATTAGAGAGGTAGTAAAACCAATAGAAGATACTCCTTCAGGTCCAATGTGTAATAGAAGAGAGAAAATCTGTATTCCAACATACAGAAGGGGCATTAAACATGGTCCATACAAGAACCTGGGGGAATCAGGACATATTCAACATTTGAACTGATGGAACTGTGGAAGACTTTTAAAAGCAATAGAAGAGCCAGTCACAACAAGACCTGTGAGACTGTTGGACATAGCAACTGGTGGGAACAGTCTGATTTAGGTGGAGGCAGAAAAAAAATGAGTAATGTGATTTTCCACCCTTCCTTAAGGCAATGGCTGTATAAACTGAGGCATTATGAGGGAAACAATTTCCTGATGGACAGGCGGATCAAAGTCATGGGGACACTTGTTTATCTTTGTGTTATAGCTCTAGGGGGAAATGCTTCACCAATGTATGTGTTACAGTTCTATAGGAGAAGTGGTACAGATCTGAAGGGAAAAGTATCCTGACATTTGGAATCCTAGAAGTACCACAAAGTCACACTGTACAACAAACTTCACAAAAGAGCAGGGGGCAGTAGTTTCTCACAGTGTAGATTTCTAGGGTTGGGATTGGTGGGATTTCAAGGCAAACCCAGGGATTGGTGGGATTTTTTAGCTCAAGGAATGATTGGTTTGGGGACTCACAGATTGTTGGATTTTTGAGTTCAGGGATTGATGGGTTTTGGTTAAGTGGGTTTAGAACTTTTACCATACAATCTCCATCTGTGAGCCCCACAAATATCAGGGTCTGGAGGATCACAGAGGAGGGACAGGTGTTACTATGGTCACTAGGAATAAAATAAGTTACATTTGAATTCCAGTTCACTGGGACAGAATAATCTATGTTAACAGAAATATTAAATAATAGGTTGGTGCAGTAAGATCCTCAAGGCTGGAATGGAGCTCTAACAACTTTGCTGAGATCTTTTGTGAAGAAAGCACTGGCAGATCTCAGTGACATTGCCCATCAGATAAAAAGCAACCTAGAGGAGATACAAAGAAGCCAAAGCAGATTCTGTCTGGGTTAATCAAAATATGTGGCAATAATTAAGGAAATAATTAATAGCCAAACTGTATGCTCAGGGCCTTCTGGAAGGCTTCCAAGCCTGAGGAACAGTACGTAGTAAGTATCCATTATAGAAAATACAGATGAAGATGATAAAGTCTGTTCCAGAGATGGGTAGTTATCTCCCCAGGATAAGGAAGGTGTGGTGGTTTGAAAGACAATGGCCCCGAAGGGAGTGGCACTGTCAGGAGGTGTGGCCTTCTTGAGTGGGTGCAGTCTTGGAGGAAGTATGTTCCTGTGAGAGCAGACTTTGAGGTCTCTTTTGCTCCAGCTTCAAGCAGTATGGTAGTAAACTTCCTGTTGTCTGCAAATAGGGGATTCTCAGCTACTACTCCAGCACAAGAATTGCCTGCAGGCTGCCATGCAACTTGTCATGATGGTAATGGACTGAATCTCTGAAACTGTAAGTGAGCCACCACATTTTAAAGCTTTCTTTTTAAGAATTGCAGTGGTCATGGTGTCTCTTCACAGAAGTAGAAATCCTAACTAAGACAGAGGGTGTATTCCCTATAACAAAAGGTTATGTTATATCTGGAGATGCTTTGCCCAGAAAAAATCCCTCCAACAAGCCAGGTATGGTAAATGGGGAGACGAGAGCTGTGCCAACCCAAGGCTTCTCTGACCCAGGGAGCTAGAGGGTGAAGCAGAGATGAGCAGGATTACATTGCTTCTGGTCATGAGTAGGCCTGAACAAATTAAGTCAGGCCCACTGAATTCATCGGGGATGAAGAAATGTAGCAAGGCTCCAGGGAAGACCTCCAGAATATGGAAATGTAATGGCTCAAATAGAATGACTGATATATAGGGAGATAATTATATTAGTGCCTCCCATCATGCTTCGAACCTAACCTTGATCTATGCAGGAATCAATTGATACAAATAGATGAACATTTCTATGATGTATTAGACCTGCTTATGTTAGACTTTAGTTTTGTCTTAGTTGTAAACTTCTGGGATCACCTAACATTTGGGTAGAACAGATGACAATAGACTTTCAGAATGCATCACCAATGTTATCTTTGTAATCACACTATTTGCTATGGGCTGGTGTCTCAGGTTGTTGTCTTGTCCTGCCCATCCTCTGGAAAAGGCTTTGTTATATAGATAATATAATGCTAAACTCTGAGTGTTTTGCACGTTTGGAAAACAGCCATTGGAGAGAAAAACAGGTACAATGGTACTTCCATCTACCTTAAAATCCTACTAGAACTAAGTGAATTCAAAGGAAAAATGGGTTGTTGAAACAATTGCTAAGGAGTTCAAATCAAAATGTACCCTATATAGGTTGAAAAGAATACCTCACAGGCCATAAGGTTATTGAAAGAAAACACCAGTGCCAAGGGTAGGCTACTTCCCAATGAGTTGTTGACCAGGAAAGCCCTCGAGACCTCAGAAACCATAAAGAGTATTGCTACTGCTGTTGCTTGCATATCCTAACTAGAGTATAAGACTTTATTGCTGAAGGCCATGCTTTAGCTGTAGGACATGGAGAAATTAAGCTGAGACTGAACTTGAAAGCTCCACTCTGCTGTCAGGCTTCCATAGTACCATAATGCAATGCAGGTTTCTTCTGGTGCAGAACTGTCACCAACATTCTTGCTCATCCATGGACACTGCATGCTAAAATACTGACATACCAGGCATGATGTGTCTGCTTGGGCATTGGTGTCTGAGCTATCGTGGGTAAGACCAAAAGCCTTCTGA
Organism: Cricetulus griseus; assembly: GCF_003668045.3. Taxonomy (NCBI): domain Eukaryota; kingdom Metazoa; phylum Chordata; class Mammalia; order Rodentia; family Cricetidae; genus Cricetulus; species Cricetulus griseus. The sequence continues at coordinate 87,650,099 of NC_048604.1, forward strand.
TTGGATTTAACTTTTGATCCACAAGATGGAGTTCAGATTGGTGTGGAAAGGCACAGACCCTTGTGGGTGGGACAATCTCTGGGCTGGTGGTCCTGGGTTGTATTAGAACTCCAACTGAGCAAGACATAGATAGAAAGCCAATAAGCTACACCACTTTATCACCTCTGCATTGGTTCCTGCCTCCAGGTTCCTACCCTGTTTGAGTTTCTGCCCTGACTTCCTTTAAGGTTGTGCTATGATGTGTAAGAATGCACTAAATAAACACTTTCCTCACCACCTTGCTTTTGGCCTTGATATTTCATTATAGCAATATAACCCTAAGATATCAAGTTACTGTTGCTGTGTCATGGGGGGCTAACCCTTAGCCACAGGTGAACATCTACAGCCACCCCCTTCCAAGGCTCAGAGATCATTGTAGAAGGGGGAGAAGAAAAATGTTACAGCCAGAGGAAGGGGTAGAGTTTTGTGTAGCAGTTTCCTGTGAGATTGAAATATTCCCTCCAGCATGATAGGGCTTTAAGGAAAGAGGTAAACAACTCTAAACAGCTTCAGAAGTTCCTTGAAACTGATGAGATTCACTAAGCCTCTCCTTCCCAAGATTAAACAATAGAAGGCTGCTAAGGGTCACTCTCAGACAGGACAAACAGCAAAGAAGACTCTGAAACCAGGTCTGTAGCCTGGAAGAAGCAAAAACCATCCGAGTTGCCTGGAAGTGGTTTGGATCAACCAAGTCACATGGAAAGGACACTCTCCAACCAGTTGTGTTTCAGGCAGGCTGTGTAGGGTGCTCCAGGCTTCTGTATATTGTGAGCTGCCACCCCTGCTGGGCTGGACTTTGGTGATGCAACTGTCTTTGAATCATTTCTACTCTTATATTAAGACCTAATCCTTATTCCTGCACGTAACCCCAATAAAACTCATTGGCTCACCAAGCTGGAATTTGGTGGTATCTGGAATTTGGTCTGCCGTGGGTTCTCTGTCTGAAGTGACTAGACATGTATATTGCATTTCCTCAGGAAAACATTTGTGATACAACAGCATCTTGATATAGCTATAGGCCTGCATTTGGCAAGGGGCAGTATATGATAGTTTAAATTAAAATATCCTGCCATTGGCCTAAGTATTTGAACACTTGACCCAAGGTTTGTGGCACTGTTTGGGAAGGTTATGGAATCTTTAGATGGTAACTGAGGGTTGGCTTGGAAAGTTTATAGATTCTCCTTACTTTCAATGTGTCTCTCTCTCTCTCTCTCTCTCTCTCTCTCTCTCTCTCTCTCTCTCTCTCTCTCTCTCTCTTTCTGTCTCTGTCTCTCTCTGTTTCTGTTTCTGTCTCTCTGTGTCTCTGTCTCTGTCTCGCTCTCTCTCTCTCTCTCACTCTCTCTACCCTTCTTGAGTTCAGATAAAGATGTAATCATCGCCTTCTTCTCTGTACATCTGCTGCCATGCTTCCCCCACCACTTATGGGTTCTTCCTTCTGCAACCTTAAGCCAAAAGGAACTATTTTTCCCAAGAGTCAATTTTTAAAAGTGTATTTATTTTCTTTTTACATGTATGGATGTTTTGCCTGTAAGTATGTCTGTATAGCACATTCATAAGTGCAAATGGAGGCCAGAAGAGGACAACATGTCTCATGGAACTAGATTTATACATGTTTCTTAGCTCTCATGTGGGTGCCAGAAATCAAATCCAGTCTTCTGGAAGAGCAACCAGTGCTTCAGATATTTACCAATCTCTTTAACTTCAATAAAATGATTTTAGTCATGTGTTTGACCACCACAAAAAGTTACCAGTATATTTTTTAATTTTATGATATGAGAGCTCACAGCTAAAGAGAATCTGAGTCTCTGAAGAGACTCTGTCCTTATACTTTTGAGCAAAGGTGAAACCATTAAAGACTATGGAATGTTTTGCAGTTAGACTAAATGTATATTTTTTAACTTTTTATTTATTCTTTGTGGCTTTCATATCATGTGTCTTGATCCCACTCATCTCCCCATCCTTTTATATCCACTCCCTGCCCTTGCAACTTCTCTTCTCCAACAAAATAAAATAAAACATGAGAGAGAGAGAGAGAGAGAGAGAGAGAGAGAGAGAGAGAGAGAGAGAGAGAATCTCATCATGGAAGCTTTAGTGTGACAAAGCAATCCACACAGTATATTCCTTAGTCCATATAGCTTTACCTGTAAGTGTTCATTGCCAAAAGTCATTGGTCTTGTTCCAGGCTTCTGGTTTCTGCTACACTATTGATATCAGGCCCATACTGGCACTTCTCTTAGATATCCTGTTCTTGCCTTGTGTCATGGAGATCCTCCAGCTTTGGATCTGCAGGACCAGACCTTCATGTGCTACAGCAGATCACAGATGGGATAGATATTGGGGTGAGCCAACCCCTAGATATTGGGGTGAGCCACCCCATAGCACTGGTTCTGGACCTGAGAACTTGTAGCATTGGTCAGTCTGCCATGTTGCCCTGGTTAGTTCATCCCTTGCAGCAAGGATCAAGGGACTGGGGCCTGTTCTCTTGCTCTCATGCCCTTATGCCTGGCTCATCCACACTTACACCACCAGGGCCAGTTCTGCTTTGTTGCCCAGGTGAAGTACAGGAGTCACTTTCTGAAGTGCTACAGCTAGAGAGGATGAGGTCCAGCTCTCATGATCTCACGACCTCAGGGCCAGCTTTCACACTGTCACAGGCTGAGAGAGGTGGTGGGCATCTCTCTTTTTCCCAGTCCACAGTATGGTAGATGAGGAGTAGAGCCGGTTCTCCCTTGTTCATGTTCTTCAGGGAGCTGCCTCACATGTGCCCCTCCAATCAATAGGGTTAGCTCTACTGTGCTTCCAAGGCAAGGTCCAGCCAGGGACTGCTTTCTCCAGTGCTGCAGATGATAAGGGAGAGGGGTCAGTTCCCTTGCCTGCAGCAGGAGACGAAGAACAAGAAGCAAGGTGGGGGCATCTTTCCCTTACCCATGCTGCTCTGCATCACAGACAGATAAGTATTGAGTCCATCTCTCCCACACTCATGCCCACCAGCTGGGTCAGTTCTACTGTGCTCCCCAGGTGAGGTGTAAGGCTTGCACTCCTTATTTCTATAGCCAATAAGGGGTAGGGCCAGTTCTCCCTGTTGTTGCAGCTGGTGAGTCACACAGACAATTCTATGCAGCCCTATCCTCTCGACCTTCAGTGTTATCAGGAGCCATGGACATCAACACAGACCACAGATGTAGGATGGCTATGGACACAAGCATGGGCCTTGGCAACAGCCCAGGCCCAAAAATCACCTTGGCCCTGGGTGGAAAGCAAGCCACCCACCTCAGCACATGCCTCACAGTCTTTACCCCTTAAGATCAGCCTCTGCACAGGACATTCACCAGCCTGTCTCTCTCTCCCCCCTACCACACCATATTTTTGCTCACCATAATACCGTCCAACTGCCCAGTCCATGTTTTCTCCTTGGTGCCCAGAGCAGGCCTTCCTGTGTCTCCTTCACCTGCTCAGTCTTAATGGGCCTGGGCAGGTTTGTATTATCTCCTCAGTGCCAGGGGCAGGGTGCCCCAGGCATGTTTGTGGGTTAGACTGAATACATTTTGCCATATGAAATGGCATGAGCCTTTTGGGGCAAGATGTCGAAAGTTATGATTTAAAAGTTATATGTTAAATAAGCAAGGGGTCAATTAGTGAGAATTAATAGAATGTATACTTAGGAGACAAATTTCTTGGCATATTTATGAAGTAGTTTTTAAAGATTGGAATTAGTGAATATGAAAGACATAGCTTGAATGTGTGTGACACTGTGTGATGGACTGATGTCCTGGACTAAAGAGAAACTGAGGTAAGCATCAGGATTTGTTTAGTTGCTTATTGATAGTGGGTGCAATGTGACATGCTGCTTTAGATTCCTCCCACCATTGACTAGTCTACTCTTCTATCATCCCCCACTGGGATGAATGTATTCCCTCACCAGAAAAAAATATGTATATCCTATTGTGTGTCTATGACTCTGAAGAAAACAACGAATCTTCATTAATGAATGAAGAAATATCTTTAATAATCCGAATATTTGGTGCATCCTGTTTCATTCCCAGAAGAACTAGAGAATGCTTATTAGAAAAAGTACTGTACTGATAGTGATACTTGATATTTCTCATCTATAAAGAAGTACATTAACAGCAGCTCATTTAGGATCCAGTTTATTTCATTCATGAATGTATGCACTTAATTTTAGTGAAATTCGCTTCCCTCCTGTTATTCAAAATGCTAAGACTTTGCTAAATCTTCACAAAAAGTTGGAAGTTTCACTTTATTTTTACTGTAATATTGACTTTTTCTTCTACACATACAAAAGGTTCTTTCGAAACTTCAATTTATGAAAAGAATGCTATTGCTAGACCCTTGTTTGAAATAGGCTTTGCAATAAAACTTTTGTGTTGTTTGTAATATAAAGACAAGAATGAAAAATTGTATTACTTTATCAGACTGTTTCCTCCTCCCAAACCTTGCTGCCAAAATAGGATATTCCTGATAAGAATTTATCACTCGGGGGTAGTTATTTTATGCTATGAATCTATGTTATGGTAGATATTCCTCATAAAAATTGCTTTTTATTCATCATTTTGCTACTTATAATACCATATCTAAAAGTCCATAAGAGAAAGATTTTTTAATTAGATTTTTCAGTTTATGATATTTATAGAATTTTATTTTAATCAAAAGTTGAGGGCCTTGTCTGATTTTATGAACCAAGTTTATGTCTTTTGGGAGGAGGTTCTTCCTCTTCAACAATGTCATGATAGTCTTCATTCTTCTTCTTGTTCTCATCGTCATCATCTGAGTAGTCCACTAAAGGAAACTTGTTGCTATAGTGTGGCTCACTCTTCCTATTAGCAGAAGCATCAGAATTGGATGAAGAACATTCAAATGCTTCAGATGCTTTTCTTTCTGGCAGTTCTACTTCATTTTCACTTGCATCTTTAATTCTTATAAACACGTCATAACGATTTGGAAAATCACTTCCCATTGGTATAATAACTGCAGTACTTTCTTCAGAACATATTTCTTTCTTGACTTTTACCTCCATTGCTTTCATATGTCTGCAGTATATTGTCTGGTTTATTATATTACGTAAATTCCTTCTCACTTCACTTTCTCTTTCCTTCTCTTCTTCAAAATTAACTTTCAAACCTTTAAATGTCTGGACACACACAACTGATTCAAAAGCCATAAAAAAATTTTCTGCAATATTTACAATAAGAGACTTGATGTTTTCCTCTCTTATAAATTCAAATAGCTCCATAATAGCTGAGTTTAGCATATTATTTTGTGTCCCATTATGTAAAAAAGCATTTACAACAGGTTCAAAAAGATTTTTTCTTATTATGTAAAAATTATATATTTCATCGTTAAGTCCAATCATCTGTCTCATAAACCTGATAGCACACAAAACCAGAAACTTGTGCTTTGAACTCAGCAGCACCAGGACTCTGCTGAGCAAGTTGTTGTCCAAAACAAAATTTCCAATGTAAGTTGTGTGGTGTTTTACACAAAAGCTGAGTAAATCTAAAACTACTCCAAGCAATTGTGCATTTTGGTAATTATCAAGACAGATGTTGGCCCTATTATCATCACTATCACTTTGTCCGATGATAGATAAAATTGGTGCTGCCAAGATATTCATACAATGAGTAGAGAAGAAATTCATAAATTTGCTTTTTTCAGATCCATTCGCTGTTATGCGCATCCGTTCTGGATCAAGAAGAGCACGTAGAACTGCGGTCAAACTTAAAACATATGAAGATTCAGGATCTGGATCACAGATTATTTGTTTGATCATTATATTGATGAGAAGATCATCATCATTTTCACTGATCTGCTCTTCTTCCATTACATACACTCGAATGATTTGTGGGTTATATTCTACTAGATAAGTAAATATATCTATAGCAGCTTCTTTTGTTTGGTAGTCTTGCATATGTACTGAAAATTTCAGCACGCTCATGAGTCCAAGCTTTATCAATGTTTTCAGTAATTTTTCTTTCTTTTGGGAATTTAATATCTTAGCAAATGCACAGAATTCCTTGAAAAACAATAACAACTCAAGCCGTCTTTCATGACCTAGAGTATTATCTTTTAACTGAGCAAATACATCAAACAAAAACTTGTCATCTTTCTGCAGCATGGTAACTATTTCAATTTTATTGTAAAAAATAAAATCTTTAAGATCAGAAAGGTGGTGCTGTTGCAATTTGGACTGTGTAGGAAATAGAATGCCATGAATATATTGCATTCTGTATGTCTGGTCTATTTTTTGCCTGAGTTCAGAGCATGTTATTGGCATAACTTCCTTGAATTTTGCATTTTCAGTCAAGAATTCCCTGTACCGATATGGCTGAGCCAAAACAGGGTCATACTCAAGGCAGCCCAAGACATCCATGATGCATTCGTCAGAAAACATGATCTCATACAAACGCATGTTGTTGAGAAATAAGATTCCTTTAATAATGAAATATAAAAAATATAAGCCTTCAATGTTCTGCTGGTCTTCACAAATGTGGAAGATCTGCAGCAAGTTTTTAATGTAATCTTCCTTTTCCAAAAGAAAAGCCAGCCTTTCCTTGTAGCTTGGCGAATCCTGAACAAAATTAAATAAATGTGCAATGTTTTCAAGAGTGCTGTTTTCACAGGTTCGCATCTCACACAGATTCTGGATCTCGGGCAGTTGAAAAACGTCTAAATCTGTAAGTTCTTGTGTGATTCGTACACTTGGATCTTTACCTTGAACTTGGCAGATATCTCCCCAGGTATCTTGACAACCCTCTGGGTTTCGGAAGCGAATTGCCATGGTACGGTTATTAGGTTCAGTCCAAATAATTAAATTCCTTTTTACTTTTCTATATGACACATCAGGATATATTATGCTCTCCATTATCAGTGAGTCGTTTGATTTTGAGTGAACAATCAGGCAAACGCCCTGCAGGCGTCCAATGTATTTAGTTGAAATTCGTCCTGAGCCTAGATGTTCCCATTTTTCATCATCCTTCAGGATATAGACTTTCACCCTGTGAAATCTATCACGTGGGCGGGTTTGTGACCTTGACTTTCTAGGCCACATCGTTGAGCGGACCTCAGCTTAGTGTACTCTGGCCAGGACCATCGCTGAGGTCGCAATTCTGAAAAATCATGAGAGATTAGTGGGCGTTAACAGATTGGCAGAGGTTAAGAGAGGACCCAAGGTCATTAGAATAATTGGGGAGGAAGGCCCTGATACTTCTAAATGCTGCATTACTGAACAATCCCCAACTAACCTCGCTCCTTTGTACTTCACTCTCGGAGACTGCTTTTGTTTTGGTAAGAATCTTTTGATTTACCCAAAAGTCTTCCTAAAAAGAATGTGCTTACGTAACAGATACTGTTAAAGGGACCTGCTTCCCCAACCTTAAAAATGGAAGTCCGAAGGGCGATGGTGGCACACACCTTTAATCCCAGCACTCGGGAGGCAGAGGCAGGTGGATCTCTGTGAGTTTGAGGCCAGCCTGGTCTACAGAGTGAGTTCCAGGACAAGCTCCAAAGCAATGCAGAGAAACCCCGTCTCAAAAAAAAAAAAAAAAATTCACAAAACACTGCTTTGGGATTTGTTTCTCAGAAGTATTTTCACTCATCAGAAGTGTGTGGCTTAGGCACAAAAATTACCAATGTTTTGGCCAAATCTACACTTCACACTATATGTTAATGAAAGCCTGGAACTACAAAGAAGAAAGAATACACCATCTACAGACAAATTGCCTTCCCCAGAATCACAAAACTATGATTTTGTTTCTCCACAAGATGTGATCTATCGCATTTCTACCTATTAAGGCAAGATCTTGTTCTGAAAAGAAATTTGTTGGCTGGTAGCTCCATTTAGTTCAGACTGAAGTTTCACCTTTCAATACAGTGGATGAAACATTTCTTCAAATGTTTCCTTTGGGTAAGCATGCACACTGTTACTGAGAAGAAGTGGGCCAAAAGGCAAGTGAGTGAAAATTTGTCATTATTGGGAATTGACACTCTAAATTATTGCATTCTTTTTTTTTCAATTTTGTGAATCTATTGGGCCTTGAACATGGTATGGCCATTTCTGAGTGTCTTGGACTTGCTATGGAATGACTCTAAAACTAACCTATATTTCTAGCCTGTATCTAGTCATGATGATGAAGATAATAAGAATAGCCTCACAGCTGCTAAAATTTCAGTGAGTACTTGTTAAATAGAAAGGTGTTAATATAATCGTTCAAATATCATACTTCAATATTTACTACATTTAAAAACGTATGACAAGGGCTTACATTTTTGCCTAATTCTCATAATAATCTAGCAATACAGGTGTATTAATATAAGAATACCTTTGGGGTCAGGAAACAGACAAAAACATCAAATAAATTGTCAGAGTTCACATATTTAATAAATTGTGGAGTTCTAATTTGTACATGTCGTTCTAATTCCAAAATTGGTTAACTGTAGAATTGAACTGCTATTGCCTTCTTTTCTTGGATTTCATTACACTCTGTTTCACATTCCCCCCATCTATATAATTTGTAATCAAAATAGTCAAGACAAGTTGAAAATCACACATTTCCTCCTTTATATCCACATGTCTATATAGACCACAGAAAAATAAAGGTTGGATATGGAAACTCTGTTAAATATAATTTTGATAGTGTCTAAGTTGATTTTTGACGTGACAGCAAACTTAAGATTTCTTTTTCAAGAAATATTTCTCCCAAATAGTAATCATGTTATTTCAAGATAAAAAGTGACAATTGAATATATTAAGCCTATTTAAACTTGAAAACTCTTATTTGTAGTAATCACATCATTTTCCATGGCACTGGCAATGTGTGACAGTTATGTAGGGCACAGAAAGATTTCGATATGCTTCTCTTGAAACGTGACATTCAACAGACTATACTCTTGATTACTCATCAGGAAAGGACAGCTTGGGCACTACAGATGCTGTATGTAAATGATAATCATTTAAGAAAAAATCCAATTGGTTGTAGAATACCATAAGTTTAGAAAAAATAATTATGAACTGTGTAAATATAACAAGAAATATCTATCATAAGAACATGTATAGGTAAAGAACATGTATATGTAAAGAACATGTATGTATGTAGGTAAAGAACATGTATAGGTAAAATACTTCATTTTAATAAGAAACAATTAGAAATACAAAAACAACATTTATTTTAGTCACCAAATTTTTATCTCTGCTTTTTTTATACTAAATCTGCATCATAATAATTATAATACCACCACTTCTCTGAACATGCCCTCAGGCATCATATTATGAAAAGCATCCAGCACAAATGCAGGTATTCTCACAGTTTTACCTCTTGGAATTTCTTTTATTCCCTTTATTTTAATAAGATTAACAAATGAGTTTCTTTACAATTTAAAAGAGCATTTAAGCACATTGTTATTGCTATTGTTGCAACAGTTTCCTTTAGTTTCTTTCTTGAGAAAATAATATTCCACTTTGCTTTATTAATTATACATACCCAAGGCTATTATGTCACTGGTATGGTCCTTGCTGTTTTCCTGCGAATAAAGAAATTATGTAAACAACTAGCATGTTGTAGTAGATTTTCCTCTTATTTTTTAAATTAACCATCATACTGTCACAGCCAAAAGAGAATATTACTGCTGAAGTAGAGGTCAAAAACATTCCAAATTCAAAATTTCATCAAGAATTTGGTATAAGTTCTTACAAAATTCTTATCAAGACTTTAAGAAGCCAAGCCACATACACTTTCAATTTGCCTCTTTTGTCTTCTGAATGTGAAACACTACTTCATAGACAAAATTAATGTTTTTAGACATCACTTATAATAAAAACCATAGTTCTAATTATTGACTTTATAGCCTAATCTTTCTTTTTGCCCTTAACCAACCTAAATTCTTTACCTAATAGCGTCTCTCTCATTTATCCTGTTTCAGTCACAGAATCTACTAGCTATGCCTAAAATAGATCAGATACACTTGAATCTAAGGTTCTTTGTACACATGTTTTCCCTTTGTAACTGTTTTTATAACCAGGAATTTACTGTTTCTCAGTAAGGACTTGTCTCAAACACTCATTTTCTTCAAAAATTTATTTGAATTCTCCTTTTGTTTTCAGAGGCTCACTCTTTCCATTTCTTTGAAAATATAAGACCATCCATGTTTCCTAATGTGTTTTCTCCATAACAGTTGACACTTTCTGTCCATTCACATTTCATTCATTATGTCTTTGGAAACGAGTCTAACAGTTGATTAATGATGATCTAATTTCATTACTACCTTTGAAGATTCGACTCATTCCTATTGGTGTGTGTGAGTGTATATCAGTGCTTGTGTGTGCTGAACAATGATAATTTAATTGACCTAATATATCATTATATACTACAGCAGGATATGACGTGACAGTAAGCAATGTATTCATAAAGTTTCAGTACATTTTTTATCATTTTCTGTGTTTGTGATAGATGGAAGAAATACATGTGCCATGGTGCATATGTGGAGGTCAGAAGACAATTGGTGGTCCTTTCCTTCCACTATGTGTATTCTATTCATGAAATTCAGGTCATCTAGCTTGCCTGAAAGTGCTTCCACCTGCTGAAAAATCGTATCAGTCCAGAAATTTAATTTTAATTTCTACAAAAATTAATTCAGAAAGATACCCCCTGTAATTACAAAGTTACCTCCAAATATGTTAACATCCATTAAAAAATTTACCAAATGCCAGTTAGACTATCATGTTAAACAAAAATTAAATATCTTACTTTTAAATATAATGGCTGTATATATATATATATATATATATATATATATATATATATATATATTAGGCACCTCATAGGTGTTATATGGAGAGACACTACAAAGTGAATTTTAATAAATATCGTTTCCATCAAACACCTCCAATGACAAGCTTTGTTTGATAGATTAGTTGGTTAGATTATTATCAAGCATATTGAAATACAATAAATACGTTTAATGTCTAGAACACTAGTAAAGCCCCATTCCTTTGTTGTAACAACTAATACTGACTCATATCCAAAGGTTGGGTGGATTTCAAATTGAGAATAACTACTGGCAATCAAAAATAATTAAAATACCAGTTCTTATAAAATAAGATTGTTTCTAATTTAAATAAAATTTATAAAAGAAAAAAAAAGAATTAAAACCAAGACAAATTAGCCAGGCATTGGTGGCGCACGCCTTTAATCCCAGCACTTGGGAGGCAGAGGCAGGTGGATCTCTGTGAATTCGAGACCAGCCTGGTCTAGAAGAGCTAGTTCCAGGACAGTCTCCAAAGCCACAGAGAAACCCTGTCTCAAAAAATAAAGAAAAAAAAATCAAGCACATATTCAGTGCTTCTGTTCACATGTCTGACACCATAAATGAGACTATTTTAAATTTGGTCATGCCAAATTTCATTTAACTAGAATTTCAGCACTTTCACTGTAAAACAGCAAGTGGCATTTATTATTAGGTCCTATCCTGGAAATAGTTAAGAAAAGTTGCTACTTTAGCTATCCCATTTTAGTTCTTCTGCAGTACTTTAACTGTAGCATCCAGAACTATTTATAATACCTTACTGCCCAGGATTCACTTCTTAATGCTCATCTCCAACTCTCCTCTGTCCATGTTGCTCCAGCTCACTGGACTTGTTGCATAATACTGGTTCATCTAACCTTCTGTTCTGCTACTCACCTTCACCAGAACTCGCTAACACTCTATATTTCAGATAATATGGTATCTTACAGTTTGCCTGAAATGTCAGTCCTTTGAAAATACTTCTCACATAATGTGAGACAGTATCCCTTTCTTCTCTCACTAATACCATTCTATTTTTCTTTGTCTATAGGTAATTTTTCATGTTTGATTGTTCCAGCAAGTAAATACACATACACATACACATACACACACACACACACACACACACACACACACACAGAGAGAGAGAGAGAGAGAGAGAGAGAGAGAAAGAGAGATTATATATAAATTTATGTAATATATCTGAAACATAGTGTATATAACCTCTATATAATATATACATATATGCTACATAAAATATATACAATATTATCTATGTATATATACACATTATTCATGTATGCATAAATACAGCCTTCTGAGTCCATATAGTGTTGCTTGCATACATATGTGTTTAGGGCTGACTACTTGGAATTGGAAAGGGGGCTCTCCTAGAAGACTGATTCTTCCTTTCTCAGCTATCAAATGACTATAGTTCTTCATGTAAGGATAGAGCCTTAGCCTTAGAATATTGTCCCCATCTACATTGACATGTCAGCTGGTGATCTCAATGTTTAGGTCTTGTTTATGGAAACATATTTTTTATATTTTATGGAGTCAGCTTCCCTGTTATAAACAGAAAATACTATTTCACAGCACATATCCTGGTCCTATGGATTTTACTGTCTTTCTCCATGCTCTTATGCAATATTCTTTTGGCCTTAGGTGTAGAAGATGTGTTGCAGATAAATCAGTTTGGGCTGGGCATTCCATGATAAGTTGGTCTCTATATTTTGACCAGTTCTGTGTAGGGTCCTGTGACCTCACCAGCTCTGGGTGTAGCACCAGGCATGAATTCTCTCTTATTAAGTGGGCTTACATTAAATTAGATTGCTGATGTTTATCCCCAACCTATACGTGCTACTATTATGTTCTTGATTATAGCTTGACATGCTGGTCTCATTATTCATAGGATTTACAGTGAGTAGGAGTATTGATTTCTTGTGTCCTTTTTGTTCTGTAATTCTGCTGCTGCTGTCCCTTCAACTCCCTCAAAGGTAAATAAGGATCCTGCCTAGCATTATTCTCCTCTATATGGATTTACTCAGAAAATAGATATTCATAAGATGGCATGAATATACATGAATTAACCTGCAAAGACACTCTTTATTATTTTGGAAGTGTTACAGTATAAAAAGAATTAAAATTCCCTTCATTTCATTAAAATATGTTAAATTAGTATCTGATTTTACTAATCAGTTCTGGTTTTGCAAATTCTTCCCTAAACCTTTTCAACTCTATTAGATCAGCATTATGGGGTTAGAAAAACATGTGCTAGTTTATAGTAAGCAAATATTCTGACCTTAGATTTCAACCTTGTTAGCTCAATAATTTATACATGGTACTACAATCTTTATCTTCACATTATATGGGTGCTAAAGCCAGCGTAGATATGTATATTATAAGTTTCCAAATACCTTTTAATATTCCTCACCCCCATCTTTCTCTCACTATTGAAAAACAGGTGACAATTAGATAGCAAGTGAATCTATTTCTTCATCTCTCTTGTAAATATTTCGTCCTCCAAATAGAAATAGTTTCAGAAATTTCAATATTTTTCTTCAAATGCAAGTAAAACTATTTGGAACTTATTTCCTTTTTTTGTTCATAGTGGTTGAACTAAAGTTCATCAGAAACACTAACTAGTTTTACAGCTATATAATCATTGAACTTAAAAACAGCAATATCTTGTTCCTTTTAATTTTTATAGCATTTTCTTTCTACGCGTGCTTTTCTTTCCCTGTTTTACACTTTGACTCCGAAATTGCTTTTGTAGACATGGGCAATATAGCTCTTTCATTATATTTTCAAGTAAGTTCATTCTTTGAAATAATTACTTATATGAGCCTGACACTTACTTGCATCGCCTAAGCTTTTGTATGGGAAGAAACCCTTTAAATTTTTAGTCACATAAGATCATAAAAATGATTTATGTCATAGCAAAAACTGAGTTTTTTAAATAAGTATTGCTACTCTCAGCAGATATTCTTTTTGCTGTGATTTTAAAGACCACAAGGTAGGGAAAAGTAACAAAGTCCATGTGGAATATTTTCTAACATCATTTAACTTGCCCCATTGGAAACTTTTAGTGCCTTTTCTTTGGAGTAAACTCCCTGTTTTAATTTCTTTCTATTTTCTTTCCAGTGACCAAGACAGTGAATGAGATCCTACATAGACTGAGTTGCTTCTTTCATACAAAAATGCGGGCCAATCTTCTCATGCCAAACACATCTGACCTAAGTGTTAAAATCATTATTTCTCCTGTAACTGATAATTAATATGATTTTCTTCTGCATCTTATCTTTAATTCTCCTGTAACATAACTCAAAGAAAAATATCATTCACATACATAAAGGAATTGTCCATTAGTCTAAAATTACATATACCTAATTATGCAATCTTTGTGTTATAGGTATGTATGATGTCCTTGGCAATTTCAGCTTGTATTTTCACTTTAACAATGAAAATACAAGGTTAAGAATATACCTCTCTTTTGCAATATTTTTGAAGTTTCTCTGGGCATATACTTACTGCTGTTTATTAAAAATAAGCAGGAAAGGAAAGCAAGGAGAACTGATAAGACATATCCATCCCATAGGGCTCTAATGTGCAACCTCAATTGAAGTCCCAAGTGTGTTTTAACACCTAAGGCTTCTGGGTACAAATCTGTCCCTTGGGTCTTTTCAGTAATTTCAGGGAAGTGTTGGTTGCCCATGGTATAAGAAGCAATTATCCTCGTGCAGAAAATAGTTCAAGACAGGAATAAACCTAGTTGGTGATGCAAGATACTGAAGGAATAAAGTTTATAAAGGCAAGAAAAAAAGAGCACAGTTTGAAATTGACATAGCATATAATCACTATTTCATATTTAAATACTGTAATTAGCATATAAGCATATTCAGATATACCAACATTTGCATCCATATTTATATTCAGTCATATATATGTGCATTTCTAGATCCATGTTTCTGCCTTTATCTGAAAGTGTAACTGAAAGGAAGGACACTTAATGGTAAAGGGTTGAAACATGAAAATAGATATCTCAAGTTGAAATCCAAGTTTTGCCAGGCATTAGTCGGGTGTCATGGCCAAAATACCTAGAATATTTGGGTATCAATGCAAATCTCATTTAAGTAAAACCATTTTATACTTTCCTTCCTTGTTATAAGATTGAAACACATGCACAATGGACACATCAGTCTGTTTTAAAATCTTTTTTAAAGCATAATTCATTCCCTTCAAAGGGGAATAAATAAGAACAAGAACATTAAAAATTTTTGTCATGACCACATGGACCCCAGACTGATGGCTGAGAGGCCAGCATGGAACAGATCCAGACCCCCTGAACATGGGTGTCAGTGAGGAGGCCTTGGCAATCTATAGGATCTCGGGTAGTAGATCATCAGTATTTACCCCTGGCACTCAAATGAACATTGGGAGTCCATTCCACGTGGAGAGATGCTCTCTCAGCCTGGACACATGAGGGAGGCCATGCCCCATATGATAGGATAGACTTTGGGGATTCACCCTCCCTGGGGAGCAGAGGGTGATGGGGTAGGGAGTTGGGGAGTTACTGGGGGGTGGGAGGGAGGGAAGGGAGAGGGAGCAGGGACTGACATGTGAAGCAGGCTTGTTTCTAATTTAAATAAAAATAAATTTTAAAAAATTTTGTCATTATTGCTTCAAGGAAATAGATGTTATATGCATACTGATGGAAGGAAGCTTAATGTGCCTTTGAATGGTCTAGATACCTGAGGGAGTTAGACAAGAAACAGAGTTTCTCCCCTTAAGTCCTGGGACTCAGACTGGATGAGGTGAAGGCAGCAAACGAGAATCACAAAGAATGGACTCTTTTGACTGACTTGTGTCTGAGATGCTTTTGAAAATGGGATTGTCTCGGGTGACTATTGGAGTGAGTTCTGAGTGCCCTGTAATGTATAGCTGGCCTTCACTTCAACAGCTTTTCATGCTCTAGGTAATCTTGTCAGACAACGTTAATGACTAAACTTTAATCACCTTCTGCTTCAGTTCCTATTGTGATGTGATGAAGTATTACCTATTGTTTTAATAAGCAAGGAAGCAAATATTAATTGGTTACCTGCTCTTCTTTTTTCAAATGTTTACTTATTTTACGTATATGGTACTCTATTTCATACAGAAACTACATGCCAGAAAAGGGCATCAGTTCTGATTATAGATGGTTTTGAGCCACCATATGGTTGCTGGGATTGAACTCAGGACCTCTGGAAGAGCAGCCAATGCTCTTAACTGCTAAACCATTCTCTCCAGCCCTACCTGCTCTTCTTTTGCTATTTCACCAAAACATAGTTAACAGTGTTTTGCACCTAAATTTTGCCATTTAAATGCTGAAATTACAAGAAAATTGATTCCATGAAGATCTAACAACATAGAGCATCCTTAATATCTAAACAGATATCATCATATTATTAACTCGTCATGATCAAAGTGCCCAAAAATATCCTCAGACCAAGGCTGATGCAGTTATTATTCAAATTCTGTTATAATACAATGTTCATATTTTATATCTTTATAGAATACTCTTGTCATCTTTCTATGTCATTATTTCCCCATCAGTATAAGTCTCTCTGTAGGACAGAGGTAACTTCAGCTAATCTAATTTTTATTGCCGTGCAGGCTTTCGATATGAACTGTGGCGAACTCCTCGAGCTCACTTGATATTAGTGATCTTTTTAGTTTACTTTGTTTTGAATATCTTGTGCCTGTGTAAGGGCTGAGACAGTTTCAAGAGTGTTTCATAGCCTCACAAAAAAGACCTCTGGCTTCTTTGTGTGTGTCACAACCTCTAAGGCTTAAGGAAGACTTTCAAGTAGAAAAGGATATCCCTAAAAGTGGGAGGAGTAGTATGTTCAGAACTTTCCCAGGGAAGGGGTCAGAAGCAATACTCAAAGGGGAAGAAATAAATGATTCATAAGAAAATTTCCATCAATCCAATATCCCTAAATTGTACAAATATTAAGTCTCCCAAGTATTCAATAGGTAGAGATGAAAACCAAAGGTGGCACCACAGCCATCATGTGGCTCAGCTTTGCTGGATCTTTGCAAAACAGATGTGATGGCCTTATGACTTTTGCTGTTCCCATGTGATATGTCTGTGCCAATTTTAAAATTTATATAACTAAGTAAACTTGAAAGGATGAATGTTTCAGCTTCCTCCTTGTTACAGAACTATCTTGAGATTGAGAAGAAGCCTGGGCTCTTAACAAGGGATTCTGCAAATACCTTAGCAAGACATGGCTGTGATCTGAACTGCAATGTCAGCAGTGAAAATAAGAAGATAAAATCAAGAGATATTTAAGGATTTAATTAACAGAGCTCCCTGGTTGATTAGAGTAATGGCGAGCCAAGCAAGTTGAGAGACAATAAAAAAATAACTACCAACTTGGGAGATACTGATGTCTTTTCATTATAAAGGAGGGAATGTTTAGGGGAGAAAAGATTAATTTAGTTTGGACAAATTGAAGCGGCACTTAGAAGGCAGTGAGATAATAACAGCAGGGTTATGGTATGATACAATGACTATTTAATCTTTAGTTTCTATTTATATGGGTGTAACACAATGAAGTTCTTTAGAAAGTAGGAAGGGGCTTTAGCAATGATGAACTGAGTCCTTTCATGTCATAGTGCTGCTCCTACAGAAAAGTTCAAGGTTATTCTCAATGCTAAAGAGAAATTTCAGTGCAGAGTACTGAAGAAGCACAACTAAAATGTTGAGCTTAATTTTACCAGGCATGACATTCTAGTTGTATTGCAGCATTGTTTGTTTTCTATTTTCAGGTTTGTTTTTATATAATTACTGACAAACCACCAGCATATAAACAAGTAAAACTAGGACTTCTACTTGACCTCTTTGGGATCTCTTGGCCTGCGGACTACTTGCAAGTCAACTCGCCCCAGGCGAATCAAGCAATCCAATGTCTGCTAACATCGTGCCTCCACCCACGTGGAGAGGGAGTGTCTCAGACTCACCTGCACCCATCGTGAGAACCATCCAAACACTGAACCTGCTTGCACCCAACAGAAGAGAACAGTGGAGCTGTACCCACCAGGAGATGGCAATATAAGAACATATTCTCCAACAGAAAAAACAATATGATGTCACCCGAGTCTAGGGACTCTACACCAGCAGGACCTGAACATCCCCAAAAATATGAAGCAGAAGAGAACAACCTTAAAAAACACTTCATGAAGATGATAGAGACCATAAAAGAGGAAATGAGAAATTCCTTTAAAGAAATGGAAGACAAAAGCAAAAAAAAAAATTAAGAAATGGTGGAAAAGACAAACCAAAAATTGCAAGAAACAATTCAAATAGTGCAAAGTTTGAAAGCTGAAATAGAGACAATAAAAAGCACAATCTTCGAGAATGTTGGAATTAGAAAAGCTGGGTAAACAATCAGAACCAACATAATACAAGAGATGGAAGAGAGAATCTCAAGCATTGAAGATGCACTAGGAGAAATAGATTTATCAACCAAAGAAAATCTTAAGTCCAACAAATACCTATCACAAAATATCCAGGGTATATGGGAAACTACGAAAAGGCCAAACCAAAGAATAATAGGTATAGAAGAATGTGAAGAAACCCACTTCAAAGATACAGACAACATATTAAACAATATCATAGAAGTAAACTTTCCCAACCTAAAGAAAGGCTTGCCAATGAAAGTATAAGAAGCTTACAGAACACCAAATACAGTGGACCACAAAAAAGGCCCCTCGCCACATAATAATAATCAAAACACCAAACATACAGAATAAAAGAAGAGTATTAAGAGCAGCAAAGGAAAAAGGCCAAGTAACAAATAAGAGGCAAACCTCTCAGTATTATACCTGACTTCTCCATGGAAATTCCGAAAGACTGAAGGTCCTGTATAAATATTCTACAAACAGTAAGAAACCATGAATGCCAGGCCAGACTACTATACCCAGCAAAGCTTTCAATAACTATAGATGGAGAAAACAAGATATTCCATTACAAAACCAGATTTAAACAATACATATCCACTAATCCAGCACTACAGAAAGTATTGGAAAGAAAACTCCAACCTATGGAAGTTAACTACAACCAGAAAGACCTATATAATCCCACTTTACCAAAAGCCAAAAGAAAAAGCATGGTAAATCCACACACAATACCACCAACAACAACAAATCCAAAACAAACAAGAATGAACAATCAATGATCCTTAATTTCCTTCAATATTAATGGTCTTAACATGCCTATAAAAAGACATGAGAAAACAGAATAAATACAAAGATAGAATCCATCATTCTGCTGCATACAAGAAACACATCTCACCTTCAAAGATGGGTTACCTCACAGTAAAGGGTTGGGATAAGAATTTTCAATCAAATGGACCCAAGAAACAAGCTGGTGTAGTTATCCTAATATCTAAAAAATTAGGCTTCAAATGAAAATCAATGAGTAGAGATGAAGAAGGTCATTTCATCTTCATCACAAGAAAATTCATTCCATCAGGATGAAGTCTCACTTCTGAACATGTATGCCCAAAATATAATGGCAACCATCACATCCATAAAAGAAACATTACTAAAACTGAAATCACACAAAAAACACTTATAGAAGGAGAATAGAACATCACACTCTCACCAATAGACAGTACCAACAGACAGAAACTTAAAAACAAGCAAAAGTACTCACAGAAATTATGACCTAATTGGGTTTAACAAACATCTATAGAACATTCCATCCAAACACAAAAGAATACACCGTCTTCTTGGTGCCACATGGAACCTTCTCTATAATTGACCACATACTCAGCAACAAAGCAAACCTCAACAGAAACAAAAAAATTAATAACCCACTCTATCTTATCAGACACTCCATGCTTTAAAGTTTGAAATTAACAACAATGCAAATTGCAAAAACCCTACAAACACTTGGAAATTGATCAATGCTCAATTGTACCATACCTTGGTCAAGGAAAAAATAAAGAAATAAATTAAAGACTTCCTAGATTTCAATGAGGATGAAGACATAGCATACCCAAACTTATGGGACACTTTGAAAGCAGTACTAAGAGGAAATTTCATAGCATTAAGTACCCACATAAAGAAACTGGAGAATACTCACACTAGAGAATTAACAGCACAACTAAAAGCTCTAGACCAAAAAGAAGCAAACTCACCCAGGAGGAGTAGATGGCGGGAAGTAATCAAATTGAGGGCTGAAATCAATAAAATAGAAACAAACAAAACAATACAAAGAATCAGAGAGCAGGTTCTTCCACAAAACAATACAAAGAATCAGAATTGGTTCTTCCACAAAGTCAACAAGATACACAAATCTTTATCCAAACTAACCAAAAGACAGAGAGAACATTCAAATTAACAAAATCAGAAATGAAAAGCGGAACATAACAATGAACACTGAGGAAACCCAGAGAATCTTCAGGTCATACTTTCAAAACCTGTACTCCATAACATTAAAAAATTAAAGGAAATAGACAATTTTTCTGGATAGACATCACTTACCAAGGTTAAATCCAGAAGGAATAAGCAATTTAAGCAGATCTATAACCCCTAACAAAATAGAAGCAGTCATCAAAAGGCTCCCAACAAAAACAAGCCCAGGACAAGAAGGTTTCAGTGTGGGACTCTACAAGAATTTAAAGAAGTGCTATTACCAAAACTCCTCAAATTGTTGCACACAATAGAAGCAGAAGGGACATTACTGAAATATTTTTACGAGGCTAAAATTACCTTGGCAACCAAGCAACACAAAGACACAAATACGAAAGATAACAACAGACCAATATCCCTCAGGAGCATTGATGCAAATATATTCAATAAAATACTGGCAAATAGCCGGGCACTGGTGGCACACACCTTTAATCCCAGCACTCAGAAGACAGAGGCAAGTGGACCTCTGTGAGATCGAGGCCAGCTGCTCTACAGCACAAGTTACAAGACAACCTGAAAGCAATATAGAGAAACCCTGTCTCTAAAAAACACAAAAAAAAAAAACTACTTGCAAATCAAATCCAAGAAGACATCAGAGAAATCTCCCACTATGATCAAGTAGGCTTTACCCAGGGATGCAGGGATCTTTCAGCATCTGAAAAGCTATCAATGTAATCTGCAATATAAAAACCTGCAAAAGAAAAACCACATTATCATCTCACTAGATGCTGAAAAAGCCTTTGACAAAATCCAACACCCCTTCATGATAATGGTCTTGGAGACATCAGGGATAACAGGAACATAACTAAATATAATAAAAGCAATATATAGTAAACCAAAAGCCAACATCAAACTAAATGGAAAGAAACTCTAAAATCAGGAACAAGACAAGGCGACAATTCTAGCTAGAGCAATAAGAAAACAAAAGGAGATTAAGGGGGTACGAATTGGAATGGAAGAATTTAAACTTTCACTATTTGCAGATGATTTGATAGTTTACATATGCGATCCAAAAAACACTACCAGGAAACTCCTACAGATGACAAACACCTTCAGCAAAATGGCAGGATACAAGATTAACCAAAAAAAAGTCAGTATCCCTATTATATACAGATGATAAACGCACTGAGAAAGAAATTAGAGAAACGTCACCCTACATAATAGCCACAAACAACATAAAATATCATGGGGTCATGCTAACCAAACAAGGGAAAGACCTGTATAGCAAGGACTTTGACTCTTTAAAGAAAGAAATTAAAGAACATACCATAAAATGGAAAGATCTCCCATGCTCTTGGATAGGTAGGATCAACATAGTAAAAATGGCAGTATTGCCAACGACAATCAACATATTCAATGAAATCCCCATCAACATACTGGAACAATTCTTCACAGAACTAGAAAGAATTATACTGAACTGTATATGGAAAAACAAAAGACCCAGGATAGCCAAAACAACCCTGTACTATAAAGGAACTTCAGGAGGCATCACCATTCCTGATTTTAAGTTCTATTATGGAGTTATAGTCCTGAAAACAGCTTGGTATTGATACAAAAATAGATAGGTAGACCAATGGAATCAAATTGCTAACCCTGGTATTAACCCACACACCTATGAACACCTGGTTTTTGACAAGCTAAAATTATACAATGAAAAAAAGAAAGCATCTTCAAAAAAATGATGCTGGCATAACTGGATGCTGGTGTGTAGAAGACTTCAGATAGATCCACATCTATTGCCATGTACAAAATTTAAGTCTAAATGGATCAAAAACTTCAGCATAAATTCAGCTACACTGAAACTCTTAGAAGAGAAAATAGGAGGTGCCCTGGAAAGAATTGGTACAGCAGACTGCTTCCAGAACATAACACCTGTAGCATAGACACTGAGATTGACAATAAATGGGACCTCCTGAAGCTGAGAAGCTTCTATAAGGCAAATGACACAGTCATTGACTGGTATTTTATTAAGGATTATTACTTTTATTATTATCATGGATATGGATCTGTAGTTTTATTTTCTTTTTTAGTATTTCACTGTGTTTGGTTACTGATAATACTGAACTGATAGAATGAGATTTGGGTTTTTTATTTTAATTTATTACATACCAATCACAGTTTCCTCTCCCTCTCATCCTTCCATTCCCCCCACCATCTCCCCATCCCAACCTCCATATACTACTCAAGGAGGGTACGGCCTCCCACAGGGGATCATCAAAGTCTGTTTGAATGATGCCTTTTATTCTATTCTATTAGGATGTCAATCATTTAAAATGAATTGGCCAATTATTTTGAAAGCTCTGTTATTAAACCATCTTGCTTTGTATCTTTCTCTGTTTTTTGATATTGGATAGGTTATCAAATCTAATTTATTTGTTTTTTATTATTTCTTGATTCAAGCTTAGTAGGTTGAATGTTTTCATTATTAAAACAATTGTACAAGTTATCAAGTAATTGGCATGTATGTTTTTATATTATTTCACTTTTCTTTTCTTCTTTACATGTTTTTGGTTTTATCAGTAGTCACTTATGTGTGTTTGTATTTTGCATGTGTGTGATAGAGCTTGGTCCATGATGTGTATTTCAGAAGGCATATTGTGGAGTCTCTTCTGTCCTTCTACAGTGTGGATGCCAGGATTTAATTTAGTATGAGGTATGTCACTCAAGTGTCTTTACATAGGGAGCCACATGTCTGCTTCAATTCTTCCATTTTTGAAACATACATTAAATTTTTACTCTTTTATTTCTCATTTTATTTGATTCTTCTCTATTTTGTCCTTAAGTTGTCTCAAGAACCATCATCACTCTGGGGTTGCTAATTTTCTTGTTAGAGTTTTAAGAAACCAACTTTTAGTTTTATTGACCTTTTCCTAATATCTTTGTTTACTGCATTTAATTATTTTATTCAATCTCCAAATACTGCACTTAGTATGATTTTTTATTAGTCTTTTGAGATGTAAAGTCTGGTTGGTTATTTTTTTCTTTTTTTCCATCTTTTCTATTTTATCAATTTGTTCCTAAATAACAGATTCTTCTCTCATATAATACATCTGGACCACAGCCTCCCCTCCCTCCACTCCTCCTAGCGGTTGCCCACTACTTGTCTCCCCCATATCCATTCCTGTTCTCTTTCCATTCAGAAAAGAGAAGGCCTCCGAAAGACATAACTAAACATAACAAAAGAAAATACAATAAGACAAGGCTAAAACCCTCATATCAAGGATGGACGAGGGAACCCAATAGGAGTAGAAAAGTCCCAAGACAATGCAAAAGAGTCAGAGACACACTAACTCCCACTGTTAACAGCCATAACACATACAGAGGACCTCATGCAGAGGCATGCAAGCCCCGTGCCTACAGCTGCAGGCTCTGTGAGTTAATCTTACTTAGTTGATTCTGAGAGCCAGCCTGTGTTCTTTGGGTATTCTCCATCCCCTCTGACTCTTACAGTCTTTCCCACTCCCTCTTCCTGCTGGTTTCCCTAAACTCCAAGGGGAGATCTCTTATTTATACTCTTTTTCTGCATAATTTCAGCTGCCAGAGGAAATCTCTCTGATAATAAATGGACATGGCACAGTAAAAATTAGCAGAATGTCATTAGGAAACATTTATTTTGTTTTTTGTTTTTGTTTTTGTTTTTGTTTTTGTTTTTTGTTTGGTTTGGTTTGGTTTTTTTTGTTTGTTTGTTTGTTTTTTTTTTTTTTTTTTTTTTGGTAGGTTTTGGCCAGACATGTTTGGTTCTGTCCTAAGTCTCTCTTTATTCAGTCTCCACTTCCTGGCCACACAAGCAGTGTAGGGAATGGGCTCCTTCTTGTGGTATGAACCTCAAATTAAACCACCATTAGATAGCCACTCCCACAAGTTCTTTGCCACCTTTGTCCCAGTACACCTTGCAGGCAAGACAGATTTTAGTTCAACGGTTTTGTGGCTGTGTTGGTGTCCAGGTTACTCTTTCTGTAGACTATAGAGTACCTTCCCATACCAAAGAGACTAGAATATAGGGCATAGGGGTGAAGGCTCCATGCAGGCAGCCGCTCCACCTAAGTACTAAGAGTTGTGCAGCTCTCTGCTCTCGGTTTTATGAGAGTGACCCTCTGTCCTAGCATCAGCCTGGGTTGTTTAGGGATCTGAACAGGGTAAGTCAACTCTCAATTGAATGCAGCCCTGTCCTACCACTAGAAGCTTTGCTTGGCTACCTAAGGTTGGCCAGTTCAGACTCCATATTTTCCATTACTAGGAGTCCTCACTAGGGTCACCCTCATAGATTCCAGGAAGTTTCCATTGCAGTAGGTTTCTAAACCTTCCCAAGCACCTCTCCACCCCAATTCCAGTGATCTCTCCATGAACTGTCTGTCTCAGTCCCTTCACCCTCCACTTGATCCTTCTCACTCCTGTCCACCCCCATCAAAGTCTCTTCTATTTCCCCTTGGCAAGGAGATCCATGTGTTACCCCCTAGAGCCCTCCTCTTTACCTAACATCTCTCAGGCTGTCGATTGTAGCTTGATTATCACTTACTTAACATCTCATATCCACCTATGAATGAATCGAGGTAGACATTTATCATTATAATTTCCCATTTGGATAATGCTTTTTACTGAATCCCATGATTTTTATTTTACCATGTTTCCATTTCCTTTATCTTGTGATACTTTAAGTTTTCTTTAGATTTCATATATGATTCTATGGTTGTTCAATAATGTATTGGTTAGTTTTCATATGCTTTTGTATTTCTATTGTTATAACAGATAAAATTTTCTAGTTCCATCTTATTGTTGTCAGAAAAGACATGTAGAATGATGTGGTCTTCTGATATTTGTTAAAACATATATTGTGACCCAACTGGTGATATATATTTGAGAATATTTCTTGTGCATTTTAGAAAGTTTTGGATATGTGAAATAGATGCATCTCTTCTATAATGTTATTCCAATCAACTGTTTTTTTCTGCCTAACAGGTCTGTTTGTTATGGTATAGGAGACATATTTAAATTCTACACTATTAACTTAGCGCTGTTAATTCCTGTCATCAGATCAGCCTGTAATTGTTTATATATTTAAGTGTTCTTATGTGGAGTATATATTCATAATTATCCTATCTTGTTGAATTTATTTTTTATTTTTGTATCATAAACTTTCTTGTTTCTGTAGATAGTATTTTTTTATTTCAAGTCTACTTTGTGTGTTGTAAAAATAGCTACCCCTGAAAATATCTTTCTTTATAGCAGAAAACTTTCTTTGAAACTAAAATTTATATCAAAACCAGGAGCAGAAAAATCCAAGAAGTAATCACCTTGGTATGTTTTTCAAAAAATTTCTTTTCTTTTAGAAGTCAAGCTTCAATGTCTTAAAAAAATTATATACTTCTGCCATAACCTCTTTTAGAGTTACTAAACCTTAAATCATGATGTGAACTAGAAGTTTGCCTTTAAATAAATGTTTTAAAAAGTGAATAACCTAAGTTAGTAAGCTGTCATTTTAGAGTACTTGTACTATATACCTAGGTTTTCCTTATAGCACTGTGTCTCAGATTTGACTCAGACTAACAAGATAGCTCAGTGGGTGAACCACCTCTCTCATGCTCTGACCTTCACATCTGTGCCATGACACACAACTGTCCATAATACATACTGACATCTGCAAAATAAATATCAAAATACTTTCTAAACCCTGAAACTCAGTTATGAGAGGTAGAAACTAGGTTTTATATTGAAATGTTTTCATGACATTTTAATATATTTAAGAACTATATAAATCTAGTATCAAAACACATTAACTAGTTTGCATTTAGTTCCTAATTTTTCTGTTACCAGCCCTTAAGCATTTGGAACTTAAATACATGGATGTTAAATTTTAACATCTCCTTTCAGTAATTTTGTTGTCTGGACACCAATTCAATTCATTATCTATTAATTAAGCACCAATTATTAACCACTGTGGTATAAATTCAAATTGGGGATGTGGTTGTACCTCAGTTAGTACAATGCTTGCCTAGCTTTCAGCAATCTCTAGGTTAGATTGGCAGCACCACATAAAATGCGTGTGGGGATATAGGACTGTAATTGCAAGCAGAGGTTTAGCTGTTCAATTCTGGTGAATGTAAAATCATGCTTAAAATAGAAGTAAGCCTTCCCGAACATATGTAAGATAAAAGTTGTATGGCTTGAAATGTAAACAGATATTGACACATGCATAAAGAAAATGCAAGATGAGTCTTTAAAAATGACAAAACTTGCTTGTATACTTTTTTCCTTTCTTATAATGTGAATTGCCTTTGGTAAGATATTTGGAGTTCCAAAGCCTCACATTTATGAAACATGTAAGAAAATTATCATTATCATGTCAGTCATTAGGATTAAAGTACAATATATTTTAGGTTATTGCCAAGATTCAACCATTATATGCCACTGTTAATTTTATGAAGTTTATCCTAAAATAGATTCAGCACTTTGTATAGAGACTATTAAATAACAGAGTCCCTGCAATTTCTTTCAGAAGTCTATATTTTCAGAAACTCCTTTCTCACCACAACTTTAGAGATTATTTTCTAGGTAGCAGTTCACAAATATACAATGATGCATACAATTTGAAGAAAAAGGTGGGGATGGCAAGCATACATTTTTATGACATAAAACTAGAAAGAAGAGTCACACTAGAGTACTATCAAACAAAAAGTTGTGAAGTGGCAACTAATTCAACAGGTTGGAAGGGAGGATGTCTACTGTTTTATTGCAACCATATTTATTCAAATGTTACTTCCATCCTTCTGCTGCGTTCAAGAAACACATCTCAACTTCAAAGACAGGCATTACCTCAGAGTAAAGGGTTGGGAAAAGATTTTCCAATCAAAAGAACCCAAGAAACAAGCTGGTGTAGCAATCCTAATATCTAACAAATTAGACTTCAAACTAAAATCAATCAAAAGTAATGAAAAAGGGCATTTCATACTCATCACAGGAAAAGTGTATCAAGATGAAGTCTCAACCCTGAACATCTATGACCCAAATAGGAAGGCAACCACATTTGTTAAAGAAACATTGCTAAAGCTCAAACCACACATAAAACCACACACACTGATAGTAGGAGACTTCAACACCCCCCCCCTTTCACCACTAGACAGGACCACCAGACAGAAAATTAACAAAGAAACAAAGCATCTAACAGAAGTTATGACCCAACTGTACTTAACAGCTGTATATAGAACATTCCATCCAAACACAAAAGAATATACCTTCTTCTCAGCACCACATGGAACCTTCTGTCTGGGAGGCCAGAACAGGACTGATGCAGACCCCTGAACATGGATGTCAATTAGGTGGCCTATGTACTCTAGGGGCCTGTAGTAGTGGATTAGTATTTTTCCCTGGTGTAGGAAGGGACTTTAAGAGCCCATCACACATGAAGGGATGCACTCTTGGCCTGTACACATTGGGGAGGGCCTAGGCCTGACCCAGGATCATGTGGTGGACTTTGGGGAGCCACCGTCAAGGGCCCTACCCTGCCTGTGGAGTGGAGGGTGGATGGGGTAGTGGGCAGTTGGGGGATTAGAGGAGGGTTGGGGGTAGGGGAGGGAAAGAGAGAAGGGATTGACATGTGAAGCAAGCTTGTTCCTAATTTGAACTAATAAAATAAAAGAAAAAAAAGAAAAGAAATAAAGTTTTGGTTCCTATGGATTCAACTCTTTGGAAGAAATATTCTAAGTTATGTAAGTGTAACCACAAATACATATTCACCATCAGAAAATATTAATATAAAACTATTTAACTTTTGTTCTAAAAACTGAGATTGGTATTTATATTGATTTCCCTTTTTTTAAAATGTATGAAAATGAAAAATCAGATTTATAAGTACACACACACACACACACACACACACACACACACACACACACACAGGGCAAGGACTATTTGCTGTGAATTTTCTTGTTGTTCCAGTCATATTATTATTGTCTCTGTCTATCCACGAATATTTTGATGAGAAAAAAAAAAGTGTCCTGACTAAGACATATAAAACCATTCTTACAGAGTCACAGACATGAGATTAAGTCAACACAGAACAGCAAGACACAGATTCAGACAAAATTTCAATTTACATGTTTGTAAATAAAAAACAGGTGTCTTTCATGATTGGGAAAGCATGTGCAGGGCACAGGGATTTGTTACTCAGAAACATTCATTAAAATATTTAAATTGAATCTTTGATGCCAGAAGACAGAACATGGTTGAAAACCAGTCAATCTCCAGACTTCAGTGAATCTAAGTGTTTACATTTTCAGTAACTCTTGAACTTTAAAACCATATTAGCAAATAGGTACATTTATCTAAGGAACACACATAGGAACAGATGCTGTGTTTCAGGAATCAGGGATGGATAAAGTGTCCCTTGCCAGTGAGAGCTCTTTGATGCTTATGATACTTGAGATAATATGCTAAAAAAAACTGCTCACTTAATTTTGTGTGCATTTTGAAAGGCAAATATTTTGGTATAAAGAAATATGTAGGTTAAGGAAAAATATATAACTCACAAATTTCATCATAGTAAATATCAACAATCAACAATACAAAAACAGCACATCACCCCTTGGATCTTTCTGGCAGGAACCTGGCATAGAATGGACCTGCCCAGACAGGGAGGTTCTCCCTGACTCCAGAAACACCTCACTCTTCCTTCCCACTCCACCACCCACCCTGACCTCTGCTGAGATGAGTGTCCCCTCTGCTACCGCCTGACTCCTGCCCAGCTGTGGATATTTTGTAGAAAATTATAAAAATGATAAATTACATTCTTATATATACATACATTACTAGACGTATGGCTTGCAAAGGGCTCTCACCTAGGGATATTGATCATGATGCAGATCTGGAAACTCAATATTTTCCGTTTCCCTGCCGTCAGATTCAGAGATGTTAGTCCATGTATGAAATTCCCAGGATGTTTCCGAGTACACCTGAACACCGACCTGTTAATTTACCATGAGAAATCGAATGTCCACCTGACTAGAGAGTCAGTTCAACCAGACCAGCACATTCATTCCCTGTGGAAAATATCAAAAGGCAGTCAACTATAGTGAGAAAAGCCTAGGAAGCAAGTGAGTTCATTGAGTAGAATAGTTCCAAGCATATATGTCTCTTGCTATGAAAACTCCTATCAGGTTCTGTGAACCTTCCATAAATCATTGTGAAATCAAAGAAAAAAATTCACTAAGGGTTGTTACTGACAGAAAGACTAGATGTTAAAAGTCTGTTGGGCTTGCACTCTTTAAGCTAAAAAATGTGAAGATAGAATTTTGACTTACAAATGTTAGTACTACTGCATAAAATAGTAGCAAAAGATTTAAAAAAAGAAGATTTGTATATCAATACTAAAGATAAACCTTGGAATTTGAGGAAGGATATTTAGTAATATCATAAATTGGAGATTCATGAATTGATTCAAATAGTTTATATGAAAGAAGTTATTCAGATTACATATAAATAAAATTCTAAGTGTGAAGGAACTTACATAGTGAAGGCAGAGCAATTTTAGTGTATTAAAATCCACCAGTAACAAAACAAAACCTATACTTGGATTTATCATGTGAAAATTATTTGGAGATGTGTTTTCTTAGTAGGAAAACTAAATGTATCATTGTTTACACCTATTTAACATTTATAATCTAGTGACAGAAAAGTGTTTAGTGAAACTAGCAAACATTAAATCAAATTTATATATGAATCCAATGTTGTTGGACCACTCTGATGGTTAATTTTGGGCATCCATTTGACTAATACAGTAAATTTTCTGGGTCTTTCTATGACAATGTTTCCAGAAAGGATTAGCATTTGAGTTAGTTTACTGAGTGGAAAAATATTGCCTCAATGTGAATAATATTCAATGAGTCGAAGAGGCCAGATAAAATAAGAATAGGAAAATACTTTCCTTCCCTCACCTCCAACCCCTGTCACAGAGCTGGGATAGCCTTCTCCTGCTTGTAACTGTCAGAACACAAGGTTTTCTGGCCTTTGTACTACAGTACCTTCCTACCAGGTTTTCAGGCTTACAGCTTGGGACTGAGTGCTACATTACTGATTTTACTGGTCTAACTAAGCCTCTGATTTCAACAGCCATGCTGTCAGTATTCAAAGGCCTCAATCTTTCATTTGGCCAACTGTGGAATTTATTAGTCTTCATAGTTATATGACAAGTTCTTCTGATATCTGTCTATCATCTATCTATATCTATCTATCTATCAATCATATGTATAGATTTTATTGTTATGCCTGAAGCAGTATTCTTATGAGACAGTTTGTTTTACTCACCGTACTGGAGGCTCAAGTACATGGCACCAACATATACTCTGTTCTGGTAAGAACACTTAAAGCATTGTTGCATCATTTCCTGTTGTCATGGTAGTAACCTGCTTGGAACCAAAGGATAGAATCTCAAACAGTAAGTTCGCAAGTGCGAAAGAGTGAAAGCATGGGAACATCAGAGAGAATAAACAATCCAATAACAGACTACGTTCAGACTCAGGTATTCATAGCAGTTTTCTCTCTTGAGAACCCATACTAGGAGACCAGTGTACTCTTCTGAGAGTTGCACCCATAATTCTCTAAGAACTTTTCATTAGGTCCATTTTTTTTTCTGAAGATCGAATTTTAATTATACGTGTATATGTGGTGGGGAGTGATTGTGCACATGTGAATGCAATGTCCACAGACAATTAAAATGTGTTGGATATCCTTAAGCTGGAGTTACAAGAAATTGTTTCCAGCCCCTAACTATGTCCATTTCTTTAAAGCCCCTAGCATGTCAACATAGCAGTGCTGATGAAGAAGTTTCCAGAATAAAGTACTGTGGGGGACACACCACATACATATAAAAGCACTACCCATCAATACAGCATTAGTCCTATCTCTCTGTTAATCCCCAATATAAACACTTATATTACTATCATTAATTGTGTATGCCAAGGAAATGAATGCCTGAAATAAATACATTTTAGCACATCAGTAAATCATCTACTCTTCTGGGAACAAGGGCTTTTATGAAAGAAGTGACAAAACCACTATGTCTGTTTAGAAACCTGAACTTTGAACCCATAGGGCTAAAGCTGCATTTTACTTTGTGTACTTAGTGTCCTGATTCCTCAGAAATTATGTCCATCTAGTAGAAATGAAAAAAATCTTTTAATCAATACTGCAATATCAATGTTCATTTGTTTCTTCTGCCTTTTCTTTTCTGAATAGAGCTTTGTAGATGAATGGTGTCCATCTCTCTCTCATTGACAAATTGAGACTTTAAACAGTTTTGTTTTATCTATTCAAATTATGTCTGGAGTTGCAAATCACAGAGACAACCAAATAATCATTATATGATTTTCAAGCTGTAAAATTGGGAACTAATACATAGAAAGCCACAGCAAAAGCAGGATATCTTCAGTTTGCTCCCATATTTCTCTGTTCATTCACAATAGCATTTCTCCAAAACTAGTATATATCTTTGCTTATACTTAAGGATAAATTCATTGTTAGCAACTTAAAGACTGAGATAGTTATTTAAATTTGTATACAGTATTACAATACTTAGTACAAAGTTGGCAATAAATAAATGTTTGTTGTCAGATATTAACTGATAAAGTAGGAAAATAAAATTTCTCACTAAACCATAGTAACAGCAAAGCAATAACAAAGTGCTGGGATACAATGATTCCAACATAAGACTAGATGAGATTCTTAAAAATCTCATTATTTTATACTCTAGAATTTCATTTTTGGAGGGGTGGTATATAAACAGAATTAATGTGATATATGTTAATTCAATACATTTGAAAACTAGCTTCATTTCTTTTAATCAATTTTTAGTGTCAATAAACTAAATAGTTTTTCAGACTAACACGTGAATTAAATATAACTTATAATACTATGTGCTTTTAAAAAGCAAAAGTGAAATCAGTTATTATGTAAAGATATACAACATAACAGAGGCATCATAAAATTTTGAAACATGTTTGTTGTAACTAAAAAAATTAAGACAATTTCAAAGTACTAGGGATTGGAACCAGGGCCTCAAGCATGGTCAACAACCATTCTACCACAGACCTATAACACAAATAATAAAATAAGATGTTTGTGTGTGCCAGGAGTTAGTGGCAGAGGCCTTTAATCCCAGCACTTAGGAGGCAGAGGAAGGTGGATCTCTGGTCTACAGAGTGATTTCCAGGACAGCCAAGAAGACACTACCTCAAAAACAAGCAAACAAACAAACAAAACACAAAAAGTTTGTATGTGTGTGAAACAGAGAGCAACAGAGAGACAGATATACAGAGAAACAGAGACAGAGATACATACACACACACACACACACACACACACACACACACACACACACACACACACACAGGTGTATAGTGTGGAGTATGTGTGTGAATACGTCAGTATACATATGAACCCATTTTTTGTGGTCATAGAGCAATATTGGGTAAATTTCTTTGTTGCTCTTTACATTATTTTCTGAGATGTGATCTCTCATTGAAGTTGGATCATGCTGTTTTGACTTTACTGGCTGGCCAGCAAGCCCCAGGGAACTTTGTCTCCCTTTGTCTACGACTGAGGTTACCAGTGGGAGGCACTGTGCTAAGTTCTATGTGTGTTTTAGGGAGACATATTTAGGTCTTAGTGATTCTGCTGCAATTACTTGATACACCGAGAAATCCCCCAATACATAATATATTTCTGAAATCTAGTTTTATTAGCATGCATTGATTAAGATAATGTAATGTGCTACATT
Organism: Cricetulus griseus; assembly: GCF_003668045.3. NCBI lineage: Eukaryota > Metazoa > Chordata > Mammalia > Rodentia > Cricetidae > Cricetulus > Cricetulus griseus. The sequence goes on from NC_048604.1 coordinate 87,683,163, forward strand.
ATGAAAGCTCCATGTATGCATCATAGTATTTAATTTATATTTCCCCCATCATTCTTTATTTCCTTCTAATTCTTCCTTTTTGTTCCCAACTTCTACATTCTCTACACTTCCTCATTTCTTTTCTTGTTATTCCCCACCCTCCAACTTGAACAATTGAGAGAAAACATGTGATATTTGTTTGTGTGGAGTTGTTCATTTCACTTAACACGATAAACTTAAGTTCTATTTCTTGAAATGACATGTTTTTCTTCTTTTTTATTTGAATGATAAACAGGATACTTTTACATGACAATCCTGGTTCCGTTCTCCATCCTGTCCTCCCCTACTAGCCCCCCAACTAAAACCCTATCTATCACATAACCTTTCAGCACCCCCTGGATGGTGAGGCCTTTCAAATGGTGTCATCAGAGTCTATCATATCCTTTGGGATAGGACCTAGGCCCACCCCCATGTGTCTTGGCTCAGGAAGTACTCCTCCAAATAGAATAGGATCCCAAAGTCCACACCTATGCTAGGGATAAGTACTGAACTACTACAGGAGGTCCCATAGATTTTTGAGTTTTTCACACAGAAACCCATGTGCCTAGGGTCTGGAACACTTCCATGTTGGAATCAGCTATCAGTCTGGGGAGCAAGAGTTCCCCGATGTTCAGGTCAGCTGTTTCTGTCGATTTCAGCAGCCTGGTCTGGACCCCATTGTTCTTCATTTGTCTTTCTCTACATCTGGGTTCCAGTTCAGTTCGGTGATTAGTTGTGGGTGTCTGCTTCTACTTCCACCAGCTGCTGGATGAAGGCTATAGGATGGCATATAAGTTAGTAATCAATCTCATTATCAGGGGAGGGCATTTAAGGTAGCCTCTCCTCTGTTGTTTAGATTGTTGGCTGGTGTCATCTTTGTAGCTAACCAGACATTTCCCTAGTGCCTGATTTCTCTGTAAACCTAAAATGTCTCCATCTGTTATGGTATCTCCATTCTTGTTATCATCTATTCTTCCCCTGACTCAACCTTTCTGCTCCCTCATGTCCTCTACATCCATCCTCTTCTCCCCTTCTCATACTCCTAGCTCCCTCCCTCTCTTCCCATGCTCCCAATTTACTCAGGGAATCTTGACCCTTTCCCCTTCTCCAGGATCATGTATGTCTCACTTAGGGTTCTCCTTGTTTACTAGCTTCCTTGGCAGTGTGGATTGCAGGCTGCTAATCCTTTACTCTATGTCTAAAATCTGCATACGAGTGAGTACATACCATGTTTCTCTTTTTGAGATTGGGTTACCTCGATCAGAATGGTTTCTTCTAGTTACATTCATTTTCTTGGAAATTTCAAGATTCCATTGTTTTTCCCCATGAATAATACTCCATTGTGTAAATGTACCATATTTTCTCTATCCATTCTTTGGTTGAGGGGCATCTAGGCTGCTTCCAATTTCTGGCTATTACAAATAGTGCTGCTATGACCATCGTTGAACAGATGTCCTTGTTGTATGAATGTGATTCTTTTGGGTATATGCCCAGAAGTGGAATTGCTGGATCTTGTGGTAGACTCATTCCCATTTTCTTGAGGAGTTGCCATACTGATTGCCAAAGTGGATTACAAGTTAGCACTCCCACGAGCAGTGGAGAAGAGTTCCCATTTCTTCACATCCTCTCCAGCATGAACTGTCATTGGTGCTTTTGATTTTGGCCATTCTGACAGGAATAAGATGGTATCTCAGAGTTGTTTTGATTTGCATTGCCCTGATGGCTAAGGATGTTGAACATTTTCTTATGTGTCTTTCAGCCATTTTAGATTCCTCTATTGAGAATTGTCTATTTAATTCTGTACCCCACTTTTTAATTGGATTGTTTGGTGTTTTGGAGACTAGCCTTTTGAGTTCTTTGTATATTTTGGAGATCATACCTCTGTCAGATGTGGGGTTGGTGAATATATTTTCCCAGTCTGTGGGCTGCCCTTTTGCTGACTGTGTCCTTTGTCTTACAGAAGCTTCTCAGTTTCAGGAGGTCCCATTTATCAATTGTTGATCTCAGTGTCTGTGCTACAGGTGTAATGTTCAGGACCATCTCCTGTAGCAATTAATTCAAAAGTATTTCCCACTTTGTCTTCTAATAGGTTCAGTGTAGCAGGATTTATGTTGAGGTCTTTGATCCAAGGAACATTCTGAGCAAAGTAACCCAATCACAAAAAGACAAACATGATATGTACTCACTCATATGTGAAATTTAGACATACAGTAAAGGATTACCAGCATTCAATCCACACTGCCAGAGAAACTAGTAAACAAGGAGGACCCTAAAAGAGAGAAACATTGTCCCCTGGAGAAGGGGAAAGGGTCAATATCCACTGAGCAAATTAAGAGCATTGGAAGAGGGGAGAGGGAGCTAGGAGAATGAGAAGGGAATAAGAGGAGGGACGCAGAGGACATGAGAGAGCAGAAAGGTTGAGTCAGGAAAAGAATAGAATATAACAAGAATGGAGATATCATAACAGAGGGAGATATTTTAGGTTTACAGAGAAATCAGGCACTAGGGAAATGTCTGGAGATCTAAACATATGACACCAGCTAACAATCTAAGCAACAGAGGAGAGGCTACCTTAAATGCCTTCCCCTGATAATGAGATTAATGACTAACTTATATGTCACCCGATAGCCCTCATCCAGCAGCTGGTGGAAGTAGAAGCAGACACCCACAACTAATCACTGAACTGAACTGGAATCCAGTTGCAGAGAAGAATGAGTGATGGGCAAAGGGGTCAAGACCAGGCTGGTGAAACCCACAGAAACAGCTGACCTGAACATCAGGGAGCTCTTGCTCCCCAGATTGATAGCTGAGATACCGGCATGGGACTGATTCAGACCCCAGGAACATGGGTTTCAGTGGGGAAACCTCAGAAATCTACAAGACCTCCTGTAGCAATTCAGAACTTATCCCTAGCATAGGTGTGGACCTTGGGAGCCCAATCCACATAGAGGGATACTCTCTGAGCTAAGATACACAGGGGTGGGCCTAGGCCCTATCCCAAAATATATGATAGACTCTTGTGACACCCCTATGGAAGACTTCATCCTCCCTGAGGAGCAGAAAGGATATGTGATAGGTAGGGTGTTAGTTGGGGAGGTATTATGGGAGGAGAGGAGGGTGTGGTGACTGGGTTTGACATGTAAAACAATCTTGTTCCTAATTCAAATAAAAAAGGAAAAAAAGAATAAGTTTCCAGTGCACACACGAAAAAAAAAAAAAAACCTTTTTAAGCCATTTGAAAATATACACTTCTGTGGCATTGAGAGTATTCAAAAAGTTACACAATTCCAAAATTACAGAATACTCTTATCACCATAACATACATAAAACCCTATACTCATTCAGCAATCTTGCACCAATGACCAACCACTTCTATTAATTTGAAAACACTAAAATATTGTAGGGCTCAACATTAAGACTATTCTATTAACTATAATGTTCAAAACTAAATTGTATAGTTCCATCAATATGAAGTACGGAGGATGGGAAAATACATGGAGGCAAAAGCACGTAAATGCTTCTCAGGATCTTGTGAAAGGGGTTAATGAGGAGAAACTGATCAATGTTTATTGGGTGATGAAAAGTTTTATTCTTTCATAATCAGTACAGCAGAAGAGCAGCCTGGGGGAAGGGACAGTGCTTAATTAGCAAACAAATGAACAATGACTACTTCCAGTTAGATATTTAATCAGAAAACCCAAGAACCAGCAAATTTCAACACTGACACAAATTAATATGAATACATGAGATTTAATGGATATTTTCTGGTTATGCAATGGCTGGACCTGTCAAAAAACATAAAAGAGTATAAATTATAATTGAGATAGAAGATACTTTTGGTTTTGTATTTTTTATATTTTATTTATTTATTCTTCTCTCATATATTATATTCTGGCCACAGTTTCCCCTCCCTCCTCTCCTGCCAGTACCCTCACACATCCCCTCTGCCCCAGAACCACTCCTCTTCATTTCCATTCAGAAAATGGCATGGCAAGCAAGGATGTCAATCAAACATGGCATATCAGATTGCAATAAGACTAGGGACATCACCTCATATTAAAAGTTGACAAGGCAACCCAGTAAGAAGAAAGAGTCAGAAAAAGCCCTATTCCCACTGTTAGGAGGACCCTAGTAAGACCAAGGAGTATAAACATAACATAAGCAGAGGACTTAGCTCAGACCCACGCAGGCCCTATGTCCCCTACTTAGTTGATTTTTTGGGTTTTCTTGTGGTATTCTTAATCCCTTGACTCCTACAAACCTTCCTCCCTGTTTCTGCAGAATTCCTCAAGCTCTACTAAAATTTTGGTTGTGGGTTGCTGCATCTGATACTATCAGTTATTAGATTCAGCTTGTGTATTGACAATTATGCTAGGCTCTGAACTACCTGGGCAGGAGAAAATCGTTAGGAATCATTTCATTGACTCTTTTGCCAGTCATGTTGGGTTCTGTCCTAGGGTTCTGGGCTACCCAGCCTCTGGTTCCTGTTCATCCACACAATGTCAAGCATGGGCTAGATTTTTAAGCATGGGCCTTAGATTAGACCAGTAATTGGTTGGCTACTCGTGCAAGTTTTGTGCCTCATTACCCCAGCACAACTTGCAGGCAGCACATATTGTAGGTCAAAGGTTTTGAGGTTGGAGAGGTTTTGAAGTTGTCTGGTAACAGAAGACAGTCAGTTCAGCCTGCATATCTTCCATTATTAGGAGTCCTCTCTAGAGTCACTCTCATAGATACCAGGAAATTTCTTTCTACTGCACTAGTTTTCCACATTGTCCCCCAAAAGCACTCCAGTTCCAATCTTCTCTTCCCATACTCTCTTCCTCTATCACTCTCCCTCCCACCTGTTCCCCCAGATACCCCAGTTCCCACCACTAATCCACACACAAAATCTATTTTATTTCCCTTTCCCATGGAGATCTATATGTCTCCATTAGAATCCTCCATTTTACTTAACATTTCTGGTTCTATGGATTGTCTAAGACAAAAAACACATACTAGAGAGGATGTAAAACAAAGGGAACACTCCTGGTGTGAGCACAAACTTGTACAGCCACTTTGAAAATCACACTCTAGTTTCTCTTCAGTTTGTATAATTTTTTTGCCTTTTTCTCACTTTGGAAATCAATATGGTTGTTCCTCAGAAAATTAGGAATCAATCTACCTCAAGAGTGAGAAATACCACTCCTGAGCATGGTATTTCCCAAAAGATGCTCAATCACACTACAAGGACACTTGCTCAACTATGTTCATGGCAGCTGTATTCATAATATGCAGAAATTTAAAACAACCTAGATGTCCCTCGACTGAAGTTTGGATATACAAAATGTGGTACATTTACACAACAGAGTATTATTCAGCTCTTAAAAACAATGTCATCATTAAATTTGTACTCAAATAATGGGCGTAGATAAAAATCATCTTGATTTAGGTAAAACCCACATGCAGAAAGACAAACATGATATGTACTCACTTATAAGTAGATATTAGCTGTTAAGTAAATGATAATCATACTGTAATCCAGAGATCCAGAAATGTTAAGTAACAAAGAGAGCTCTAAGGGGGATATATAGATCTCAATGGGAAAGGGAAATCTAATACATTTTGTGTGTGGATTGGGGGTGGGAACTAGAGGAACAGGTGGTATGGGGAGTGATAGAGGAAGAGAGTATGGGAAGAGAGGACTGGAACTTGAGTGCATTTGGAGGACAATGTGGAAAACTAGTGCAGTAGAAACTCCCTGGAATGTATGAAAGTGACCCTATTGAGGATTTCCAGTAATGTAGATACACAGGCTGAACTGTCTTCTGTAACCAAGAAACTTACAGTGGTGGGACTGGGTTACCAAAGCCACAAAACCTTTGACCTATAATACATCCTGCCTGCAAGATGTACTGGGATAATGGAGGCACAGAACTTGTGCTAGTGGCCCAATTACTGGTCTAATCTGGGGCCCTTGCCTCACGAAGGAACCCATATTTGATACTGCCTGGATGACCAGGAATGAAAGGCCAGACAGCCAGTGTGCGAGGATAGAAAAAAACATTTTAAAAAGTTAATAAGATGGCATATAGTGATATTTTGCCATGCTCATAAATTGGTGCCCAATTGTCATCTGAGAGGCTTCCTCACACAACTGATGGGAGCTAATGTAGAGACCCACAGATAAAAATAAGGCGGACAGGGAACACAAACTAGAGATCTCCATGGGCTCCCCCCACACTTAGAGCTCAGAAATTGTGAGGAATATTGGAGGAAGAATTGTTAGAACCCCAGGGTTCAAGGACACCAGGAGGACAAAAGAACATAATCAACTAAGTAGGGTTCCTCAGGTTTCACAGAGACTAAAGTGTCAGTCATGGAGTATGCATGGATCTGGGGTAGGTCCTCTGCAAATATGTTATGGTTGTTATCTTAGTATTTTTGTGGGACTCCAAAAATTAACAGTGGGATGGGGCGAACTATGAGACTTTGGCCTGCTCTTGGGATACTTTTCTCCGTACTGGAATGCCTAGGCCAGTCTTAATGTGAGGATTTGTGCCTAGCCTTATTGTATCTCATTATTTCATGTTTGGTGGATAGCCCTATGAAGCCTGCATTTTTCTTAAGGGAAATGGAGGAGCAGTGGAAATAGGGGATAGAAAAGATGGGGGGTGGTGCTGAGGGTATAAAGGGAAGTGAAACTGTGCTCAGGAAATATTATAAGAGAGAAGAATAAATAAAAAGTAAAAAAAGAAACAAAGACCTAAAGATTGCACTAAAAACTCATATATCAGAGAATACATTTTAAAAACTAGAAGGACACAAAATTATCATACATAAATCATTAGCCTTCTTATAGACAAATGAGTAACATACTGAGAAAAAAGTCAGCAAACAATCCCATTCAAATTGGCCTTAAAAAAGGCTCTCATATCCTTGGGATAGGGCCTAGGCCCACCCCTGTGTGTCTTGGTTCAGGGAGTATCCCTGTATGTGGATTGGGCTCCCAAAGTCCACACCTATGCTAGGTATAAGTACTGAACTACTACAGTAGGTCCTGTAGATTTCTGAGGTCTCCTCATGGAAATCCACATTCCAGGGGTCTGGATCTGTCCCATGCTGATATCCCAGCTATCAGTCTGGGGACCAAGAGCTCCCCGTTGTTCAGGTCAGCTGTTTCTGTGGGTTTTACCAGCCTGGTCTGGACATCTTTGCCCATCACTCATTCTCTGCAACTGGATTCCAGTTGAGTTCAGTGATTAGTTGTGGGTATCTGCTTCTACTTCCACCAGTTGCTGGATGAAGGCTATAGGATGGCATATAAAAGAGTCATCAATCTCATTATCAGGGGAGGGCATTTAAGGTAGCCTCTCCTCTGTTGCATAGATTGTTAGTTGCTGTCATTTTTGTAGATCTCCAGACCTTTCCCTAGTGCCTGATTTTTCTATAAACCTAAAATGTCTCCTTCTGTTATGGTATCTCCTTTCTTGTTTTTTTCTATTCTTTCCCTGACTCAAACTTTCTGCTCCCTCATGTCCTCCTCACTCCTCCTCTTCTCCCCTTGTCATTCTCCTAGCTCCCTTCCCCCTCCTCCCTTGCTCCCAATTTGCTCAAGAGATCTTGTCCCTTTCCCCTTCTCCATGGGACCATGTATGTCTTTTAGGGTTCTCCTAGTTTACTATCTTCTCTGACAGTGTGGATTGTAAGCTGGTATTCCTTTACTCTATGTCTAAAATCCACATATGAATGAGTACATACCATGTTTGTCTTTTTGTGATTGGGTTACCTTGCTCAGAATGGTGTCTTCTAGTTCCATCCATTTTCCAGAAAATTTCAAGATTTCTTTGGTTTTTTTTTTTTCTGCTGAGTAGTACTCCATGGTGTAAATGGACCACATTTTCTCTATCCATTCGTCAGTTGAGGGTTATCTACATTGCTTCCAGTTTCTGGCTATTACAAATAGTGCTGCTATGAATATCATTGAACAGATGTCCTTGTTGTATGAATGTGCTTCTTTTGGGTATATGCCTAAGAGTGGAATTGCTGGATCTTGTGGTAGACTGATTCCCATTTTCTTGAGGAGTCACCATACTGATTTCCAAAGTGGCTGTACAACTTGGCCCTCCATAGGGAGCAGAAAGGATATGTGATAGGTAGGGTTTAGTTGGAGGAGGGGTAGTAGGGGAGGAGGGGAGGGAGTAGAAGCTGGGATTGACATGTAAAACAATCTTGTTTCTAATTCAAATGAAATAAATAAATAAATAAATAAATAAATAAATAAATAAAAAGAAATGGGACCTCCTGAAATAGAGAACATTCTGTAAGACAAAGGACACAGTCGACAAGACAAAGCAGAAGCCCACAGAAATGGAAAAGATATTCGCCAACCCCATTTCACACAAAGGTATGATTTCTAAAATATACAAAGAAATAATGAAGCTAGTCACCAAAACACTAAATAATCCAGTTAAAAAGTGGGGTACATACAGAAACAGCTGACCTGAACAATGGGGAGCTCTTGGTCCCCAGACTGATAGCTGGGAAACCAGAATGGGAATAATCCAGACTCTACGAATGTGGGTGTCAGTGAGGAGACCTCATAAATCCATGGGGCCTCCTGTAGTAGATCAGTACTTATCCCTAGCATAGGTATGGACTTTGGGAGCCCATTTCAAATGGAGAGATACTCCCTGAGCCAAGACACATGGGGGTAGGCCTAGACCCTATCCCAAAGGATATGGCAAACCCTGAAGACCCCCTATGGAAGGCTTCACCATCCCTGGGGAGCAGAAAGGTTATGTGATAGGTAGGGTTTTAGTTTGGGGGGAGCGGTAGGGGAGGAGGGGAGGGAGAGGGAACTGGGATTGACATGCAAAACAATCTTGTTTCTAATTCAAATTAAAAAATGGAAAAAATAGCCTCAAAATTTCAAATGTCTTTGAATGAATCTAAATAAGGCAGTAAAAGAGTAATATAGCAAAAACATTAAGATTAAAAAAAGAAATTAAACATCATGATAGAAGATGCAAAGATCTCCCATGATTATGGATTGTTACCATAAATACGTTGAAAACAAACATCAACCAAACACAATTTACATATTCAAAGCAATCCCAATCAATATCCCACTCAGATTATTCATAGAAATTGAAACAAATCCATGTTAAATATTGTATTAAAATACAAAGGACAGGCTGGGAGTTGGTGGCGCACGCCTTTAATCCCAGCACTTGGGAGGCAGGGGCAAGCGCGGATCTCTGTGAGTTCAAACCAGCCTGGTCTACAAGAGCTAGTTCCAGGACAGCCTCCAAAGCCACAGAGAAACCTTGTCTCAATAAAAAAAAGAAAGAAATACAAAGGATAAATGATGGCATAGACAATACTTGACAACAACAAACAAAAACAAGATGAAAATAGCTAGTGTAATAATAACCATATCAGATTCAGGGTATTCTAATTTCAACTTTAAGAAAATCATGAATTTTTACTTTTTTAATTTTCATACTTAATTTTTCTCAGGATATTGCTGGATTTCCACTATTACACGATGTTTTCTTTTTACTTAAATTAGAAACAAGCTTGTTTTACATGTCAATCCCAGTTGCCTCTCCCTCCCCTTCTCCCCGGCCCCCTACCTATCTCCTATCCTGTCCCCTTTCTGCACCCCAATTAGGGTGAGGCCTTCCATGGAGGATCATCAAAGTCTGTCATATCATTTGCATGAGGACCTAGACTCTCCCCCATGTGTCTAGACTGACAGAGTATCATTCTATGTAGAGGGGTCACCCAAAGTGCATTCATGTACTAGGGATAAATACTGATATACTGCCAGAAGTCCCATAGATTGCCCATACCTCCGAACTGACATCCACATTCAGGGGGTATCAAACAGTCTATGCTGGCTTCCAGCTATAAGTCTGGGGTCCATAAGCTCCTACTTGTTCAAGTCAGCTGTTTCTGAGGATCTCTCCAGCCTGGTTTTGACACTTTTGCTCATCACTCCTCCCTCTCTGCAACTGGATTTTGGGAGTCCATCTCAGTGTTTAGCTGTGGGTGTCTACTTCTGCTTCCATCAACTACTGGATGAAGGTTCTAGGATAGCATATAAGGTAGTCATCAAGAACAGATAACCAATTTAATTAGACCTATAAGACCTAGTGAAATAGAAGCAGTCATCAAAAGTCTCCCAACCAATAAAAGCCCAGGGCCAGATGGTTTCAGTGCAGAATACAACCAGAAATTCAAAGAAGGGCTAAGACAAATACTCCTCTAATTGTTCCACACAACAGAAACTATCCTAGGTTTTTTATTTTTTACATGTTAAGTTGAGTATTGTTCTTTCAAGGTCTGTGCAGAATTGTGCTGGCATTTAGATGGGGATTGCACTGAATCTACAGATTGCTTTTGGCAACATTGCCATTTTTACTATGTTGATCCTACCTATCCAAGAGCATGGGAGATCTTTCCATTTTCTGGTATCTTTTTCAATTTCTTTTTTTAAAAACTCAAAGTTCTTACTGTACAGGTCTTTCACTTTTTTGTTTAGTTTTACCCAAAGATATTTTATGTTGCTTGTGGATATTGTGAAGAGTCATGTTTCTCTGATTTCTTTCTCATTAGATTTATCATCTGTATATAGTAGGGCTACTGATGTTTTTTTAGTTAATTTTGTACCCTGCTACTTTGCTGAAGTTGTTTATTAGCTGTAGGAGTTCATGGTAGAGTTTTCGGGTCACTTACATAGACTTTCATATCATCTGCAAATAGTGAAAGTTTGACTTCTTCCTTTCCATTTTGTATCCCTTTGATCACCTTTTCTTTTCTTATTGCTCTAGCTAGAACTTCAAGGACAATATTGAAGAGGTATGGAGAGAGTGGACAGCCTTGTCTTGTTCCTGATTTTAGAGGAATCACATTGAGTTTCTCTCCATTTAGTTTGATGTTGGCTGTTGTTTTGTGAATATTGCTTTTATTATGTTTAGGTATGTTCCTGTTATGTCTTATGCTATCCAAGACCTTTACCATAAAGGTGTGTTGGATTTTGTCAAAGAATTTTCCAGCATCCAGTGGGGTGATCATGTAATTTTTCATTTTCAGTTTGTTTATGTGGTGGATTACAATGATGGATTTTTGTATATTGAAAAATCCCTGCAACCCTGGGATGAAGCCTACTTGATCATGGTGGATGATTTCTCTGACATGTTCTTGGATTCCATTTGACAGTATTTTATTGAGTATTTTTCCATCAATGATCATGAGGGATATTGGTCTGCAGTTCTCTTTCTTAGTTGTATCTTTGTGTGGCCTGGGTACCAAGGTTATTGAAACCAAGAGTTTGGCAATGGCCTTTCTGCTTCTATTGTGTGAAATACATTGAGGAGAATTGGTATTAGATGTTCTTTCAATTTCTGGTAGAATTCTGCACTGAAGCCATCTGGCCCTGTGCTTTTTTTTGGTTAGGAGACTTTTAATGACTGCTTCTATTTCTTTAAGATTTATAGGTCTATTTAAGTTTCTTATCTCTTCATGGTTTAAATTTGGTAAGTGAAATCTATACAGAAAAGTGTCCATTTCCTTTAGGATGACTAATGTGACTATTCTCCAGTTTCTTCATGTGAGTATGTAGTGCTATGAACTTTCTTCTTAGCACTGTTTCAAAGTGTCCCAGAAATGTGTCTTCATTCTCATTGAATTCTTGGAAGTCTATAATTTCTTCTTGTATTTCTTCTTTTACCCAGGAATGGTGCAATTGAGCATTGTTCAATTTCCATGGGTTTGTAGGGTTTTTGCATTCTGTGTTGTTGAATTCTAACATTAAAATATGGTGGTCTGATAAGATACAGGGTGTTATTTCATTTTTTTTTTACTCGTTGAGGTTTGCTATGTTGCCAAGTATGTGGTCAGTTTTAGAGAAGGTTCCATGTGGTGCTGAGAAGTTATATTCTTTTGTGTTTGGATGGAATGTTCTACAGATGTCTGTTAAACCCAATTTGGTCAAAAATTCTATTAGATCCTTTGTTTCTTTGATAAGTTTCTGTCTGTTGGTTCTTTCTTGTGCTGAGAGTGAGGTGTTGAAGTCTTTCACTATAAGTGTGCGAGGTTTTATGTGTTATTTGAGCTTTAGTAATGTTTATTTTATGAATGTGGATGCCTTTGTATTTGGTGAATAGATATTCAGAATTGAGATTTCATCCTGATGCATTTCTCCTGTGATGAATATGAAATGACCTCCTTCTGTCTTTGTATCCATTCTGTTAGCCTATGGCTTTTTATAGGCAAGTTAAGACCATTAATATTGAGGTATATTAATGACCATTGTTTGCTCATTCTAGTTTGATTTGGATTTGGCGGAGGTGGTGGTATTGTGTGTCGATTTCCAATCCTTTTTCTTTTGGCTGTTGGTAAAGTGGGATTATCTATTGCCTACATTTCTGTGGGTTGAAGTTTTCCTTCCAGAACTCTCTGTAGGGCTGGATTAGTGGATATGTATTGTTTAAGTCTAGTTTTGTCATGGAATATCTTTTTTTCTCCATCTATAGTGATTGAGAGTTTTGCTGTCCTGGCATATCTAGGCTCTTAGTGTTGGCAGAACATCTATCCAGGACCTTCTGGCTTTTAGAGTTTCCATGGAGAAGTCAGGTATAATTATGATATGTTAGCTTTCATATGTTACTTGGCAATTTTTTTCTTTGCTGCACTTAATATTCTTTCATTATTCTGTATATTTGGTGTTTTGATTATTATGTGTTGAGGGACTTTTTTGTTGTCTACTCTATTTATTGTTCTATAAACTTCTTTTACTTTCATTCTCATGTCTTTCCTTAGATTCAGTAAGTTTTCTTCTATGATATTGTTGAATATGTTTTCTGTACCTTTGAACTGTATTTCTTCACCTTCTTCTATAATTATTATTCTTAGGTTTGCCATTTTCACGGTGTCCCATATTTCCTGGATATTTTGTGTTTGGGATTTGTTACAATTAAAATTTTCTTTGGTGGATGAATCTGTTTCTCCCAGTATATCTTCAATGCTTGAGATTCTCTCTTCCATCTCTTGTATTTTGTAGTTATGCTTGCATCTCTACTTCCTGATTGTTTACCCTGCTTTTCTATTTCCATCATTCCCTAAGTGTATGTTTTCTTTATTTTCTCTATTTCAGTTTTCAAGTCTTGAACTGTCTGATTTGTTTCTTTCATCTGTTTTGTTTTGTTTTGTTTTTTCTTGACTTTCTTTAAGAGGTTTGTTGATTTCTTGTATTTTTTGGCTTGATTTTTTTCCATTTCTTTAAGAGATTTTCTCATATCCTCTTTGAGAGCCTCTATAATTTTCTTGAAGATGATTTTAAGGTCATTTTCTTCTGGTTCATCTGCGTTGGGATGTTCAGGTCTTGCTGGTGTAGAGTCCCTAGACTCTGGTGGTGTCATATTGGTTTTTCTGTAGTTGAATGTGATTTTTATTGTCTTCTTCCCATCCCTTCTTCTAGTGGGTGCAGGTGGAGTTTCTTCCTATCCTGGTGGGTACATGTCCTAGGTTCCCTTCCAGTGGGTGCAAGCAGGTCCAATACTCTGATAGCTCTCCTCTTCCAGTGGGTGGAGGTGGGACTAGTACCAGGATGTTGTAAGACCCTGGATGGGCTGTCCTGCTGGGACAGGTTTCCCAGTATGCAGTCCCCAGGCCTCAGAAGGCTCTGAACAGGGCATAGGAAGGTGGGCCTGAAACAGGCCCATACCTACCTCCTCCCATGGGTGGATGCACAGAAGGATGCTGACAGTCTCTGGTTGGACTGGACTGCTGGTTTGGGTTCCCCAGTTCACAGTCCCCAGGCCTCAGGAGGCTCCAAGAATTTTTACTTTATAATAATAATTAGAAATCCAAATTATCTAACAATATTAATAATACCAGAATTCACTGACTCAGAAGCAAATGGTCTCCAATTAGAGCTGAGTAAATATTCCTCTGAAAAATGTTCTAGAATTTCCTGTTTTGAAAACTTCTCTTCAATAAGTTTATGATCTTTACATATTTTTTCTTTTTTGAAACCTTAAAATGAGACTTTGTTAGCATTATTGGTTACATACCTGAAAAGAATTGAAGAATTTACCTACCTTGAAAGGTGGTATATATTCAGAACTCATCACATTAGACAAATTACTTTTCCATTAGCATTGCTCATCACTATGCCTAACAAGTTGTCAACTGGTAGATGTTGTTTGCTTAATAACAATCTTTTAAAGACAAAATCAAACACTTTATTACAAAGCAAATTTTTCCTTACCTCTGAGTTGATTATTTCCATGTAAAGAAATCTTTTCCACAAAAATATTCATTTCCTGTTTGGTTTTTGTAAATAGCATATTGTAAAATCACATTACTTAAAAGGTAATATCATGTCAATTATTCTGCACTTCTGTTCATAGACTTTTTGGCTGTTAGTTTGAATAACATTTTTCCATATCATAAAACACACTTGACTTTGATAACTAATTTTAGATTTGATGTAACATTGTCATTGTCGTAGAGAACATAATTGGACATTTCAGCATTTGTAAGGGAGGCAAAACTTACAGGGGATAGAAAAGAACTACAAATTTGTTATAGTTTGAACTGAAATGTCCTACTCATACTCCTCTTTTAAATACTCCACAGCTTATGGAACTATTTTAAAGGATATGGATTCTTCAGGTTAACACTTAACAGCCACAGGAGTTAGGCACAGACTTTTGAAGGCTTTTTTTGGTCTGTTTCAAAACTGTGATTGCCCTTCTTCCTTTTGATTAGCATTATGTGGCCACTTGTGCCTTCACCACAGATATAATGGATCTATGGCATCTTCCAGCTTAAAGAACTAAAATCATTCTGAAACCATGAGCCACAATAAACTTTTCTTTCATTAACAATTTCTTTTGGGTATTTTGTCATCACAATGAGAAAAATTATTAATATAATATTTATTTATATATCTTTCCATTGACATCTTTTGATAATGACACTCTAGTGTAATGTGCTTGGCTAATTAAAACCATCAATTGGGACTTTTCTTTCCCAGTGGCTTGTAATGTGAAAGGTAGCCAGCAACAGGATAATGTCTCTCTCAGTCAATTTGATATTCATGTGACTAAAATGAGCAGTGTCTTCAGCAATAGGTTCTTACCATATATTTATGATTGCTAACAAAAGGCTATCAAATCAGAGAAAGACATATATACAAGAAACTTAAAGCCAGAGAATTGTAAGGAATCAACCTGCAAACAATACCCAGTCCATGACTGTTACGATAAATCTTTCTGCCAAAAGCAGCTGAGCCCCACTGCCATGTATGAGCTTTATGCCAGCCGCCTGCCTGAGTTAGGCCCAAATGAATACACAGAAACTTGTATTAGGTTCAAAGCTGCTTGGCCAATGACTAGGATTCCTCATCTTTTAGCTCAGTCTTAACTATCATAAATCTATATATCTTATAAGACTTATCTTATCGGACGCCTTATTGGCATCCCTCCTTGTCAGTGGATAACATTCTTCTGCTGGAGGAGGAAGGGGAAAAAGGGACCCTTCCTGTTTCTCCTTTGCTTAAATATGAGTCTCCTTGCTATGTCACTTCCTGCCTGTTTGTTGCTGTATAAACTGGACATACAGGATCCACAAGAAAGTGACTACTGAACTTACAAAACAAGACAGTACTGAAGGGTTCCTGTTAAAATGGAGAAGTGTGCCAGACACACTGTGGCCTATGGGCTGAAGATGGATGTCCCAACGTTACAAAGGAACTTTGGGTGACTGTCCAGGTAGCAACATGTCTCTGTCAATTCTAGAGTTTATATATTATCCTTCTGTGGCCTTTGATAGAGTTGAAGACAAATAGTTACAGTTATAGTTTTCTTCAGTTATTATAAAAGATAAGTTATCCTTCTTTTTATTTACACAGAAAAGAGGAGATGATGGGGAATGTACTACTGTGTATGTTTATCTTATTGATTGTTAAATAAAATACTGTTTGGCCAATGAGATAGCAAGTTAGACGGAACCAGGAGTCGAAGAGGATTCTGGGAAATGTAGTAGAGAAGTGCTGATCCAGGCAGGAAGTGACATAGCAAGGAGACTCATATTTAAGCGAAGGAGAAACAGGAAGGGTCCCTTTTTTCCCTTCCTCCTCCAGCAGCAGGATGTTATCCACCGACAAGGAGGGACGCCAATAAGGCGTTCGATAAGATAAGTCTTATAACAGTTAAGACTGAGCTAACAGATGAGGAATCCTAGTCATTGGCCAAGCAGCTTTAAAACTAATACAAGTTTCTATGTATTTATTTGGGCCTAACTCAGGCGGGCGGCTGGCGTAAAGCTCACACATGGCGGTGGGGCTCAGCTGCTTTTGGCAGAAAGATTTATCGTAACACATGACTCCAATTCTGTGACATTTTAGAAATGAAAGAGCAGAGTTATTATAGCAGTTGAAACCTATCACTATATATTTATCAAAACCCAAATGGAATGACTTTACAAAAACAAAAGAAATTCTTGAAGTAAACTATTGTCTCCAGATGATAAATATGCTTCACTATAGTTCCACCAGTTGTGATAAATGTATGTCTGTGGTGCAGGATGTGGATACTAGTACATGCTGTGCTTTTCTGAGCACAAAGAGTGCATGGGATTTCTGCACTTCTCCTTTTTTCCCCTGTAAACCTAAAAAATGTTCTTTAAGTTCTATTAAACAAAATGTGCCTCAGCTCTTGCCTCTACCACCTGTTGTGAACTAGGGAGATAATCCTCCCCCTTACCAGCCATAGCACTCAGGAATGTAGGTCCTGCACCTGGCCTTGGCATCACAGTAGAGCTGACCCTTTAAGGGTTGGGGGAGATCTGGCCCCGCCCCTCATCTGCCAAATGGTGGTGTGGGCAGGGGTGAGTTGCCCTCCTCCCACTCTCCCCCTGCCCTGGCCACCTATGGCAGGTGGGAGAGCTGGCCCTAAGGTCATATGGGTGGGAGAGTTGTTCCTACCCTTTGCCATCTGCAGCACCTTACCTAGGCAACACAGTAATACTGGCCCTGACAGTATAGGTGTGGGAATGCCAACTCTAAGATCATGAATGCAGGAGAACTGGTCCCATTACTTCCTCATTGCTGCAAGGGGTGAACTAACCAGGGCAGTCCTGGAAAGCTCACCATGGAGGTGAGAGCAAGGGAGAGCTGCCAGGCTGACCAAGCCTGCAACTATCCAGGCCCAGTGCCAACATTCACCCCATCTGTTAC
The DNA here is from genome assembly GCF_003668045.3 of Cricetulus griseus. Taxonomy (NCBI): domain Eukaryota; kingdom Metazoa; phylum Chordata; class Mammalia; order Rodentia; family Cricetidae; genus Cricetulus; species Cricetulus griseus. Next base: position 87,700,411 of record NC_048604.1, read on the forward strand.
CTGCTGGAGCACATGAATGGGCTGGTCCAGCAGACCCAAAACTGCAGGATCTCCACAACAACACAACAACAGGATATCCAAGAGAAGTTCCAGTGAGGGCAAAGCATATAGAGTGTAGCAGAAACTAGGGGCCTCAAACCAGACCAATGACTCTCTGCAATGATTACTTGTAAGTAAAGATAGATGAATAAAAGTGTTTACTGCATGATTAACTATGTCACACTACAGCTTCCATTATGAGATTGATTTTTCCCAATATTTTTCTCTTAAATTTTATTTTGTGGGGGACTGCAAGGACAGAGGATGAATATGAATGAACAGGGAAAATCGTGGAATTGAGATGTACAATGTAAAAAACACAAAGAATAAATAAAAAGAAAGTTAATTTAAAAAAAAAAAGCTGCTATTCCCACCGCAGACAATGCTGGAAACCATGGAACTGAATTAATAGTGACTGCTACTAACTAAAAGTAAAGTAAGGAAAAGCTTGAGAACTTAGGGTTTTTGTATTGATGTGTTTATAAAGCCTATCATTTACTATAAGGACTATTTCAAAGTCACAAAATTATTTGGAAAATAATTTACCTTAAAAAATGCTACTTTTTTCCTGATTGGTATTATTAAGACTACAAAATAAGCAATGAACTCATCTTGTTTATAAAAAGCACAATCAGAGATTTTTGTTGATATACAACAATAACAATAAGAAATTTCATGAGAAACAGTATGAGAAGACAAAAATTTTAAATCATACCATATTCTAGAAATCCAGGAATTCGTAGACTATGACCACAGTGAAGGCAATAACAACAGTACTTGTGCTGAATTTCCCACTGTGATTCCTCTGAAATGCTGAAGAATAGTACAAGAACTTTCCATTTAATCTGGAGCCCAATAATAGGACTGTTGAGTTTGAATAGGGAAATGTCCTTCTTTATTTTCACTGATATTCAGTATCAATACAGTATTTCTTAATCATTATGATTAACTTTGTGGCTAAAGAATATATCAAACTTTATATTTATATCAAATTTTTACATCAAAATTTATTTGTTGAAGATAACTTGCAATAATATTCCTGGTCATCATCAGTGTCAAACTTTATTAATTTGTAGGCCTCAAATTTAATCATCTTATTAATTTTGCTAATGAAGTACATATTTCAATATTAGTTTCCCTATATTCCTTACATATTTTATGCATTTAGAAGTCTCAGATTTCCAGAAACTGCAAATGAAGTTGATGATACTTTTAAAACATTAAGAATCCCTAATATATAACAAGAAGGTCAAGCTTACAAGTAGCATATAAACCTGGGCTGTGATTTCCTGCAGTTAACTTAGCTGCAATAGACATTAGTTATTCTGTATAGTAGAATGAAGGTTTTGCTGGAATCCACCTTTCTGTGGGTATACAATTCTATTTTCAGTCTTCTAAAAAATTTGAGGCTAGGAAATAAATTGAAAGAAACTATTTGCTTCACTTACAGTGCGCTTGAAAATTTGAGACTATTTGCTTAGTTTCTAAGGAAGATCTCATGATTACGTGTGGGGATACTTGTAATGGAAATTACAAGTAGAGAGATCGGTGCCAAAAGATTTAAGGGATCAGTCTTGTTCTTTTATAGCAACACACTCTCAAAAGAAAAATAAACAAAAGCAGTCTATATCAAATCTCACGGCAGTTATACCAAAGACTTCATTCCTTGACACCAAATCTCCTAAGTGATCTACTATCCCCCAGCATCACTTAAGGACCTATATTCCAGTAAGTGAAGTTTGGAGAGGTCACATCCAAACAATAATCAAATCATACCAGTAATATGTTAGTAGAGATTAGCATTCATAGAAGTATTTCTGTTGGGCTCTTCATCAATCCACTCAGATAAAATAATAAACAATGAAGCCTCCAAGCATACTTTATGATGTAAACTGTAGATCTGTGAGAAATGCTTAAAAAACAGAATGAGAGCCACTGCAACTGAGCATCAGCCTGCATTTACATTCTTCTGTCATCCTCTTAATCTAGATTCCGCATGTGCTTTGGTTAGTTTTTATTATTAACATGACACAAAAGAGGGCCACCAAGGAAGAGGGAACCTCAACTGAAGAATGGCCTAGATCAGAATGGCCTGCGACTTTGTCCCTGATGAATTGTTTTGATTGATGATTGATAGGGGAGTTCCCAGAACACTGTATGTCACGATTCCTCCACAGGTGTTCCTGGGCATATAAGAAAGCAGAAAGAAAACCAGAAAGACAGAGAGCTTACAAGTAAACGATGTTCCTCTTTGGTTTCTGCTTTACTTCTTGAGTTTTCACTTTGATGAATGCTTACTGGAAGTTTAAATAAACCTTTTCCTTCCCAAGTTGCTTTTGCTTAGAGTATTTTACCTAGTACAGCAAGAGAAAACCATACTAGGACCACATGAAAGTTTTATACTTCCTGTCTTCTTATCTTCCTTCCTTCTTATCTCAGTTGCTTCTGCTATTTCCCCTTTCATGTTGTTTCCTGTCTTAGTAGGAAACTTCTGATCCCTTAACTGTCTGAAAATCAAGCTGTCATATATCTTTAAATCCCAATTTTCATGTAATAAGTGAAAGCAACAGAGTACAATGTGGGCAAAAAGAGCACAGTACATGACCATCTTACTTACTAATTGTCTCCTTTCTATTAAATTCAGTTTACTAAATAGCAGTTCCTCTATTAACTCATCAAACCCTTTCCCATATAGGGTATCATGTCAAATCTATGATGGTTTGTACAGTAGCAGACATTAACACAGCTGAGTAGTGTTTTCCTTCTACTTGGTAATGGAGTATGCAAGGCCAGGGCTGTGAGTGGTCCTATTCATGGTTATGTTATGTTTTTCCTGTAATAAAGGGTGGCTCAGATGGCACCAAATGTGTAGTCATTGAATGACCACATAACTAAATACTACTAATAAAAAAGAACAAATTATACTTTAAAAATTATTTTCAGAAAGCTCCTTTCTTGAATAATCTATAATTTGGGGTAAAACCTGGCTTTATGCTAATCTCTGCCATCTAATTTCTCTGGAACTGACTAGAATAAAAACTTGTTACCTGTTCTTGCTTATGTATCTGCTTTGTATTTTCACACAGCAAAATTTTCAATGACTACAAATCCTATCATCTATTTTATAATTTAGAGATAGGATCATTTAGAATGATAACAATTCCTATCATATTTTAGTAGCACACATAAGCTAATTTACATATAATAAGACTAATTTGAGAAGAGAAAATAGAATGATTTGGGATACATTAACCCAATTTACTCTGAGAAAGAAAATCAGAGGCTAAAGCCTTGGTGATCTTGTAATCACAACCAACAACCAAAGTTAGCAACACAGTATCGTGGTTCCTTATTGATCACATTGCATGTTCACTGTAGAGAATATGCACTCAAGGATTCATGCTGAAGCAGGCGTAATTCCTCATGTGTTGCTCTAGGAACTGTAAGAAACAGAAACCTAATAATATTGCTCACCAACACTGCTTCTCTTATGTTTTTTGCCAAATAAATTGTGTATTTACCCAAAGCTTCTACATCACCATGTGCCTGAAAATAAAGGAACATGGATATTTGTAAAAGTTAACAAAATAATGCATTCACATATAGATATTTGTTTGTACTTTCTCGGGTTTTGCTTTGTTTGGTTTGGTTTGGTTTGCTGCATTGAGGCAGGGCTTTATCCTGTATCCTAGGCTAGATTGGAACTCTTATAGCTCATGCTGGACTTCAACTAACAGCAATCTTCCTGCTTTAACCTCCCAGGTGCATAAGCCACACACCTGAATTCAAGTACAGACTTTTAAACATTTCCATAATTAGTAGTATTAGTTGGCTGATGGAAAACCAGGTTTTGTAAAAAAAAAAAAATGCAGTATTTCCATTTTGTCCATGATTTAAAATTTGTCTTCCTTTATGCTCTTCAGAAACAGATATTAAATAGTTTTGTGTTAAATCTGATAATATAGCATCACTAAATATCTTATTGAGACACACTTAAAGATCAAAAAGCCTCATTATGTCTACAGTGCCACATCCATGAAATAATAAATGAACTCTGATTGATTGGCAATATAATTGTTTTTATATGAACTCATAGAAGAAACTGAATTTTCACACTTATGATGATTTACACCTTCGTCTCTCACAAAAACTTGATTTAGAGAAGCCCTGTCTCAAAAAAAAAAAAACAAACAAAAAAACAACTTGATTTAATTAATTCATTTTTAAATAGTGAGGCAACATCCCAGTTTAATTTCCAGCCAGGACTGGTGATCTACTTAAGACATGACAATTGGGCTACATAAAGAAGGATTATTTGTACTTCTGGGAAGAGTTTTTAAAAGAAGGAAAACAGACTTGGACGTGCTCCTTTCTCTGAAAGGTGGTAATATGAATTGACTTCTGGAAATTTGCACTGAGCCTTGAACAAAGACAGGGATTTTACTGCTACATGCTCCAAATTCAGAAAGTTTCATAAAGCAAACATTTAAGACCTTAGTAGAAAGGTGAACTATTCTTAAAAGCAAAGCATTTTCTGTGAGCTGGTGACTATCTTATCTCCATTCAACACATAGATTTGAAGCTCAGCAGTAAGGGTTTGATAAATGCCAATGATTTATATAAATTACCAGCCTTTTTTCCTTGAAAACCCTTTTGGATTTCGCCTTTTAATGTATCATTCTTGTCTTTGATCTGAGAGAGTCTTCACAGAAGTACATAACAGTGAATCTTAAATTCTTTAAATGAATGGCTCTGGGTTATTTTTTGATAGTGTGTCTGCAGGAGTCTGATTGCCTTACATTTGAACATGTTCTCCCTTTCCCTGTATTCAGTGTCTCTCATCTTTATATTGCCTTTATCTAAGGAATCCAGGAGAGAATTGAGAAAGCCTAGTATTACACATGCAAGTGGAAGAGATTTTATGGAAAAGAATAATCAGTAATACTTAATAACATACATGGTAAACATAGTTCTTAAGCTGTGCATTATGCTGTTTGTAATTATTTTAGATAAGTAATTTAGTACTCTCTTTTCCTACCAAAATTTAAATCATAAATGCTTTTATATTTGTGGATTTCACTTTTTAGATACAGATTCTATGACTTTAATAATTTTGAACTTTGGATATATTGAAGCACTTTCTGAAAAATATGACAGAAAACTACCAAAAATCTCTAAGACATAATATCTGAATTGTATTTCAAATCATGAAAATATATTTAGTTTGGATGTTTAATAAAACGAATCTGAATTTTCATTAATAATGCTCACAAATATCTTCATCATTGCTTTTAAGGTTGATTTGCTTAGTATCTAGTGCTGTAAATTATTAAAAACAAGATGAAAAGAAAAATGTTTCCAGACAAAAGCTAATCAAGAAAATATAAAGAATTAAAGAGTTGGATTTCTGAATCTCTTTACCAAAGAGTCCATTGATTGCCATACCATTTTGTATCTTTAAATCAGCTAACATAGATGTCAAGAATCTCCTGTTTCTAGTGTATATATTGTCCCCTTGTCATTGTATAAATTTAAGATTGTTATTTACTAAAGTCATTTGGGGAAGCAAGTCTTTGAATTCTCTAGCCTTATATAATGCAAGCATTTAAGAAGATAAATTATCTAAGATAAAAGTGAAAATTGAATTTGTTTTCATACTTACACTCACAATGACCAAATATGTCAAACATTGCATAAAATAAACAGTATACGAGTTCATACAATACTGGATTGAGAACAATTTTTTTCTGGAAATTAAAATACACTTTAATGGCATTAGAATTATAAAGTAATTTAGTCTTTAAAATCTCCGCTTCTATATTAAAAATGCACATGCTCTTTGTAAGCAATAAGCATTGACTTTACAAATTAGATAAATAAACTTAAATATTAATACCATCAGGTGCATATTTATCAATTTCCATGCACATGAATCTAGGAATTTATAATCAAATAGATTTTAATAAAAACATGAATAGCATAAATGAGGCAGTTGAAATAAACTGAAATCAGTATATAAATTTCAAGTAAATTTATTCAGTGTAGATAACAACTAATTAAGATTATATGAACTGCAAATTCAGTTGCAGTGTATGTATTTAATAATTGCCAATTTTCATTAAGTTTATGGTGAGATTATAAATGTTGAAGATTCCACAAACATACAATGAAATAAACAAATATTTATGATTATACATATAACTACAAAATGTGCCTTTTGTTATCATTCACAAAATTTGTTACATTCAAGGAATTGCAGTTTAAAATAAATCTCATTCTGCACCTCACAAGATACTTGTGTCAGAAGAGCAGCACAGATTTCCAACCTTACCTGGAAAGTCTGAACCAACTCATGTGGAATGGACTCCAGAAATTGTTTTGTTGTAAACAAATATCCCAATATACTCAAGAGAAAATTTTAAGGAAAATGAGAACTTCATCAGGCATATGTGTAAAACCTTTTAATCTAGGTGACACAGTGGTTGAAAAAAACAGAATGGCATTATTCTTAAGACTCCAAAGGCAAGTTTTGCATCTGTGAAAGTAAGTCTTTGCCTGACAAGGTCACTCTGATAAAGGGAATATCTCACAGTAAGGTGAAAAGACAACTTTCTCGACCTAACATTTTGATATTCAGTTAGGTGCACTCAGTATATTATGCGAAATAGAGGGGAGAAATTCTAAAAGTAATATGAAGCAATAACATATATATGATACAAGTTACCAATCTTCCATTTTATCACTGTGTTATTTATATATTTACATATTTTCTTGCATGCCTCATATATATTGAACAATCTTTGTTAGCTATACTGGCAAACATATATAATGAATATATAGTAAGATATCTGCATATCAAAAAAGTCATTAAAAACAAATTCATTTGGTTAGGTCTTTAATATGAAATTTAAAATGAATGTTTCAATGGTTCAATATCATACTTTGTTAAATAAAAAATTCAAATAGTCATGTCCCCAATTTCATTCCTGATATTATTAATTTGTATGTTCACTCTCTGCAGTTTGGTAAGTTTGTATAAAGGTTTGTCTATCTTGTTGATTTTCTTGAAGAACCAACTCTTCATTATATTGATTTTTTGTATTGTTCTCCTAGTTTCCACCTTATTAATTTCAGCCCTCAATTTGATTATTTCCTGGTGTCTACTCCTACAGGGAGTATTGGCTTCTTTGTGTTCTAGAGCTTTCAGTTGTGCTGTTAATTCTCTACTGTCATTATTCTCCTGTTTCAACATGTGAGCACTTAGCACTATGAACTTTCCTCTTAGCACTGTTTTCAGAGTGTCCCATAAGTCTGGGTATGTTGTGACCGCATTCTCATTGAACTGGAATCCAGTTGCAGAGAAGGATGAGAGATTAGAAAAGAGGTCCAGACCCAACTGGTGAAACCACAGAAATAGCTGACCTGAACATCAAGGAGTTCTTTATCCCCAGACTGATAGCTGGGAAACCAGCATGGGACTGATCCAGACCCCAGGAACACGGGTTTCAGTGAGGAGAACTCGGAAATCTATGGGGCCTCCTGTAGTAGAATAGGACTTATCCCTAGCATAGGTGTGGACTTTGGGAGCCCATTCCACATAAAGGGATACTCCCTGAGCCAAGAAACATGGGGGTGGGCCTAGGCTCTATCCCAAAGTATATGATAGACTCTGATGACCCCCTATGGAAGGTGTCACCCTCCTTGGGGAGCAGAAAGGATATGTGATAGGTAGGGTTTTAGTTGGGGGGGAAGGGGAGGAGGGAGGGATAAGTAACTGGGATTGACATGTAAAACAATCTTGTTTCTAACTCAAATAAAAAAAATCTGCAAAAAATTTTTAAAAAATAAAAAATAAAATAAAAGTCAAGTATACATTGAACTCAGGTTCCACACAAGTTAAGCATTTATTTTACTATTGGGCCTTAGCCTTATAATCATTATTTTCTATATTGATATTCCATTTCTCCACAACTGTTTTCCTTTAACTATTATTTTTAGTTTTAAATGTGTCTGTGCATCAAGCTCTATTATAGAGATATAGTCATGAAAATGGCTTGGTATTAGCACACAAATAGACAGGTAGACCAATGGAATAGATTTGAAAACCCTGATATTAACCTCCACACCTATAAATACCTGATTTTGAACAAAGTAGCTAAAGCTATACAATGGAATAAAGAAAGCATCTTCAACAAATGGTGCTGCAATAAATGGATGGTGGCATGTAGAAGACTGCAGATTGATTCATGTCTATTGCCATGCACAAAACTTAAGTCCAAACAGATCAAAGGCCTCAACTTAAACCCAGCAACACTGAACTTATTAGAAGAGAAAGTAGAAAATACCCTTAAATGGAGCTGCCAGAATGAGAGCAGGAGAAGAGGAGAGGAGAGGAGGAAATGGAGGAGCAAAAATATTGAATTGGGGGAAGAACAGAGGAAAGCAGGATGAGAGATACCATATTAGAGGGAGCTATTTTAGGTCCAAGGAGAGATTTGGCACTAGGGAGATTTCCAGAGACCTATAAGGATGACACAAATGGACAATCCAGGCAATGGTGGAGAGGATAACCAAAACGCCCTTCCCCTAAAATGAGATTGATGACTACTTTTTTATGCCATCCTAGAGCCTTCATCCAGCAGCTAATGGAAGCAGAAACAGACATCCACAGATATACATTGAACTGAACTCTGGAACTTAGTTGCAGAGAGGGAGGAATGAAGAGCAAAGGGGTCGGTACCAGACTAGGGAAACCAACAGAAAGAGCTGGCCTGAACAAGGGGAACAAATCAACCCCAGATGAGGTCTGCGAGGCCAGTACAGGACTGATCCAGACCCCTGAACATGGATGTCAATGAGGAGGCCTCTGCACTCTAGGGGGCCCCTGGTGGTGGATTAGTATTTTTCCCTGGTGTAAGAAGGGACTTTGAGAGCCCATCCCAAGTGAAGGGAAGCACTCTTGCTCTGGACACATGGGGAAGGGCCTAGGCCCAACCCAGGATGATGTGGTGGACTTTGCAGAGTCCCTGTGGAGGGCCCTACCTTGCATGGGGAATGAAGGTGGATGGGGTGGGGGGTAGGTCAGGGTGGGGTGGGAGGGGTGCGGATGAGGGGAGTGAGAGGGAGAAGGGATTGACATGTGAAACAAGCTTGTTCCTAATTTGAACTGATGAAGAAGAAGCAGAAGAAGAAGAAGAAGAAGAAGAAGAAGAAGAAGAAGAAGAAGAAGAAGAAGGAGAAGGAGAAGGAGAAGGAGAAGGAGAAGGAGAAGGAGAAGGAGAAGGAGAAGAAAGAAAGAAAGAAAGAAAGAAAGAAAGAAAGAAAGAAAGAAAGGAAAAAGAAAGAAAGAAGGAAAATACCCTTGAACGAATTGGTACAGGAGACTGCTTCCTGGATATAACACCAGTAGCACAGACACTGAGATCAACAATTAATAACTTGGACCTCCTGAAATGGAGAAGCTTCTGTAAGGCAAAAGACACAGTCAACAAGACAAAATGACAGCCCATGGATTGTGAAAATATATTCACCAACCCCACAGCTGACAGAGGACTGATCTCCGAAATTTAAAAAGAACTCAAGAAGCTCATCTCCAAAACATCAAATAATCCAGTTAAAAAGAGGGATACAGAACTAAATAGACAATTCTCAATAGAGGAATCTAATATGGATGAAAGACACATAAGAAAGTGTTCAACATCCTTAGCCATCAAGGAAATGCAAATCAAAACAAATCTGAGATACCATCTTACACCTGTCAGAATGGCTAAAATCAAAAACACCAATGGCAGTTTATGCTGGAAAGGATGTGGAGAAAGGGAAACAGTCCTCCACTTCTGGTGGGAGTGCCAAGTCATACAGCCACTTTGGAAATCAATATGATAATTCCTCAGGAAAATGGGAATCAGTCTACCACAAATTCCAGCAATTCCACTCTTAGGCATATACCCAAAAGAAGCACATTAGTACAACAAGGACATCTGTTTAGTGATGTTCATCACAACATTATTTGTAATAGTCAGAACCTGTAAACAACCTAGATACCCCTCAACTGAAGAATGGATAGAGAAAATGTAGTACATTTACACAATAGAGTACTACTCAGCGGGGGGGAGGGGGGTGGAATCTTGAAATTCACAGGCAAATGGATGGAACTAGAAGAAACCATTCTGAGCAAGGTAACCCAGTCACAAAAAGACAAACATGGTATGTACTCACTCATATGTGGATTTTAGACATAGAGTAAAGGATAATCAGCCTAGAATCTACACTGCCAGAGAAGCTAGAAAACAAGGAAGAAACCTAAGAGAGACATACATGGTCCTCTGGAGAAAGGGAAAGGGACAAGATCTCTTGAGCAAATTGGGAGCATGGGGAGAGGGGAGAGGGAACTAAGAGAATGAGAAGAGAAGAAGAGGAGTGGTGAGAATGACATGATGGGGCAGGGAGATTGATTTGGGTGAAGAACAGAAGAGAGCAAGATAATAGATAATATAATAGAGGAAGTCATTGTAGATTTAAAGAGAAATCAGGCACTAGGGAAATGTCTGGAGAGCTACAGAGATGACACCAACTAAAAATCTAAGCAACAGAGGAAAGGCTACCTTAGATGCCCTCTCCTGATAATGAGATTGGTGACTAATTCATATGCCATCCTATAGCCTTCATTCAGCAGCTGGTGGAATTAGAAGCAGACACCCACAGCTAAACCTTGAACTGAACTGAAATCCAGTTGCAGAGAAGGAGGACTGAAGAGCATAGGGGTCCATACCAGGCTGGTGAAACCCACAGCAACAGCTGCCCTGAGCAAGAGAGAGCTCTTCGTCCCCAGACTTATAGCTGGGAAACCATCATGGGTCAGATCCAGACCCCCTGAATGTGGGTGTCAGTAAGGAGACCTTGGAAATCTATGGGACCTCTTGTAGTGGATCAATACTTATTCCTAGCATAGGAATAGACTTTGGGAGCCTATCCCATATAGAGGGATATTCTCTCAGCCGAGACACAAGGGGGTTGTCTTAGGCCCTATCTCAAAGAATATGACAGACTTTGAAGACCCCCCTGTGGAAGGCCTCTCCCTCTCTGGGGAACAGGAAGAGTATGGGATAGGTAGGGTGTTAGTTGGGGGCAGGCAGTGGAGGAGGGGAGGGAGAGGGACCTGGGATTTACATGTAAAATAATTTTCTTTCTAATTAAAATAAAAAATTAAAAATGTATCTGTGCATGCATGTCTATAAGGGCTATGTGGACATGAGTATAGTTGCCTCTGGAGACCAAGTGAGCACAATTGATACCTTGCAACAATTGTTTGTGTGCTGCCCAACTTGAATGCTGAAAACTTAATTCTTGTCTTCTTCAAGAGCAGTACTTATTTTTAGACTCACTATTAATATTTAGGAGACCATTCTGTATTTTGCATTATATACACAACTCACCCCAAACCCTATACTCCATGAATACATAGGTAATTTATTTACTGGTAACTATTGCCCTGTGGTTTAAATGTTGTAATTACTTTGATAGCATTTATTTGATTTTAGCTTTGAGGCTGTTTTATGTTTGATAAATGTTTAGAATTGAAAATTTTACTTGAAAAGTATGATCTCAGGACTGTAGGATTGGCTTCACTTAGAAACATACAAAGGTTTTAGACTCCTCTCAAAATAAGTACATTTTTAATAACATCTGGAACATTAACAATAGTGATGTAGGTATATTTAGAATTTTCTCATATGATTTGCATAATTCATAGATTACATTTTACTGATGGCTAATTTTGTATAGTGAAAATTTTAGTGTATAATCATGACATGGATTACAAATGAAATGCAAAAGCACGAAAAATATCAACTTATAAAGATACTTGGAGGTTATTTTCAAGAATCAAATAATGGAAAAGTATTATAGTGTTTTTAAAAGTGCTAGACAATGGTTACTTAATGAATGTATTTCCTATTTTGCATTAAGTTGCTGTGACAAACACCATGACCCGGGCAACTTGTTGGGAGGAAACTACATTTCAAAGTCTATCACTGAGGAAAGTCAGGGCAGGAACTCAAAGCAAGAAACTAGAACAGAAACTATGGAGATCTTCTGGTGCTTTCTCAGTCTCTGCCACATGCTCAACTAGTTTTCTTATATATGGCATACACACCCGCCTAAGGATAGTATCACAATGGGTTGAGGCTTCCTACATTATTCATTAATCATTATGATTTTTCACAGACATGACCACAGTTTGCTTTGATCTGTGCAATTAGTCTATTGGGATTCTCTCTTCCATGGTGTCTCTAGCTGTGTTAAGTTGACAATAAAAACTAGCCTGTGTAGGCTGGAGATGGTTCAAAGGTGAAGAGCACTGGCTGTTCTTCCAGAGGTCTTGAGTTCAATTCCCAGCAACCACATGGTGACTCACAACTGTCTATGAGATCTGGTGCTCTCTTCGGGCATGCAGGCTAATATGCAGGTAGAACACTGTTTAAATAAATAAATCTTAAAAAAAAGACATTTCCACTCAAAAAAAACCAAGAATTTGAATATACATATAAAAAACAATAATGGACTTCTTCATGCTATATACCAATTAAACACAAATTTTAAGAATGCATACAGACCCCTGCAAAGAAAACTATTTTTTCCTGAAAATACAAAATTCCAGTCAACCTGCATCAGAATGTTTTTTCTTTTTCTGTTTTTCTTTTCTCCCATTTCTTTGTTTCTTTGTTTTCTTCATACAAAGACTTCTGTCCTCTTGTTACCAGGGAGATCTTATTCTGTTTTGTTTAATGGAGACTCCTCTATTCATGAATTGCAAATAAAAGTCAATTAGGTCTATAAAAAAAGATATTTCCAGCAGGGCGTTGGTGGCACATGCCTTTAATCCCAGCACTCGGGAGGCAGAAGCAGGCAGATCTCTGTGAGTTCGAGGCCAGCCTGGTCTCCAGGGAGAGTGCCAGGATAGGCTCCAAAGCTACACAGATAAACCCTGTCTCAAAAAAACCAAAAAAGTAAAATAAAACAGACATTTCCTTTAAAAAAAACTAGCCAGTACAATATACTGGACAGAAAAAAATGCAACATTAATGTATGATCAAGGGATTTGACTCAAAGGTAACATCCTCTCAGCTTAAACAATGAATGTGACTCAAAGGTAATGTCCACTCAGCTTAAACTGATTGGAAAGATTGAAAATATAGAATGCTATGGCCTCTGTTAGCAAGAGATCAAGCAAAAGAATAATCAAAAGATCACTGATTTGAACAATTTAGGCCAGAGGCTGGGAAGTCACAAAGCTAGTAGGATAATATGACTCTGCTAAATGTAGATTATTCTGTGGTATTTGTTATAAGTAATGTTTAAAATAAAATTGCTACCTTATGTATTCACTATGCTTTCTTCAATTTTAGGGAATATGTGTGGACATGTTAAAAACATGTACATTTAATATGAGATTACTACTAATCTCATGATGCACATCATTTTGAAAAGTAATATGTAGAAACTAAGTCATTCACTGTAGTATATTAATCTCTATATTTATTTGTTATTAAATGCTTCTCATTTAATAATTCTTTTCAAATTACAAAAAAATAAGAATAACAGAAAATATTGATGTTACACTTTTTATATTTATTTTAATGCAGGATTTGAATTTCTATTCCTTAAGGACAACAATATACAATGAAAACAAAGTAACAATTCCCCAATCTTGCTGTTTAATGAAAAATAGACATCACAAAGTTGCAATCATTATAACTCTAAACTGCGCTGTAAAAAACAAAACAAAGCAAATGTCACGGTCCATAAAAAATGGCTTCACTTCATCTTGGCTTAAGGTCAGAGAGTTCAAAACTATCCTGACTTTTCCAAGGTTTAAGTCATAAGATCTAAAGGTCTAAGGTGTGGCTACTGTAGGATGTTTGAACTAAGGTCTGAATTTCTTATCTAAATAACAATAGACTTGGTCTAATGTGTAGTTACTGTTAACTCTCAGGATCAGATAAATGAGAGATTTAATCTAAGGTGCTGTTACTAAATGTTTGAGAGTTAAAGAAGAAACTCTTTTTATTCCTTGTATCAGGCTTAAGTCTTTTGTCATTTTTCCTTTTTTGGTTTGGGTATATTAGAATGTTGAAGAGTAAACGTAGGATGTTCAGTATTCACTGGCTTGCCCTCCTCATTCTATTCCGTGTCTCTGTCTTCTCCTTAGTATCTTTACCTTCCACTTATCAATCCACACTCCCCCTCTCAGGTATGAACCAGGCAAGTCGGCTGGATTTGACTACGGCGAGTCAAAAAACAGGTTCCCACAGATGGACCCTCATTATGGAGCACAAACAAACAGAGGCAACTGCAAACAACCAAACAAAAAGCCAAACCAAAGAAGATGGACCTGGAGAGATGGCTTAGAAGTTCAGAGCACTTCTCACTCTTATAGATAAACCAGGATTTGTACCCAGTTCCCATATGAAGGATTATTGTCTATTACACCTGTTTCAAGGGCTGTAACACTCTTTTTGGACTTACATAGGCACTATACACACATATGGAACACATGCATACATGCAGGTAAACACACACATAAAACAACAAAAATGCATTATTTAATCCCAACAAAATTACTTTAATATCCTAACTTCTAGAACCTGAAGTCATTTAAGTTTTAATTCTAGAGTCAAATGCTGAGCAAACTCATCCCATTTTACTATAAGAACTTACAATCATACATTTGGTTCATTTGAAGACAGATTTCAGTATTGGATTAATGTCACATATTTAGACATTTTCTTGTTCCTTACAATATAATCTGTCTTTTAAAACGTTGCATTAATTTCTTGTGGGATAGCATACTGATAATTTTAAACTAACTTTGCATTTCTATTGTGCCTTAAAGCAATACTTAAGCATTTAATTGTCTTTCTATCAGACAAGCAAATGCACATTCAATGTACAGCCTTAACTGACCTTGAGGCTATTAAGGAAATGTTCATTTGCAGATTGATTTTTTTTTATTCCACACTTAACAAACAATGAAATTAGAAGTAAATATGTCAATTATTCATATTGATTTAAGATTTGGAGCATAGTGGTTATCAATAAATAGGTGAGATTTATAAATTGTATTCTTTTTAATAATTCATATATGAGTAGTCTATTTACAACATTTCAACCTACACTTTCTTCCCTCTGACTCCTCCATTTCTGCCTACTAACTTTTGACTGCATTACATTTTCATAAATTATTATTCTTACACATACATACACACATGTATATGTAGATGTGTTATGATAAATCTTTCCACCAAAAGACGACTGAGTCCCACCGCCACATGTGAGCTTTAAGCCAGCCGCCCGCCTGATTTAGGTCCAAATGAATATACAGAAAATTGTATTAGTTTTAAAGCTGTTTGGCCAATGACTAGGACTTCTCATCTGTCAGCGTAGTCTTAATTATCATAAATTTATATATTTTATAAGACTTATCTTATCGGACACCTTATTGTCGTCCCTCTTTGCTGGTGGCTCACATTCTGCCGCTGGAGGAGGAAGGGGAAAAGAGGGCCCTTCCTGTTTCTCATTCACTTAAATATGAGTCTTCTTGCTATGTCACTTCCTGCCTGGATCAGCACTTCTCTACTACATTTCCCAGAATCCTCTTTGACTGTCTACTTGCTGTCTCATTGGCCAAACAGTATTTTATTTAACAACCAATAAGATAAACATACACAGTACATTCCCCATCATAGATACATACAAGTTGATGAATCTACTTTACTGTTGATAGCATGAACATGTGTTATGTGATGACCAATTGGAATGGAAGCCAAAGAACACTAAAGGATGTTTGAAAAAGCCATAGATAAGCACATAATTTTATGCTATTTAAAAATATATGTAATAAATAAGTACATGTGTATACATATTTAAATGAAGTTATTCCACTTGTGATGATAATGCTCCCTCTCTGAATCAAACATGGGAAACCTCCCTTTTACTTATTGAACAGAAGAGTCCAAGAGACTCCAAAAAGAATATAGTATATTGCCTTTGTCCATGTCTTCCTTCTAGAACTAGAAAGTTAAAACCTTACTGCTAAAGAAATCACATACCTTGGACAGACAACTTGGAGAAATTAAGATTTAAAAATTTTGCAATAATTTTAGCTTTGTAGTGATTGAATAATATTCCAGGAAAATAGTTTACCATTTGTCATTTTTATCTAATGATGACATATATCCTAAATTTTATATACCCTCAAAGTCACTTTAAGATTTAGAAATATTACTCTATTAAGCCAATATTTATATGAACTTGAAATATTACAGATATTGTTTCATGTTTATTAGATGTGATAATCAAAAAACTAGTATTCATTTCTAATCTATATCCACAATTAATATGATATCGCAGATCTTAATTATACCATCACATAAAAAATATGAAAATTATAAATTATGTATATGCTACAAAGTGATATAATAAGAAGTATTATACATTCTGAAGAGTTGAATAAAGTGATATGATAGATGACAGAAGAAGGAGTTAGCTAGAATGAGCAAGCAAGAAAGAAAGAATGCAAGACATCCAGTTTAATGCATTTTAAAAACTAATAAAAAGATAGTAACAGTGAAACTTAGAGAGAAGTGGAGTAAATGATGCATATATAGCCAAGATGAAACTGTGAAAGGTCATATGAAACATGTTAAGATATGTAGTCTATATTCTGTAAGAATTTTCATGGAAAACTATTAGGATGTTTTTAGAAGAACAATATCAAATTTGCATTTTAAAACTGCTGTTTCTAGTACAGAAGATATACTGCAGAGAAGCCTTATTTAAATTCATTGTGGCAGTTACTTTAAAGTTGATGATACATTAAATTAGACTGAAAGAGGTGAGAAGGGGACAAATAGGACACATGGAAGATATTTTTAGTAAAATCAATAGGATTAAGTAATATGGTGAAACAAAATATCAGCAATCAAAAAAGGAATGATAAAGAATGATCACACACCCACATGCTTTTAGGTACTTCATTAAGGTCCTACAAAACACATTTTGTAACACATTATCTTTTTTATAAGGCCAATAAACAACAAACTTTAAAATCAACATTATCTGGCCTTAAGTACAGCAATGATTTTTTTTATTAGTTCAAGTTAGGGAATAAGCTTGTTTCACATGTAAGTCCCTTCTCCCTCTCCTTCCCCTCACCCCTCTCTCCTCCCCACCACAAACCTACCCCCTACCCCATCCAGCTACCACTCCCCAGACAGGGTAGGATATTTTTAAATGATGAAGCTTTTTAAATTATTTTGTTCTATTTTTTAGGATTATAATGGAATTATAAAACTTTCCCCATTCCCATTCCTCCCTTCTTGTACTCTTTCAAATTCATGGCCTTAGGATACAAGATTAACTAAAAAAATCTGTAGCCCTACTATATACTGATGACATATTGGTGGAGAATGAAATCAGAGAAACATCACCCTTTACAATTGCCACAAACAACATAAAATACCTTGAGGTAACAGTAACCAAAAAAGTGAAAGAACTGTACCATAAGAAATTTGAGTCTCTAAAGAAAGAAATTAAAGAAGATACCAGAAAATGAAAACATCTCCCATGCTCTTGGACAGGTAGGATCAACATAATAAAAATGACAATCTTGCAAAAAGCAATTTACAGATTCAGTGCAATCCCCATCAAAATCCCAACACAATTCTTCACAGACCTTGAAAGAACAATTCTCAACTTTATATGGAGAAACAAAAGACCCAGGATAGCCAAAACAACCCTGTACAATAAAGGAACTTCTGGAGGCATCACCATCCCTGACTCTCAAGCTCTATTACAGAGCTATAGTCCTGAAAACAGCTAGGTATCAGCACAAAAATGGAATAGAGTTGAAAACCCTGATATTAACCCACACACCTATGAACACCTGATTTTTGACAAATAATCCAAATTTATACCATGGAACAAAGAGAATATCTTCAACAAATGATGCTGGCATAACTGTTTGTGGACATGTAGAAGACTGCAGATAGACCCAAGCCTATAGACTTGCACAAATCTTAACTCAAAATGGATCAAAGATCTCAACATAAACCCAGCTACACTGAACCTATTAGAAGACAAAGTGGGAAATACCCTTGAATTAATTGGTAGAGGAGACCGCTTCCTGAACATTACACCAGTAGCACAAACACTGAGATCAACAATTGATAAATGGGACCCCATGAAACTGAGAAGCTTCTGTAAGGCAAAGGACACAGTTTGCAAGGAAAAATGTCAGCACGCAGACTGGGAAAAGATATTCACCAATCCCACATCAGACAGAGGGATGATCTCCAAAATATACAGAGAACTCAAGAAGCTAGTCTCCAAAACACCAATCAATCCAATTGAAAAGTGGGTTACAAAACTAAATAGACAATTCTCAATAGAGGAATCTAAAATGGCTGAAAGACACATAAGAAAATGTTCAACATCCTTAGCAATCAGGGAAATGAAAATCTAAACAACTCTGAGATACCATCTTACTCCTGTCACAATGGCCAAAATCAAAAACACCAATGACAGTTTATGCTGGAGAGGATGTGGAGAAAGGAGAACACTTCTCCACTGCTGGTGGGAGTGCCAACTTGTACAGCCACTTTGGAAATCAGTATGATGACTACTCAAGTAAATGGGAATGAGTCTACCACAAGATCCAGATATTCCACTCCTAGGCATATACCCAAAAGAAGCACATTCATACAACAAGGACATTTGTTCAACGATGTTCATAGCAGCACTATTTGTAATAGCCAGAAACTGGAAGTATCCTAGATGCCCCTCAACTGAACAATGGATAGAGAAATATGGTACATTTGCACAATGGAGTACTACTCAACGAAAAAAAAACAGTGGAATCTTGAAATTTTCAGGAAAATG
Organism: Cricetulus griseus; assembly: GCF_003668045.3. Lineage (NCBI taxonomy): Eukaryota > Metazoa > Chordata > Mammalia > Rodentia > Cricetidae > Cricetulus > Cricetulus griseus. The sequence goes on from NC_048604.1 coordinate 87,719,389, forward strand.
GATGGAACTAGAAAAAAAAACATTCTGAGCGAGGTAACCCAATCACAAAAAAAGAAACATGGTATGTACTCACTCATATGCAGATTTTAGATTACCAGCCAACAATCCACACTTCCAGAGAAGCTAGTAAACAAGTATGACCCTAAGTGAGACATACATGGTCCCCTGGAGAAGGGGAAAAATTCAAGATCCCCTGAGCTAATTGGGAGCATGGGAAGAGGGGGAGGGATCTAGGAGAATGAGAAGGGGAGAAGAGGAGAGATGCAGAGGACATGAGGGAGCAGAAAGGTTGAATCAGGGGAAGAATAGATGATAACATGAATGGAGATACCATAATAGAGGGAGATATTTTTGGCTTACAGAGAACTCAGGCACTAGGAAAAGGTCTGGAGAGCTACAAAGATGACACCGACTAACAATCTAAGCAACAGAGGAGAGGCTACCTTAGATGCCTTCCCCGGATAATGAGATTGATGACTCTTTTATATGTCACCCAATATCCCTCATCCAGCAGATGGTGGAAGTAGAAGCAGACACCCACAACTAATCACCGAACTGAACTGGAACCCAGATGCTGAGAAGGATGAGTTTAGAGCAGAGGGGTCCAGACCAGGCTGGTGAAACCCACAGAAACAGCTGACCTGAACATCGGGGAATTCTTGCTCTCCAGACTGATAGCTGAGATACCAGCATGGGACTGATCCAGACCTCAGGAACATGTGTTTCATTGAGGAAACCTCGGAAATCTACAGGACCTCCTGTAGTAGTTCAGTACTTATCCCTAGCATAGGTGTGGATTTTGTGAGCCCATTCCATATAGAGGAATACTCCCTGAGCCAAGACACACAGGGGTGGGCCTAAGCCCTATCCCAAAGGATATGATAGAATCTGATGACACCCTATGGAAGGCCTCACCATCCAGGGGGAGCAGAAAGGATATGTGATAGGTAGGGTTTTAGTTGGGAGGATGGGGGTAGGGGAGGACAGGATGGAGAAGGGAACTGGGATTGTCATGTAAAACAATCCTGTTTCTAATTCAAATAAAAAATATCAAAAAAACAAATTCATGGCCTTTTGTTTCATTATTACAAAAAAGAAAAAAAACACAAGCAATCAAATTCAGAGTTGTGGAGCTCAGTCTCAGTGGATGAATTACAAAACAACTCCCACAACTAAAGCTTAGGAATCACAGAGGAAAAGATGGTGGAAATGTTCTAAGATTCAGAGGATCGCTGAGTTGACTGTGGGTCTGTGTCTCCTACTGGTTTTTAAGCTACACCCATAAAGTCAAACAAACATGTCTTCTTAAACATGAGCTAAACAGGGCTTGGGGATTTAGCTCAGTGGCTGAGCACTTGCCTAGCAAGTGAAAGGCCCTGGGTTCGGTCCTCAGCCCTGAAAAAAAAAAAAAAAAAACATGAGTTAAACAAAGACAACAACACATATGCTAACTCCAACATGGGAAAGTTCAGGAAGCCTCCATTCTAAACAAAGAAGTTCAGACAACTAAGGAATGATGAGAGAAATGCTTTTTTAAAACATTGATAGTTGCAGTGGATCACCAAGTGACTAGTATTCCTTCCAGGAATAATGCTAAACAAACTGATTATATAGTCCACTTAGTTAAGTTTTACAAGCCTCTAGGAATCTTTGCTTTAAGCATGAGTTTAAGCAACTTCCTTTCTGTTTTGTTTTCACTTCAGCTAATAGTTTTATTTAAAACTGAGGTTTCCTTCTAGTACATGTATGATTTATAATATATTTCAATGTCTTTACAAAAGACTCGAATAATTTATGAAGCATATCAAAGGCAAGGGCTACATAGTTAAGCATGCCTAATGAAGGAAAAATACAGAGTGATTTATTAAAACTAAATTTTCTATCATGACAGTACCTGTATAACTACAAAATTTAGCATTTAATCAGAACACATTAATTTTTTTTTACCAATTTTGAAGTAGCTACATAATTATTTGTGTATAAATAGTATATCATAGGATGTAAATTCATAGTTGGCAAAATGAACTATTGCAAATTATGCTTTGAACATAATTTAAGGCAAGCACTGGTATTAATTGATGGAGAAATATATAACATCTGATGAAGATACAGTTCAGAGTTGCTTTTTATTTTATTTATTTACTTATTTATTTTACATCGTGGCCACAGTTTCCCTTCATTCCTCTCCTCCCAGTCCTTACCCTTACTCACCTTGGTTCCCATACCTAAATCCACTCCTTCACCTTTTATATTCAGGAAATCGCAGGTCTCCCATAAATTTCCACAAAACATGGCATATCAAGTTGCAGTAACACCAAGCTCCTCCCCATGTATTATGGCTGAGCAAGGCAATCCAGTATGAGGAGTAGGGTCCTAAGTAAAAGAGACAGAGACAGTACCTGTTCCTAATGTTAGGAGCTCCACATAAAGATCAAGCTACACAACTGTAACATATATGCAGAGTGCCTAGGTCAGTCCCACACAGGCTCATTGGTTGTCAGTTCAGTCTCTGTGAGGCCCTGTCAGCTGAAGTTAGTTAATTCTGTGAGTTTTCTTGTATTGTTCTTGATTCATCTGTCTCCTACAATCTTTTCTCCTCCTCTTCTTCAGGATTCCCTAAATTCCTCCTGATGTTTTACTGTTGGTCTGCATCTGTTTCCATCAGTTGCTAGATGAAGCCTCTCTGATGACAACTGAGCTATGCACTAATCTATGAGTATAGCACAATATCATTAGGCATCGTTATATTGATATTTCTTTCCTCTAGTTATATTTGGTTCTACTTTAGGTCCCTGGGCCATCCAGCCTGTAGGTCCAGGTGCTGCAGACAGTGTCATGGGTGGACTTCCTCTCTGAGCATGGGTTTCAGGCTCGACCAGTCATTGGTTGGCCAGTCCTTCAATCTGTAGGCCACCATTACCCCAGCACATCCCAAGGGTAGAATAGACTGTAGGTTGAAGGTTATGTTGCTGGGTTGGTGTACCACTCCCTCCACCTGAAGACTTGCCTGGTCACAGCAGATGAGCACTTCAGGCTATGTATCTGTTATTGCTAGGTGTCTTAGCTGAGGTCATCCTTGCAGCTTCCTGGATTACCTTGTGCCAGATTTTTACCTGTCCCTGAAATGCCCCCCCCCCATTTCCTGTAATGTCCTTCAGTACTCTCCTGGATGCTTCATCCCTACTGGCTACCATTCATGGTTCTGTATGATGCTATTCATACTTTTGTAAGAGAGAAGTCAACAGTTTTAACCAGAAGCAAATCTTGTGAGCTAAAATAATGACCTTATCTCTCATGTTCCCATCCTTTTCCAGGTCCTTTTTGTAAAAACAAAAGTATATAAAAGCAGTTACTTATTTGAGAAAAATAGTCATTTTATAAACTGCTTTCTAACTCTATCAACATCTATGCAACAGAATTTAGCTAGATGTATGCGTGTTTCTTGTGAAAGAATATTGTTAGCTACTGACACTGTCTATGAACACATACTTGGTTTCTCTAAAAGCAATCAAAGTTTTCTTTTTCATTTTTCTCCAGTTTTCTAACCACCACAAATATAATTATCTTATTATTTTCTCATTTATGTGTCTGGCATTCTGGTAGGGTAAAAGCATCAAATTTAAGTATAAAATGATATGACAGAAAGGATTCTAAATTACAATAATATCTAAAATTTCTACTTGTTTCCTATCATCCCAAAAGAAATCTCATTAAAATTATAATATATCCTAGTATAGAGCTACTTTCTTATCCATACTCATTGCTGCTCTATTCACAATAGTCAGGAAATAGTAATAGCATATATGTCCATCAACTGATAAATGGATAATGAAATGTGTTACATTGATATAACAGAATAGTTTTCAGCTGTTAAGAAACTGAAATGATTATGAGACTGATGCACTGCCTACTGCACTAAGATGTACTCACTCATATATGGATATTAGACTTAGAGATAAGGATTACCAGCCTACAATCCATGCCTCCAGAGAAGCTAGGAAACAAGGAGGATCATAAGAAAGGCATATATGGTCCCACAGTGAAGATGAAAGGGACAAGAGGCCCTGACAAATGGGGAGCATGGGAGAGAGGAGGGTGGAGAAAGAGGAGAGAAGAAGAGAGGGAGGAGAACATGAGGTATCGGGAAGATTGAGTGTGGAGAGGAATAGAGGAGAGCAAGAAAAAAGACAAATCTATAGAGGGAGCTACTATAGGTTTGAAGAGAAATCTGGCACTAGGGAATTGTACAGAGTTCCACAAGGGTGACACCAACAAGGACCCTAAACAATAGTGAAGAGACTGCCTTAAGTGCACTTCCCCATAATAAGAATGATGGCTACCTTAAATGCCATCATAGAGCATTCATCCAGTAGCTGATGGGAGCAGAAACAGAGATCCACAGCTAAGCACTGAGCCCAGCTCCTGGAATCCAGTTTCAGAGATGGAGGACTGATGAACAAAGGGGTCAAGACCATGCCAGGAAAATCCACAGAAAGAGCTAATCTGAATAAGTGGGAACTCATGGACCCCAATCTGACAGCTGGATAACCAACATAGGACCAAACCTGGCCCCTTGAATATGGGTGTCAGCTAGGAGCACTGGGCAGTCTGTGTGGCCTCTGGCAGTGCAACCAGGATGTATTCCTAGTGCATGAAGAGACTTCAGGAGCCCATTTCCCATGGAGGGAAACTCTCTTATCCTAGATACACAGGATAGGGCCTAGGCCCTGTCCCAAATGACTTGACAGATTTTTTGATGATCCCTCATGGAAGGCATCACCCTCCCTGGGGAGTGGATGGGGGATGGGATGGGGAGTTGGTGGAGAGTATGGGAGGATGGGAGGGAGAGTGAACTGGGATTGATATGTAAAATAAGACTTTTTCTAATTTAAATAAAATCTATAAAAATAAAAATCTAAAAAGATAAATAAAAAAAAGAAATTGAAATGATTAAATTTAGAGGTAAATAGATGAACCAGGAAATAATTGTTCTGAGTAAAGTAGGTAAATCAGACCCAGAAAGAGAAGAAACATCACAAGTTTTCTAGCATTTGTGGATGCTAACTTTGGATCTTTACATATGAATGTATCTTTCATTTGGAATACTTGTTGATGGGAAAGTCCTTCTGTGTATATGTTTCTCATATTGGTTAATGAATAAAACACTGATTGGCTGATTGGCCAGGCAGGACATGACATAGGTGGGCAGAATCAGAATATAAGCAGGTACAAACAGGAAATCTCTCTAACAATTGAATGGTGTGTATGAGCTGAGAGTGACCACATCTCCAAGCCAGCAGCATGCTGCTTGATGGCAGCATAGTCTAAGGCAGTGAGCACAGCTCCTACTGCTGGCAGTAAATGTATCCCTGCCATCTTGGAAAGATAGCAGAAACAATAGCCATGGCTTTAAATTTAGCAATGTTGTTTATCAGATAAAAGACACATGACCAGAAAAAGGTAACGATTTACAGTAAAGACAAGTTCAGATGAAGAAAAATCTCTAAAGGTTTACAGTGTGTTTAAAAATATACATAGGGTAGGGAGAGAATAGAAAAAGCAAAAAAGAAATAGAGTGGCTGGGTGATGGTGACACATGCCTTTAGTCTCAGCACTTGGGAGGCAGAGGCAAGCATATCTCTGATTTCAAGGCCAGCCTTGTGTACAGAGTGAGTTCAAGGGCAGCCAAAGTTACACTGAAAAACCCTGTCTCAAAAATCAAAAAATAAAAGTAAAAGAAATTGGGTAACAATAAATAAATAAATAAATAAATAAATAAATAAATAAATAAATAAATAGATAAATAAATAAATGAGCCATGTAAGGATGGAAAATACACAGTGTGGATACTGTTTGCTATTGTGTTGTCTTTGAATTGTTTGACTGCTGAGGAAATAGTAACAACTGCTAAAAGAAATGCTGCTGAATTAATCCAATTTATATATTTTAAAAATGTCTTGACTCCAAAATTTAAATAAGGATATGTTTCTTTGGAAAAGAGATTTTATTTGTGTTTCCACAGAAAATAAAAAGCTGTGGATTCCTTCCAGACTAATATGTTTGATCAAGCAAGACTCCCTGAAGCACTGTTCCAGGTGATGCAACATTGAAGACACCTGGGACAATGCAATCACAGACTACTACAGCCAGGATTTCTGGGTCTTCTTAGGATCCCTAAGATTGTACCTCCAAACAACAAGAAGCAGTTTGGAGAGAACGATGCCCACATTCCCAAAGATTGTTTATAAATGTTTGTTTTCCTTTAAATGGGGTTGGTTATAAGTGGCTAATGATCACAGCCAATCTCTTTTTTAAGGAAAAAAGAGAATATGATATAGAAATGAATACTTTGTATTGGTATGGATTTTTATTTGTTGATACAAATTTAAGGTCAATTTTGTTATATGTATATTTCTCCTCTCATTTAGGTATTGTGCTTATATAGCTCATTTAAAAATGTAATGTATAATTAAGTACAAATTATAGATAGTTACCTGTAATAGTCAAAACTTATAGTTAGGTTAGTTAGGTTTTTCTAGATATACAGAGATATATTTGAGATGGATAGTCTTCAAACCTTTCAAAGACTTTCAGAATATGGTATTTAAGATGGTTTAGGGTTTTTCTTCACAGTGAGACACAACTGCTCCTGGCAATAGCAATTACGTCTGAGAGGAAGATGGGTATCCAAGAGACTTGTAATGGAGTTTGCTTTCAATATTGGCAAGACTAGCCATTTGGGCAAGAAACAGCTTTTGCCTGAACTGTTTTATTGTTGCTGTATAAACTAGACATGCAGGACCCACAGGAAACTGACTGCTGAACTTGCAAAACTGTTAGACCCTCCCTGGAAAAACTCAGGTATCTGGGGTCCCAGGCCATGACCTCAGTCACCCCAATCACCAGGCATATTCGAGAGCTTGCTGCAAACTGCATGAGGCTTTATTGTAATTTAACGAGCTAACCCCATGTTAGCTCGGGTCTTTTGTCCACCCACCATGGCGGTTGGCTACAAAAGACCACTTGAACCGGCTGCCGAGAGATCTTGTAGAGCAGCATAAGGGAAGTGTCTAGGGGTATGCACAGGCTCACGATTGGTGTGCCTCCAGGCTTGGAGGGCTTGCCCTATGCTGATTGGTCAACTGGTTGTTATGGCCCATAGGCCCTCTCATGGTGGTTGCTATGCTCTGTGCGTCATTGCTGTGTGCTTGTCCATAAAATACACCCAAGGTCGTAAAGCATGGCACCACCAGCTAACTTCTGATTGGTTCCTTGTCACGAGGCATGCACCTAACCTCTAGTGACTAAAACAAGGTCATAGCGAGCATGTGTTACTGTTATGGCTGCCGAAATGGGGGTCTGATCCCTTCAAAACAAGTGTAAGAAATGGGTTACCATTTTTGATCAGTGGGTTCCCATAGATATCCAAACATAGACTGCTATCTTTGCTCTTGCTTATCCTAAAGAACTTGACGACAAGACTCTATTGCTGAAGACAACACATGCTTTAGACATAGAACATGGAGAAATCAAGCTGGTACTCTCCTGGATTCTTCATCCCTGCTGGCTACCTTTCATGGCTCTGCAAGATGTTGTAGGAGAGAAAAAGTCAACAGTCTTACTTAACCAGATGCAAATCTTGTGAACTACAATAATGACAGTCATGACAAGGTATGTCCACAGGTACAATCATGTCACTAATCCTTAGAGAATAACTAGCCACTTTCTAATTGGATGTAAGATCCACTTCAAAAAATAAGAATCCACACCTGAGGATAGATAGGTCATAGGCACTAGGAAGAACCTATTGCTATTATTCTACTAGACAGACATAGCATTAAACTTACTTCTAGAGACTTATCTCTATATTCACAGATTAGAACATCTGTACCATCATGAGAGAGGCCTTTCTTTTTCTTTGCAGTACTTGACAATTAACAGGGACTCATTCGTCATAAAGGTTCATGGAAAAAAGACTACAGAGTACTTAACTCTAAATAAGCCACCTATATCATAACTCCATGAGATTCAGTGATCATAGTGAAAGAGGAGGCAAAAGATTATAAGAGCCTGAGGTGGTAGATGACTAAAAGGAAAAATTGTTTTCTGGACACAACAGAGCAGTTGGACATCTGGACTCAAAGTGGTTGTGACAGGATGGGCAAGTGGTGTGCAAGCTCAAGTCACGGGAAATCCTAGCATGGATGTAAGATCACAAAGTCTTACTCACAGCTCAGAAGATATTGCCATTTGATAGTTGCTGGGAGAGGGAAAATCAATTTTATATAAGGATGTGGACCCTGCTCCAGTGGATAGCTGTAACCTAAGAGTATATGGGAAGCACAAATTTGAATCAAGATTTTCAAAAATATAAAGACAGAAACTTGGGCTGCTAAGGTGATGTGTTTAAGAGAAGTTAGAAGAGGAGTTGTGAATATTATAAAGATATTCTATTTGAGATTTTCAAAGAAGTAATAAAATACATTTTAAATAATTTTGAAAATTATAATAAAGATGTTTTAAAAGAGAAAATACAGTTATTTGGAATAAACCAACATTGAGATCTACACAACAGCAAAAAAGAGAGAGAAAATTCTCTACATATCCTGGAACACAATAAATGTCTAACAAAGCACACTAACTTAGGAAATAGCTTGGGAAAAAGCTGGAATATCTTTTTCATCAAATCCCAGGAGTAGATACTCTGAACATTTTGAAGAATACTAGACATCTCAGAAATCAGATATTCTTCTATGTTGTAAGAGGATGCATAAAAGAAAGCCTAAGCTACAGTTTCTACATATTGTGCATCTCTATGATTTGAGTCTCCCTGGGTCTCAGTGTATTTTTTATGATTCTCATCCACTACCAGTAGAGCTATGACTTTGAACAAATAAGAAGATATCTGAAGAAACCAGGAAAAGGACAAAGCATCTAAGCATTCTGCATTCTCTACCAGATACTGAGAAATTGCCCACAGATTTTTCTGGATTAGCTGGAAGGCTAGATTTTAATTTGCTTTGTTCTTGATTAATATGAATGGACTATCAGAAAAGCAGATAAACAAAATGTCATCCAAGATCAAAGAGGACATCTGTGGTCTCCTGGTCTCTGCAAGATAGCCTTTGAGCACTAAGAACTGAATTTAATTTTGAAGTAAAAAAGAAGTAGTACCAACCACTTCTATGCTTCTGCCAATAATCTCTGCCTCATCTATGGTAAGGAGATGGTGAAGGGGCAAGAAGTCATGCCCAAGACAAGACTCCTGGTTTTTAATGTGTATATGATCTGCATAAATGTCCACTGAATTACTGAGAAGGATGTCTTGGATGTCATGAGTATTACAGACATGCATTTTAGAGAAATCAGCATGTGATCAGAGTTCAAGAAGTTCATCACCAAACATGTGGTGAAGATAAGGGGCCTGGAGTGTTAGCAGATACCAATCAATGATCCTGAACAACTTGTACTCTCTTGGCATTCAAGTACATAGGATGAACCAGAAAAGTGAAACTAGAATTTCCATTCTAGAACTTTGCTAAGATTAATGAATATACTCTTTTTATTTGCCATCTAACCTTAAGAACACTTCCAATGAAAAGCAGTAAGTCTGAACCAATATTGCAGGTAAGCCAGCTATATCGCCATAGACAACACAAGAGTCAATATCATACCCTATATGTTATCCCATCTTTAATGACTTATTAATTAGTTTCTTCTATCTCTTTCAAAATGAGGTAGCAAAAATTCTATAGAGTGGAGGACTGGGGTAGAGATTTAGGGCACTAAACAGTATATAGCTGGCCTTTGGCATGCATGCCTTTAATCCCAGAATTTGGGAAGCATAGGCAAGTAGAACTCTCAGGTCCAGGCCAGCATTAATACATTAGAGAGTTTCAGATAAAAAAATCTATATAGCAAGCACTTATCTCAAAACAAAACCAGGAGTGAAAGAAAACAGTATATAATCTCTTTGTTTTCCTGTCCTACAAGAGTGGCTTGAAAATTTATCATGTGAAGAAATTACTCAAGTGATGTTGATTTTAACTAGAGAATCTTGGTATCTAAATTTATGAATAGTATTAGTTCTAAATTTACTGTATTTGACAAAAATAATTTAACCATTCTCCTATTAATTGACAATTAAATTGCTTTCTATTTGTTAAGATGATATAATTAAACTAAAATCAACACTTTAGATATTAATTGCAGGGTGTATATGTATTATCTCTGAAAGGAAACTTTCAATACATTTGAAATTGTATTTAAGTAAATAGGAACACTTCATAATTTTACAAATGCTTTCAACAATAATTTTCATAAATTTTCATGTTACTCCCACAAAGTAATATGTGCTAATACTCTACAGAATTATTGAGATTTTTATTAATTTTCAAAAACAGTGCTTCAACCAAGGATGAGAAAATGTTTCTAATCTAATCAATTAGTTTGTACCTCCCTGTTATATATTAAGTGTGAACAGCAATTCATATTACAAGGTTACCTGAATAAAGCTACAGTGATGCCCAGAATAATAGAGGACAGGATTTAATGATCTATGTCAACACAGCATTTCTCCTTCATTTGAGAAGGACTTTTTAAAAAATAAAACCAAAGAAGATAGCTTCAGATATTGGGAGCAGCTTTGGGTAAAGCCTATGAACATCGCTGTGTGACAACTCAAATTCAAAGACACCAGGGAAGGATTCTGAATTCAGAACTCAGTGTCATGTGAAAAATGTGCCAGGAAGAGAAAGGAAAGAGCCCAGAGGATGGTTCTGGACAAACTTCATGAATAGATTTAAAAAATAATCATTAAAGGCCAAGTAGATAGACTATCTAAAGAAGTAAGTTTACTGAATGAAAAATCAAAGATGTACAAGATGTCCAGTCTTCATTGGAACTCTCCTATGTACTCTCCAGCACAGTACAAGCACCTGCCTTATGCCATCCAGTAACATTAAAGGTGAATTACAGGACTTAAATACTCCATGAGTCCACTGTATTATTCCAAATTTTCTAAAGCTGGCAGCTAACTCAGTCTTACAGAAGATCTGTATTTCTTTTCTTTGCAAAAGGCAGAACTTCTCCCAGGGGGTTGGGACAGTGCTAATATAACATATTGGTAAGGAATGATAGAGAGTTCAGACAAGCTAGGAGTCCTGTGAGTGTTGTAAGTCAATTTTACACTATAAGTATGTGGGATTTTTTTCCACTTGGCATTTAGGAAGATTATATGCTGGAACTAATTATTTCAGTAACTCCACAGATAAAATGAGGAGTGTAGGAGTATGGGCATGTCTTCCAAATAAATCTAATTTTTAAAAAAATAGAGCTTATCTTCTGCTCATAATGTTTACCCCTATGATTTCTTAGTTTTTATTAAACTGGGACTAACTCTTACATTTTTTTTTGCTTTTGGTAGACAATATCATTTAACTATGTAAGTAGTTAATTTATATGTAAATGGTAGACACACTGTTCATGTTCCATCTTCATCATATTTCAGTGGGTGTATTATTTTGGAAGAATGAAGAAGTAGATGCTACTTAGCATCTCATATTCCATTTCAAAATGTCTAGCCTTAACTCTAGTCAGATTTTTCAGTCTTCAGTGAAGCATGTCAACATACTGCTCATATAATTTGGTACTCCAAATATCAAACTGTCACTGAGTATCATAATAAACTTATGCTCACATCATAATGAACTTATGTCTACCATCTTTTCCTTAGAGGTAACTACCTACACAACCAGATGTTATGAGGTGTTTTCTGAGTTTAATGTCACATATTCCTAAATATACTAGTAAGATTAGTAATTAATCTGTGTGTAATTTCTATAGATCTTATGTCCAGCTTACAAATAGCCCTACATCTGTTTTAGGCAGAAACTAGTGACAGAGTTCAATGTTTTTCATTTGGAATCTAGCTGTGGTGCATATCAGATCAATGAACACATTTCTACCGCCAAATTCCTTTTAAAGTATCATTCTTTCATATCATGTATGAAATGAAACTTATATGGCTTAGAAAGATGGAAACTCTCATTTTACATATCCCTAAATCACAATAATTTTATTAATGAGACAAATTATAATTCACTTCAAATAACTATTAAGTGTAAAACATTTCTTTTACTTATATTGTGGACCTAAAGGAGCATCATTTACGAAGTGCCACTATAACAGAATTATAAGGATAATTGATTGCTGTTTGGGTTTATGGAAAAAATCTCAAAAAACTAATCTCACTAATGTCACAATTATGTGAGTCTGAAATATATTTAACTCTCTTACAGTTTTATGTATAGTAAAAACCAGGCAGTCAATTTTGAGACATACACAAGGAAAAATTCATCCTCATAGCTATAAAGAATGGGGATTATGATTAGATTGAAGTCATAAATTTCAATGATGTAATTTAAGGCTAATTTAAGACAATTTAGAAATGATAGAATCATGAATAAATCAAGAGGCTACTAAGATCAAATATGACATTCAATCTTGACTTTCAATTGGCTGGAATTTAGAAGCATCACAGAAATGAACATCTGTGCGGATTCATGAAGGATTTTCTAGATTTGGTGAATTGATGTGAGAAGAACCATCTTAGATGTAAGTGGTGCCATTCTGTGGACTGGGGCATGGAACTGAATCAATAAGGAAATTTGACCTGAGGGCCAATATTAACCATCTCTGTTTCCTGACTATAGATGCAATGTGACCAATCACTTCCTACTTCTGCCTCTGACTTCCCTACCATGATGAATTGTACCCTAGAAATGTATGACCAAATAAAATCTTCCTTAAATTGTTGTTGTTGGGTATTTTTGTGAAGCAATGGGAAAACTAATACATTTGTTATTAGCATATTAAATTTCTATTCAATATATTAAAGTTAAAATATATGCCAATAAAATTACTACCATTAAGACTGGATGTGGTGTTGTATCTTTAATCCCAGTATGCAGGAGGCAGAGGCAGGTGATTCTCTGTGAGTTGGAGGTCAGCCTGGTATACAAAGCAATTTCAAGGGAAGCCATGGACACACAGTGAGACCCTGATCTTAAAAAATCTTATTTTTAATTATTACTTTCAAAAACACAATATAATAGATTGCTGTATTTAAGTGGATATTATGTCACATAAATAATTATAGTTTAATATCTAAATAAAAATAAAATAATATTACTGTGGAGAAATAAATATATTTACTTTGAAATATAATCAAATTCCTTATACATATTCTAAAAATCCTGGTGTAGAGGTAAGATGTTTCCACCCTTGCCTTTGGGCCCAACTTCTACCTGCTCCCTCTGGGAACTCCCCTCCGGGGTTCTGCAGGCAGATCCACTCGGCCACTGAGGACCAAGCAACCCAGAGTCTGCTGACATCTCTGTGTTAGTCCTGCTCCCACCCACCTGGCCAGCAAGTGCCTCAAACCCACCTGCACCCAAACTGAGACCCAGATTATCGGACCCTGTTGCACACACTGGAGGAGAAGCTTGGACCCCCACACACACCAGGAAAAGAAGAGACACCACCTGCACCCACTGGAAGAAGAGATCGGAAGATGACAACATAAGAACACATCCAACAACAGGAAAACCAATATGGCACCACAAGAGTCTAGGAACTATACAACAACAAGACCTGAACATCCCAAAACTGACGAAGCAGAAGAGAACAACTTTAAAAACAACTTCATGAAGATGTTAGAGACCTTAAGAGAGAAAATGAGAAATCCTTCAGAGAAATGAAAGAAAAGACAAACCAAAAGATCCAAGAAATCAAGGAAAGCCAAGGAAAAATAATTAGACAGCTGAAGGCAGCAGTTCAAGACCTAAAAACTGAAATAGAGACAATAAAGAAAACACTAACTTAGGGAATACTGGAAGTTGAAAAGCTGAGTAAACAATCAGGAACTACAGATGCAAGCATAATCAACAGAATACAATAGATGGAAGACAGAATCTCAGATGCTGAAGATAAACTAGAGGAAATAAGTTCATCAAGCAAAGAAAATCTTAAATCCAACAAATCCTTAACAGAAAATATCCAGGAAATATGGGACACCTTGAAAAGACCAAACCTAAGGATAGTAGGTATAGAAGAAGGTGAAGAAATCCAACTCAAAGGTGCAGAAAACATATTCAACAAAATCATAGAAGAAAACTTTCCCGACCTAAAAAAAGACATTCCAATGAAAGTACAAGAAGCCTACAGAACACCAAATAGAGTGGATCACAACAGAAATCCCCTCATCACATAATAATTAAAACACCAAACATAGAGAATAAAGAAAGAATATTAAGAACAGCAAAGGAAAATAAAGTATCATATAAAGATGAACCTATCAGAATTACACTTGAATTCTCCATGAAAAATTTGAAAGCCAGAAGGACCTGGATAGATATTCTACCAACTCTAAGAGAACATGGATGCCAGCCCAGACTACAATACCCAGCAAAGATTTCAATCACTATAAATGGAAAGAACAAGATATTCCATGACAAAACCAGATTTAAACAATATGTAACCACTAATCCAACCCTACAGAAAGTGCTGGAAGGAAAACTCCAACCTAAGGAAATTAACTACACTCACAAACATAGGCAATAGAAAATCCCACTTCACCAAAACCCAAAAGAAAAAGCAGGATAAATCCACATACAATACTGCTAACAACAACAAATCAAAAATAACCAAGAATAAGCGCTCAATGGTCCTAAATTTCCCTCAACATTAATGGTCTTAACTCACCTATAAAAAGACACAGGCTAACAGAGTGGAAACAAAGACAGAATCCATCCTTCTGCTGCATACAGGAAACACACCTCTAATTCAAAGACAGATATTACCTCAGAGTAAAGTGTTGGGATAAGATATTCCAAACAAATGGACCCAAGAAATGAGCTGGGATAGCTATGCTAGTATTTAAAAAATTAGACTTCAAACTAAAATCAATCAAAAGAGATGAAGAAGGTCATTTCATACTCATCACAGGAAAAATCCATCAGGAAGAAGTCTCAATTCTAAACATCTATGCCCCAAATACAAAGGCACCAAAATTTGTAAAAGATATTATTATTAAAATTCAAATCACAAATAAGAACTCACACAGTTACAGTGGGAGACCTTAACACCCCACTCTCATCACTGGACAGGACCACCAGACAGAAACTTAAAGAGACAAAGGAACTAACAGAAGTCATGACCCAATTAGGATTAACAGACATCTATAGAAAATTCCATCCAAACACAAAAGAATATACCTTCTTTTCAGCATCACATGGAACCTTCTCTAAAATTGACCACATACTTTGCAACATAGCAAACCTCAACAGGTACAAAAAAATTGGAATAACCCCCTGTGTCTCATCAGACCACCATGCTTTAAAGTTAGAATTCAAAAACAACACAAATTGCAGAAACCCTACCAACTCATTGAAACTGAACACAGCACAATTGCACCACTCCTGGGTCAAAGAAGAAATAAAGAAAGAATTTAAAGACTTCCTAGAATTCAATGAAAATGAAGACACAACATACCCAAACTTATGGGACACATTGAGAGTAGTACTAAGAGGAAAGTTCATAGCTCTAAGTGCTCACATGAAGAAACTAGAGAATAGTCACATCAGAGAGTTGACATCACAGCTGAAAGCTCTAGAACAAATGGAAGCAAATTCACAGGAGTAGAAGCCAGGAAATAAACAAACAGAGGGCAGAAATCAATAGTAGAAAAAAGAAAACAATTCAAAGAATCAATGTAACATAGAGTTGGTTCTTCAAGAAAATCAACAAGAGAGAGAACATGCAAATTAACAAAATCAGAAAAGAAAAGGGGACATAACAACAGACACTAAGGAAATCCAGAGAATCTTCAAATCATACTTTGAAAAGCTGTACTCCACAAATTGGAACATTTAAAGTAGATGGACAATTTTCTGGACAGATATCACTTACCAAAATTGAATCAAGGACAGATAAGCAACTTAAACAGACCTATAACCCTAAGGAAATAGAAGCAGTCATCAAAATCGCCCAACCAAAAAAAGGCCGGGGCCAGATGGCTTCAGTGCAGAATTCTACCAGAAATTCAAAGAAGAGCTAATACCAATACTCCTCAAATTGTTCCACACAGTAGAAGCAGAAGGTTCATTGCCAAATTCTTTTTATGCAGCTACAATTACCTTGGTACCCAAGCCACACAAAGACACAACTAAGAAAGAGAACTGCAGACCAATATCCCTCACGAACATTGATGCAAAAATACTCAATAAAATACTGGCAAACCGAATCCAAGAACACATCAGAGAAATCATCCAACATGATCAAGTAAGCTTCATCCATGGGATGCAGGGTTGGTTCAACATTCGAAAATCTATCAATGTAATCCACCATATAAGCCAACTGAAGAAGAAAAACCACATGATCATCTCACTAGATGCTTAAAAAGCCTTTGACAAATTCCAACACCCCTTCATTATAAAGGTCCTGGAGAGATCAGGGATAACAGAAACATACCTGAACATAATGAAAACAATATACAGTAGTCCAAAAGCCAACATCAAACTAAATAGAGAGAAAATCAATGCAATTCCTCTAAAAATCGGGGACAAGACAATCTCTTCAATATTGTCCTTGAAGATCTAGCTAGAACAATAAGACAACAAAAGGAGATCCTCTCTAGCAAAGGGAAAAACAATTATAAATCCTTGTCTAAACGTACTGTATAAGTAGGTAATGAAAAGCAATGCACAATATGAATGGTGGCTTTAAGTAAGATATTTAAAGAACAGTTATAAAGTTTTATTCTAGTGGGAAATTATGTATGTGCATACATGTGTATGAGTGTGTAAGATAGAGAGATTAAATATTGTTTCTTTACTTAAAATTTCAGATGCATAATTCTTGCAGATACATAAGTTTGAACACACTTATTTTTTTTTTAATCATATGGCCCTGTGCTTTTTTGGTTTTGAGACTTTTGATGACTGCTTCTATTTTATTAGGGGTTATAGGTCTATATAAATTGCTTATCTGTTTTTTTTTTCTTTTTTTATTTGAGTTACAAACACGGTTGAATTACATGACAATCCTAGTTCCCTTCTCCCTCCCCTCCTCCCCTACCACCCCCCTAGCTAAAACCCTACCTAATATCCTTTCTTCTAATCTATACCTGACTCAACCTTTCTGCTCTCTCATGACCTCTGCATCCTACCTCTTCTTCCCTTCTCATTCTTGTAGCTCCCTCCGCCCTCTTCCCATGCTCTCAATTTGCTCAGGGGATCGTGTCCCTTTGCCCTTCTCCAGGAGACAAATTTGTCTCTTTTAGGGTCCTCCTTGTTTACTAGTTTCTCTGGCAGTGTGTATTGTAGGCTGGTAATCCCTTACTCTATGTTTAAAATACAAAGGTTCTATACTGCTTGTTCCAGAAACGGCAATTATGTCTTAGTTGCAGCATGAGGGGGGTCCCTGCAGGTATCCTACAGGAAATCAAACCATGAAAGGGGTAAGAATGAAAACTCTTCTCAGCCCTATGGGGAGGCAAGGAACGGATAGGTTCTTGTCTCTTCCTGTAAGGTAGTGTTGGCCCTCACAGTCTGAGAGACTGGAGTAAGTTCTGCCGTGATGAGAGTAAATTGTCTCCAGATCTACTTAGGGAGTCGGGTCAAAGAGCTGTGAGGAGCCTTGAAGATTGGGAGTGGGAATCAGTTTGAGTTGGTGAGGAAAGGAGACAGTCAATCAGGAAATGCTTGGTTCTGTTCAGTCCTGGTGTGTTACAAGTTGGCCTGTGTTGGATTAGACTCTAGGGCCTCTACAGGCCCTTTTGCTACCCTGTAGCTATGGAGGGGGTTGGGGTCTCATTGGGGAGTGGAGTCTGGCCCCATGCCCTGCAAGGGGGAGTAAAGCCTGTGTGGGCTGAGTCAACAATAGGTAATTGGATTGTAATCACCTGCCTGGCTTCCATGAGCCATTGGGGGTGCTCAGCCTTTCAGTGAGCAGTCGGTACTGGTGGGAGGGGATGCAGATTCATGGATCAGAGATTAAGAGCATTGGCTGCTCTTCCAGAGGTCCTGAGTTCAATTCCCAGCAACCACATGGTGGCTTACAACCATCTGTTATGAGACCTGGTGCCCTCTTCTGGTGTGCAGATATACATGGAAGCAGAATATTGTGTACATAATAAATAAATAAAATCTTTGAACACACTTATTATAGCAGCTCACAACTAATACCATGTGACAATGAAAAAACATTCCATACTTCAGAATTATTTTTTCTATTGAGTACTACATAGTACAGATATTTCAAAAATAGATATCAAATGAGAATTAAGTTTTGAACAGTAAAAGGTTACTTATAATTCTAAAGTTATGGTGATTATTTTCATTTCTATTGAACAAAAACCTCCCATGTAGAACTAGTATATGTAAGGGATTGGCTTAGAGTCAATAAAAGAAATTGTATGCATTGAAGAAGACAAATTCTGTGGTTTATAAAAGCCACAGTAGAAGAAATATAAACTAATTCTCAATTATGAAAATATTTCTGTGTAGATTATAAAATAAATTGAAATTCTTTGGGTATTAAATATCAGGCTGATTCATTTAGGTGACTATTGAGATAATTTTAAGTATTAAAACTATTACTAACTTTCATTTAGGCATTCAGATTTATTAAACTGTCCTATCTTTATCCCAAACGAATAAAATAATTTCTTGTTTGAAACTGAATAAAACAAATGGGATTATTTTCATAAATCTTGCTAAATTCTGCAATTATATTTCATTATTGAAAGAAAACTGTTTGAATACACTTGTCACACCTAAGTTAAATATTGAAAAAAAGCTTTATTTTACACATGGAATTACAAGATTTATTGTTCTCTTATACCAAAATTATTGAGAAACAGAGGCTAGTACCTTTTCATGTAAGGTTCCATTTCCTTGAAAACTTAAAGCATGCTATCGTAGGGTGCTATAGAGGCAGGTTAACAGCTATGGCTCCTTCTTGTTCTCACAGAGAAGCAGAGTTAAGTTACCAGCATTCACATTTGTATACTCACAACCGCTAGTAACTCATCAGATTCCAACACCCTCTTCAGGTTTCTCTGGGCACGTTCATAGAAAAGTATACTCATACATGCATAAACACACAATATGATTTTTATGTCTTAAAACATTATTGTAAATCAAAACACAAATATCTCTAGGGTTTTCAATTAATATTTAAAATAAGCTGGGTGTTGGTGGCACATGCCTTTAATCCCAGCACTCAGGAGGCAGAGGCAGGTGGATCTCTATGAGTTCAAGACCAGCCTGGTCTCCAGAGCGAGTACCAGGATAGGCTCCAAAGCTACTCAGAGAAACCCTGTCCCGCCGGGCATTGGTGGCGCACTCCTTTAATCCCAGCACTCAGGAGGCAGAGGCAGGTGGATCTCTGTGAGTTCGAGACCAGCCTGGTCTACAAGAGCTAGTTCCAGGACAGGCTCCAAAACCACAGAAAAACCTTGTCTCCAAAAACCAAAAAAAAAAAAAAAAAACTTAAAATAATACCACTTTTTCTACATATTTCAAATATTTTCTTTTTGGAAAATTACTAATACATTTATGTCTTACAGGCAATTCAATGAAGATGAATATGCCTAAGATTTGAGGCAAAAGTGCTTTCCAATGTTCAATCAACATTCATAGTTTTTGGTTGGTTGATTGTTTTTTGAAACAAGGCCTCTATATAGTCCTGGCCATCCTAGAACTCAACTCATTATGTACACCAGGAGATTCCCAAATGCTGCCCAAATGCTGGGATTAAAGTCACGGGTCATCACACCCAGCAACATTCATAACTTCTAGTAAGAAGTAATAGTGCATATCCCAAATTCATTTTCTGTACACTTGACAAATGATTTTTGTCTAAAAATGCAATTGGCCATAGACTGTATCCTCAAAATACAGCAACTCTGATTATCATCTTTACAGTGTGAACCTAAATAATATTTAACCCAATTCTATCTGCCAATGTGGGATATCAATGTATAATCAATGTATAATATCTCTCTCTATCTCTCTATCTCTCTCTCTCTCTCCCTCTCTCTCTCTCTCTCTCTCTCTCTCTCTCTCTCTCTCTCTCACACACACACACACACACACACACACACACACACACACACACACGAGCACACACACGTTGTATAGGTAATCTTAAGTTCACATAAAATGTTATGATTCCCTATGACTTTTACAAACATCATTATGGCTATTTTCCCCTACGCTTTCCCTCTCCCTCTGTATTGTCCTCCCTCGTGAGGTAAGTCTTTGCTCATTTTCCCCACTCCTCCTTCATTGCATCTTTCTCCTACTATTTCACTCTAAGAGCTCCTTCTCCTTTCACTGCATGATCCCTTTTTTGATTCCCTGGCCACTGAAGCTACTTCAGATTGTATATTCACAACTAAATGTTAGGAGCTAGTATCCACAAATAATATTACACCTGTAGCATTTGTCTCGCTGAATCTAGGTTACCTCAGGATGGTCTTTTCTAGTTTCAATGTAATTCATAAGCACACACTAGTTATTCCTTTACCCAGTGTATCTCTCAAACTTCATCAAAGAAACTCACTTTTTTCTTTTTTTAATTTAAATTAAAAACAAGCTTGTTTTACATGTCAATCCCAGTTCCGTCTCCCTCCCACCTCCCCTGCCCCCCCAGCAAACCCCTATGCCATCCCTTTTCTGCTCCGCAGGGAAGGTGAGGCCTTCCATGGGGTTCTTCACAGTCTGTCATATCATTTGGAGCAGGGCCTAGACGCTCCCCAGTGTGTCTAGGCTGAGAGAGTATCCCTCTATGTGGAGAGGGCTCCAAAAGTCCACTTGTGTACTGGGGTAAATACTGATCCACTACCAGTGGCCCTATTGTCCAGACTTCTAAACTGACCTCATTCAAGGGGTCTAGGTCGGTCCTATGATGGCTCCATTGTTGTATGCATTATATTGATAAGTGCATTGAAAAAAAATCACACATGATCAACTAAAATCCAGGCGCACACCCTTGCCAGGTGTTCTAATTAAATGTTTAGCACAAAGTGTGCCACTAAGTACAATTATGTTTTGGACACTTTTATATATGTTCAATAGAAATATTTCTACTACAATTGCTATCAGGAAATGCCATTTGTTTTGTTTTAGCACTTCCATTTAAACTTTCAAATAAAAATTTAAAGATTCATTACAAGAAGAGTAAATCTAATAAATTCTCAGAAAGATTTGTAGAAACTCTAAGCTTAGGGAAGAAAGAAAGCCTGAAAAATATATAGCATTAGAAGCTAGCGATCTAACACAAAAATGCTAGGTATTTTCAAAGCATGCATTTAGCTTTTTACATGTGTGTGGCCTTACTGATTATCATATCTGAAGATTTTTAAAGTCCTTTTATCATTCTGTCTTCTTACCATGACTTTCATTATATTATATGCTTTAATTTTTGCTCTTTTTCTCGGGTGACTATAGCAAATATATTTGCATTTAACATTTGTTTTCAACAAAACGTATCCAGAAAACTATTTCAGCATTGGCAATGGCTCACACAAGCTAACTAAATCCAAGCTTTTGAGTTGATCCTTTCTAAATCTATCAAACACCTAAAATCATAAAATTATTTTTGGTTGAAAGTAAGATTTTTATTACTTTATCCATAACCAGAAACTTTTAACAGACATACATACTGTTACATTCATGTCTGCTGTCAAGAATGGCAGTATGCTGTGTTAAATTATTCCATTAAAGGCCACAGCACTCTCTTACCAGTATTTAGTAGCTTCTTTATAAGATTCTCTGTTCTTTCAATATTTCCATAGAGTCTAGAATCACAAATAAACTAATTTTGTTTTTCTTGTATCTGTTACCTTTGTTGAGTGACATGAAGTTTACTACTTTGCCATTTTTCCATTGTTACTACAGGCTCCATGAAAAAAATTGGCAAAGATGTTTAACAAAACAACTATTTGGGCCAATGAGATGGCACATTGGATAAAGGCACTTGCCATCAAGTCTTATGACCTGAGGTCAATCCACAGGACCCACATGACCTCACAGATTTCAATGACTTCAACACTTACTCATACACATAGACATAATGCATTTCAACATTTTAAAAGAGATACTTGCTAATACTTCGTTATTTATTATTAGGAATCTCTGAATTCTTTGTCAATGACATTATTTATCCTACATAATCCTACCTAAGTATTTGGTAATAATATTTTACTAAAAGTCACCTTCTAAATGTCATAGACCAGATTAAGAGTATTTATAATTTTTCCAAATCTATGATAATTTTGCTTATGCACACTCTTAAAGGAAATCAGATAACAGAATATATTACAAAATATAGAGCCAGTTATAGAAAAATTTAAAGTTTGCCACCTTGTAGGTTGATTCTCAACAAGTTAAATTTACTCTTTCACTCACTCTTTCCAAGGGTATAATTCATCAATAGTACAAAGATAGGTTGTAGACACGTAGAAGAAAGAACACAGTGCCTGCATTCAAAATAGACACATTTATAGTAAGGGTGAAATTACATAGGACTTTCCCAGTTCATAATGAAACTAGTAACTTGTGATATATATTTCTTCCACACAGATGAGAAAAACTCACTGAATTTATATACATATGAAAATAAGAAAAATACATCTCTTGCTCCTTTAGAAGAACTTTTTTTTCCGAGACAGGGTTTCTCTGTGTAGCTTTGGAGCCTATCCTGGCACTCGCTCTGGAGACCAGGCTGGCCTTGAATTCACAGAGATCTGCCTGCCTCTGCCTCCCGAGTGCTGGGATTGAAGGCATACGCCATCAACCCCGGCTAGAAGATCTTTTAATGGTATAATGTTTCCTTCAATAGTAATCTTTGCTAAGGCCCACAGTGTCCAAGATAATGTTCTCTTCTTAATTTATTTTATTTCCAAAGCATAGAAAGGGCATGGCATTTTCTAGAAGATGAATGATGCATCTCTATGATGGCATACAGAATAATAACTGATACACACAAGAAGAATGAATAGAAATTTGCCAGCAAAATGAGGTATACATGAAAAAAGTACTAAGGAAAATGGAGTATCAAGTACACCAGTTAGTTAAAAAGGAAAGTTCACAGACACTTCAACAGTCGATGATGAGAATGGTTTGTAAGAAATGCCAAGAGCTATGCATGGCAGTGCATGCCTATTACTCCAGCACTCAAGTGGCTAAGGCAAGAGAACTGTTGATTTGAGGCACTGTTGGGACATGTAATGTAACCCTGTCTCAAACAAACTAAAAAGATATAGTGAAAAATTGGTTTTATGAATAAGAGGCCATGAGGATGGGCAATGAAGTACAAGTCTTGTTTTATTGAATGCACTTATTCAGTGGAAGATAATGAACATGACTTAGTTTGATCCCTTTTTCATTATAGAGACACTAAAGGCAATATTGAGAATATATTAAAATTGCATTTATATTAAAAATTGGAAAAAATAAACAAATACAGAGACCCACAGCCAGACCAGATGTGCAGAGAGTGAGAGACCTTGGAACACTCCCCCTAAAAGGTATGTCAAATCCTTCTCGTTGAGAATCAGTGAAGCCTGCAGATGTCAAGGTAGAAAGAGAAAATGAAGGGCAGCAAGGAAACAAGGTCCTCTAAATCAACAGGATGGATACACATATGAACTCACAGGAAGTTAGGCAGCATGCCCAGGACCTGCATGGGTCTGCCCCAGATAGGGTCCTGGGGCTGAAAGAAGTGGACACATCCCCCCCACCCTCCATCCCAAACCCAGATGCTATCTCCAACTGATAACCACTTGCAAATGAAAATAGAACATTCTTCAAGGAAGTCTCACTGGGGAAATAAACTAGTCTTAAGGATAGGCTGCATGTGCAGCATTAGATGCCCGAAAGAAAATTAACAGCATCTCTGGAGGTCCCTTGTTTCTCATAATGTTGTGTCAGGTTTCTCTGTGTCTGTCTATCTCTCTCTCTCTCTCTCTCTCTCTCTCTCTCTCTCTCTCTCTCTCTCTCTCTCTCTCTCTCTCTCTCTCTCATTTTTCAAGACAGGGTTTCTTTCTCTGTGTAGCCCTTGGCTGTTCTGGAACTTGCTCTGCAGATCAGACCAGCCTCTATCTCAGATCAGATCTGCCTGACTCTGCCTTGTGAGTGCTGGTATTAAAGGCATGTACCACCAGTACCAGACTTTCTCTCTTTTTTATAACCCTACAGGTCCTTTCATGGAATAATTTCTAGTTTATATGAGATTCCTGAGTATTGGTCCTTGTGTATCTATTTCTGGTGCCTTTTCTTGACCTCTTCTACTTCTGGTTGTTTTTATTTTATCTCACCTCCTTTGTTTTATTTTCTTATCACACTTTAGAAGCCTGTTGTTTTCTGAGAGACAGAAATGGAGGAGAGTAGAAGAGGGACTTGGAGGAATAATGGGAGGGGAAACTATAATTAGAATGTATTATATTTTTAAAAAATCTATTTTCAACAAAAGAAAAGAAGACTCTGCTACCAGAATCTCTTCTCTTACTTCCTTGGATGTAATCTCAAGTATGGTTAAAAGACTACAGTTCTTTACAATGAAACTTTACCCTCTATGTATACTGTTAATATTAAATCATTTAAATATTTCAAAAAAGTGTTGGAGACAAAAACTGCAATAAGAGAGACTGCCTAATAAACTCTTTGATGTCTATTCTGTACTGTACTCAAGTTTTTTGGTTTTTTTTTGTTTGTTTTTGAGGAGGACTATGGAGCTGCCAAAATTTAATTATTAGCAGTTGCAACAGAAAGAAGTATGTAAGGACAATAACAGAAGAAGATGTGACAAGAATGAAATTAGGAGATGAATGAATGAAAAACAAAGAGAAATGTAAAGGTGAAAGAAAATGCAAAAAATCATTATTAATGATGGTTTCATGGAGATAATGCACCCTAGAGATGTAAATAAATTTTAATTTACTTGGAGAGAAAATTAAAGGCAAAATTTTAATTTGAAAAAAATTAAATACAGTAATGGTAGAAGCAAATGACAGTGTTAGTTTCATTTCCACAGAGAGCTCTCTATTTTGTAGCAATTTCTACATTATGTTAAATAACACATTTACATGTTATTTCACTTAAATATATAATACTTTTTTGAACAATAATCACTCATATATGTGGTAAAGATTGTGTTACTGTGTTCAAATAACTGAGTAGTTCAATAAGGATATACAAATATTTTTATAAGCCTGTCTTTTGCCTTTCCTGAGTCTTCCAGTATATCTTCCTGATTTAATTATCATTAATTATGCAATAAAAAGTGCTAATTTAAAGGACAATTATTCTTCCCTGGTCAAGTTTATCACATTGTTTTGGAAAAGTCAATAAACATCTTGAAAGATTAGCAGCATCTTTCTGGACAGTGTAGTTTTCCATTTTATAGAGTTTATTTATCATTTACCTATTTAGTCATCAAAACTTCAAACAAATAAGTTAAAAACATGTTAATATTTAGATTTATGATAAGAAAGTAAGTAAAACTTGAGATAAATAATATAACATGTAAGTCACCTAAGTCAATTCTTACAAAGAGAATGAAATCACCTGTACTTACACAGACAAGATTACAAAGGTAATTCGTACAAAGAAGTTGAAAGAAATTTCTTCCCAAATTAAGTATTTGTATTCATCCTTTTCAGGTCTTTAATAATTGATATTTTGGCAAAGTTACATGCAGCCTTGTTTTTTTCAAACTGAAACTAACTATATATATAATCAAATGAACATCTTGGGTATTTTGCATGGTATTTCTGGGAGGTATATTAATATTCACAATTCATCATCTGTCCTTGAATATGAAACAAATGGCAGAAAGGACCTGGCTGGAAAAACTGTAAGGACAGTTTACAATAATACCTTTGTTCTATATGTTAAAGAATGTCACTGGTTCCATGAACAAACATGGAGTTTAAAGGTCTTTCAAATTCTTTCCAACAGAATTTCATTGGATTTCAATACTTTCTATTTTAAAAAATTTAAATTAGAAACAAGCTTGTTTTACATGCCAATGCCAGTTCGCTCTCTCTCCCCTCATCCCCTGCCCTCCATTAACCCCCATTCCACCCCTTCTCTGCTTCCCAGGGATTGTGAGGCCTTCCATGTGGGGTCTTCATAGTCTGTCATCATTTGGAGCAGAACCAACACTTTGATACATTGATAATTTGATTGTTTTCTTTGCTTATACTTTATTGATTACAGCCCTCGGTGTGCTTATTTCCTGGCATTTACTCCTCTGGTAAATGCTTCTTTTTGTTCTAGAGCTTTCAGTTGTGTTGATAATTCTCTAGTGTGACTATTCTCCAGTTTCTTCATGTAAGAACTGTGTGCTGCTTTCAAAGTGTCCCATAAGTTTGGGTATTTTGTGTCTTCATTTTCATTGCATTCTATGAAATCTTTAATTTCTTTATTTTTTTCTTAAAAAAGGAATGGTGCAATTGCACATTGTTCAATTTGCATGGATTTTGCAATTTTTGTTGTTGAAATCTAACTTTAAAGCATGGTGGTCTGATAAGATACAGGGGATTATTAAAATTTTTATAACTGTTGAGGTTTACTATGTTGCTGAGTATGTGGTCAATTTTAGAGAAGGTTCCATGTGGCACTGAGAAGAAAGTAATTCTTTTGGATGGAATGTTCTATAGATGTCTGTTAAACCCAATAGGGACATAACTTCTATTAGTTCCTTTCTTTCTTTGTTAAGTTTCTGTCTGGTGGTCCTGTCTACTGGTGAGAGAAGTCTCCCACTATAACTGTGTGAGGTCTTAAGTGTGATTTGAGTTTTAGTAATGTTTCATTTAGGAATATGGGTTCCTTTGTATTTGGGGCATAGATTTTTCCTGTGATGAATATAACATGACCTTCTTCATCTCTTTTGATTGATTTTAGTTTGAAGTCTAATTTATTAGATATTAGGATGGCTACACAAGTTTGTTTCTTGGGTCCATTTTATTGGAAATTCTTATCCCAACCCTTTACTCTGAGGTAGTTTGTGTCTTTGAAGTTAAGGTGTGTTTCTTTTATTCAGCAGAAAGATAGATTCTGTCTTCATATCCATTCTGTTAGCTGTGTCTTTTTATAGGCAAGTTAAGACCATGAATATTGATGGAAATTAAGGAATATTTACTGTTAATTCTTCTTTGTTTTGGATTTGTTGGTGGTGGTGATATTGTGTGTGGATTTACTAATCTTTTTCTTCCAGCTTTTGGTAAAGCAGGATTATCAATTGCCTAAGTTTTTGTGAGTGTAGTTAACTTCCTTAGTTTGGAGTTTTCCTTCCAGTACTTTCTGTAGTGCTGGATTAATGGATATGTATTGTTTAAATGTGGTTTTGTCATGGAATATCATGTTTTCTCTATCAATAGTGATTGAACTTTTTGCTGGGTGTAGTCATCTGGGCTGGCATCCATGGTCTCTTAGTGTTGGTAGAATATCCAGGACCTTCTGGCTTTCAGGGTTTCCATGGAGAAATCAGGTGTAATTCTGATAGGTTTACTTTTATATGTTACTTGGCCTTTTTCCTTTGCTGCTCTTAATATTCTTTCTTTATTCCATATGTTTGGTATTTTGATTATTATGTAGCCAGAGGGCTTTTTTATGGTCCACTCTATTTGGTGTTCTGTAAGCTTCTTGTACTTTCATTGGCATGTCTTTCTTTAGGTTTGAAAAGTTCTCCTCTATGATTTTGTTGAATATTTTTTCTGCACCTTTGAGTTGGGTTTCTTCACCGTCTTCTATACCTATTATTCTTAGGTTTGGCCTTTCCATAGTGTCCCATATTTCTTAGATAATTTGTGTTAGGGATTTGTTGGACTTAAGATTTTCTCTGGTCAATGAATCTATTTCTCCTAGTGTATATTCAATGCCTGGGATTCCCTCTTCCATCTCTTGTATTCTGTTGGTTATGTTTACTTCTGTAGCTCCTGATTGTTCTGATTGTTTACCCATCTTTTCTAATTCCAGAATTCCCTCAGACTATGTTTTTTTTGTCTCTATTTCAGCATTCAAACCTTGAACTGTTTGAATTGTTTGTTGGAATTTTTGGTTTGTCTTTTCTTCCATTTCTTTAAAGGATTTTCTCATTTCCTCTTTTAGTGTCTCTATTGTCTTTATGAAGTTTTTTTTAAGGTCATTCTCTTCTGCTTCATCTATGTTGGGATGTTCAGGTCTTGCTGGTATAGAGTCCCTAGACTCTGGTGCTGTCATACTGATTTTTCTGTTATTGAATGTGTTTTTATATTGTCATCTTCCCATCGTTTCTTCCAATGGGTGCAGGTGGGGTCTCTTCCTCTCCTGTTTGATACGGGTCCAAGGTTCCTTTCTGGTGGATGCAAGCAGGTCCAATACTCTAATGGGTCTCACAGTGTGTGCACACAGGATTGGTGGCAATCCCTCTCCTGGTGGGTGGAAGCAGGACTAGCACAGTGATGTCAGCAGATTTGTGGTTGCTTGGTCAGCCTTGGGGGCAATCGACACACCTTAAGTCCCCAGTCCAGGAGATCCCAGAGTTGGCAAGCAGAAGTCCGGCCTGAGACAGGGGCACAGGCTCACTTCTCCCCTGAGTGGAGATAGGACTAGCACAGAGATGTCAGCAGAGTCTGGATTGCTTGGTCTGCCTGGGGAGAGTGGATCTGCCTGCAGTCCCTGGGCCAAGTGGACCTCCTCCCTGCAGTTCCCAGGCCAGGAGACCTGAATTTTAATTCTTTTCCTGGCATGATTTTATTTCAAGAAGAAAGCAGGGCAGGAGAAGAATTTCATCATATCCAAATAATTTATTTCATCTAATTAAAATAACATTTGTTTCTATTTATGTTGTATTGTTAGTACAAAGAAGGAGTTAAGTGTTCCCTTTCCAAGCCATCCAAAAGCATCATAAACTACAATACCCATTAAACAAAACTAGCATTAGATAAATGCTGATGAAATGGCTTGGTGGGGGACATCCTTCTTTGAATGATTATCTTATTGGTTATTGAATAAAGCACTGTTTTGCCAATGAAGCAGCAAGTTAGGAGAGACTAGGAGTAGAAGAGGATTCTGGGAATGTAGTAAAAAGAAGTCCCGTGATCCAGGCAAAAAGTGACATAGCAGGCAGACTCAGAATATAAGCAGGGACAACAAGGAAATAATTCTCTTCATCTTTCTTGAGCTCTCTGCTCTGTTGACACTATGTGATCCCAGGAAGACAGGATGCATTCTGTTGGTGTCCTCCATAAGTTTTATGATTATGGTTGATAATTAAGACTGAGATAGCAGATGAGAAATCCTAGTCATTGGCCAAGCAGCATTTGAAACTAATATAAATCTCTGTGTGTTATTTGGGGCCCTTACACGGTGGGCAGAACTCGGGTGGCTTGGCAGAAAGATTAATCGCTACAATGGCTCAGCGAGGAAAGGTACTTCCTATCAATACTAACTACCTGAGCTCAACCTCTGGAACCCACACACGGTAGAAGCAGGGCACCTACTCTAGCAAGTTGTCCTTTGACATCCATTCATGCATTATGACAGGTACACACATGAACACAGATATACACACACAAATAAATATTGAAAATGGACAAGTTAATGAGGAAAAGGTTGATTTTAATTGGTGTGGTGGTTTGAAAGAAAATGGTCCACAAAAGTAGTGGCAGTATTAAGAGGTGTGGCCTTGTTGGAGTAGTTGTGATCTTGTTAGAGGAAGTGTGACACTGTGGAAATGGGCTTTGAGGTCTATTCTCAAGCTTTGCCTAGTGGAAAAAAAAAACTTTTCTTTTGCTGACAAGTCAAGATGTGGAATGGTCAGTTACTTCTCCAGCACCATATCTGTCTACATGCAGCCATTTTGCACCAAAATGATAATGGACTAACCCTCTGAAAATGTAACTCACCTTAATTAAATGTTCTTCCTTTATAAGAGTCCCCATGGTTATGTTGTCTCTTCACAGTAAAAGCAACCATAAGACATTTGAGCATAATTTTCAGGATAGTACATTCTTCAGAATGAAGATCCAAAGACAAAGGGTGAACTGCCCATTATTTGTTAGGTTTCCTCAGTTATTGGTCATCTTTTTTTAAATGATTGCACAAAAGTACTTCTAATAATAACAAACTGAGGTCTGGATCATGGTGCATGAGAGCAGACTGTTTCTGATCTCTCTATGACTTATTCTTACCTTTCAATACAAGGCCGAACTTTCTTTAGAAGAGGTCTTATGGTACACAATCAAATGAACTATATGAGTTCTTTAAAACCAAGCCATATTTAAAGCTGTAAAAAATTTTTAGGTTTTAAGGATACCATTGTGGGGAAAATGGTTCTAATTCATATGTATTACCATGGGATAGTATTCTGGTTCCTACCCTGGGGTTAGCAGTATTGTTTAATTAGTTTGCCAAAATAGAGAATCGAGAGTTAGGAAATAGAAGGTAAGACAACCTCACAGAGATATACCTCACAGAGAAACTGGTTTAGTGACTGCTTCTGATACCTTCATTTTGAAGCATTATACTGTAATTCCCAATATTTCTGAAATAATACAAGAATATGTTCAAAATGAAAATGATATGCATATCTTATGCCAAGAAATGAAATTAAATTGAATAGTGTCTATTTTTTAAATGCTCCCCAATGTCTTAGACATTTTAACTATTTTACTGCAGAAAAATATTCTGACAGTTTATAACAAGTTTTGAGGTATACTTGAAATGAGCCTATAGACCCCAGCTTGTATTTCACTCCATGACTCCCAACACACTGGGAGTTACAATTCTGTAAACATGGACTCTAATTCCTCATGAACATTATACCCAAGAGATTAAAAACAACTACTAAATGAAAATAAGGTTGTCAAGAAAAATTTTAAGAACACCTAAGAAAATATTTCATTGTGTTTTCAAGCCTATACTTTGATGAGTTGATAGTTGTTGCCCTTTTCTCTAATAACTGCTCAGCAGATTCTGTCAAGAGCATTGATTATAATGCTACATTTATAACAAAAAGTACTTTCTATTACTTGCAAATGCATAGCCACATAGAAGTATTCTATAAGCAAATGTTATTAAAAGATTATTTAATTTCAGAGTCAACTGAATTAATGAAACGCTAGGAAGCTTCATTCTGTACAACCAGACTGCCTGTGAATTACACAATAAACAAATATGGGAGGATGATAATGAAGGTAGAAATGCAAGTATAGGTTATTTATTCCTAGTGTTTTTCTTTTTAAATTTCTATTGTTTCACTTCTTGTCTACAATATTAAACTATTTTCACTGTTTTAAATTATTTTTTGTTGAAAAACATTTAAAAACGTTTAGTTTTCATTTTATATACCAACCATAACTACCCCTTCCTCCCCTTCTCCTGACCCTACCACCCCTCTTCTCACCCCATCATCCACTCCTCATAGAGGTAAGGCCTTCCTTGGGGAGTCTACAAAGTCTGGCATACCAAGCTCAGGCAAGATCAAGCTATTCTCCCTTGTATTAAGGCTGATCAAGGTATCCCACCATAGGATATGGGCTCCAAAAAGCTAGTTCATGCCCCTGGGATAGTCCTGGTGCCATTGCCAGCACCATTCTCCCCCAACAGATCAAGTCATATAACTGTCACCCACATTCAGAGGTACTAGTTTGGTCCCATGCAAGTCCCCCAGGTGTCACTCCATAGACCCTGAGGTCCCACTAGCTTAGATCAGATGTCTCTGTGGTTTCTCCATTGTGGATCTTGACCCCCCCTTGTTCACATGATCCCTCCTCCTCCTCTTCACCTAAACTTCAAGAGCTCAGCTCAATGCTTGGCTGTGGGTCATTGCATCTGCTTCCATCATTTACTGGATATAGGTTCTATGATGACAATTAGGGTAGTTACTAATTTGATAAAAAAGGGGGGGATGCCCATTTCAGACACTGTCTCCATTGTTGCTAAGTGTCTTAGTTGGGGTCATCTTTTGGAATCCTGAGAATTTCTCTAGCACCATATTTTTCCTTAACCCCATAATGGCTCCCTCTACTAAGACATCTCTTTCATTAATCTCCCCCTCCATCCCTCCCTCAACTAGATCTTCTTGATCCTTCATGTTCTCATCCCCCACTTCCTCCCTTCTACCTACCCCCAGTTTATGCAGGAGATCTTTTCTTTTGTTTTTTCAAGTCAGGGTTTCTCTGTATTGCTGTGAAGCCTGTCCTGGAACTCACTCTGGAGACTGGCTTTGCAATGAGATCCACTTGCCTCTGCCACTACCCAGGAGATTTTAACTATTTTCCCTTCCTGGGGCCCTCCATATGTGTCACACTTAGGTTCCCTCTTTTTTACTTAGCTTCTATGGAGTTGTGGATTGTAGCTTGGTTATCCTTTGCTTTAAGGTTTGGAGACATGGCTTAGAGGTTAAGAGCACTGGCTGATCTTACAGAGATCCTGAGTTCAATTCCCAGAAACAACATGGTGGCTCACAGCCATCTATAAAGAGATCTGGTGACATTTTCAGGTATGCACGCAGAACATGGTACAGATAATAGATAATTTTCACTATTGTTTTAAAAAATAGATTGCTAAACATCACCCTTTAAAATTGCCACAAACAACATAAAATACCTTGGGGTAACGCTAATCAAAATAAGTGAAAGACCTGTACCATAAGAATTTCGAGTCTCCAAAGAAAGATATTAAAGAAGATACTAGAAAATGGAAGGATCTCCCATGTTCTTGGATAGGTAGGGTCAACATAGTAAAAATGGCAATCTTGCCAAAAGCAATCTACAGATTCAATGCAATCCCCATCAAAATCCCAACACAATTCTTCACAGACCTTGAAAGAACAATTCTCAACTTTAAATGGAAAAACAAAAGACTCAGGATAGCCAAAACAACCCTGTACAATAAAGGAACATCTGAGGCATCACCATCCCTGACTTCAAGCTCTATTACAGAGCTATAATCCTCAAAACATCCTGGTATTGGCACAAAAATAGACAGGTAGACCAATGGAATAGAGTTGAAAACCCCAATATTAACCCACATACCTACGAACACTTGATTTTTGACAAAGAAGCTAAATTTACACAAAGGAATAAAGAAAGCATCTTTCAACAAATGGTGCTGGCATAACTGGATGCTGGAATGTAGAAGATTGCAGATAGATCCATGTCTATCACCACGCACAAACTTAAGTCCAAATGGAGCAAAGACCTCAACATAAATCCAGCCACACTGAACCTATTAGAAGACAACGTGGGAAATACCCTTGAATTGATTGGTACAGGAGACTGCTTCCTGAACATAACACCAGTGGCATAGACACTGACATTGACAAGTAATAAATAGGACCTCCTGAAACTGAGAAGCTTCTGTAAGGCAAAGGAGACAGTAAGACAAACAGCAGCCCACAGAATGGGAAAAAGTTATTTACCATCCCCACAACTGATAGAGGGCTGATCTCCTAAATTTCCAAAGAACTCAAGAAGCTAGTCTCCAAAACACCAAATAATCCAATTAAAAATGGGGTACAGAACTACATAGAGAATTCTCGATAGAGGAGTCTAAAATGGCTGATAGACACTTAAGAGAGTGCTGAACATCCTTAGCCATTAGGGAAATGCAAATCAAAACAACTCTGAAATGTATCATCTTTTAGTCAGAATGGCTAAAATCAAAAATACCAATGACAGTTTATGCTGGATATGATGTGGAGAAAGGGGAACACTCATCCCCTGCTGGTGGGAGTGCCAACTTTGAAAATCAGTATGGAGATTCCTCAGGAAAATGGCTATCAGTCTACCACAAGATGTTGAAATTCCAGCCAGGCATTAGTGGTGCATGCCTTTAATCCCAGCACTCCAGAGGCAGATGCAGGAAGACTCTGTGAGTTTTAGTCTAGCCTGCTCTACAGAGTGAGTTCCAGGATAGCCTCCCAAACTATCCTGAGACAGAAACCTGTCTCATGAAAAAAAAGATCCTGCAATTCCACTCTTAGGCACATACCCAAAAGATGCACATTCATGCAGTAAGGACATCTGTTCAAATATATTCATATCAGCATTATTTGTAATAGCCAGAACCTGGAAGCAACCTGGATGTCCCTAAACTGAAGAATGGATAGAGAAAATGTTGTACATTTACACAATGGAGTACTACTCAGAGGAAAAAATACAATAGAATCTTGAAATTTGCAGACAAATGGATGGCACTAGAAGAAACCATCCTGAGTGAAGTAATCCAGTCACAGAAAGACAAACATTGTATGCACTCACTTATATATGGATTTTAAGCATGGAGCAGTGGATTGTCACCCTACAATCCTACCACCAGAGAGTCTGGAAAACAGGGAGGACCCTAAGAGAGACATGCATGGTACTCCAGAGAAGGGGAATGGGACAGGATCTACTGAGCAGATTGGGAGAATGGGGGAGGGGAGATGGAGCTGGGAGAAAGAGAGAGGGGAGAGAGGATGGTAGAGGAGGACATGGGTAAGCAGGAAGGTTAAGTCAGGGGAACAATAGAGGAGAGCAGGATGATAGATACCACAATAGAGGGTGCCATTATAGGTTTGAGGAGAAATCTGGCACTAGTGAGATTTCCAGAGATCTACAAGGATGACACCAACTGGTAATCTAAGCAATAGTGTGGAGAGGCTATGTTAAATGCCTTTCCCCATTAATGAGATTGATAACTATCTTCTATGCCATTCTAGAGGCTTCATCCAGCAGCTGATGGAAGCAGAGGCAAATACCCACAGCTAAACACTGAACTGAACTGGAATCCAGTTGCAGAGAAGGAGGAGTGTTCAGCAAAGGGATCAAGACCAGGCTGGTGAAACCCACAGAAACTGCTGACCTGAACAATGGGAAGATCATGGACCCCCAGACTGATGTCTGCAAGGCCAGCATGGGCCTGATCCAGAGCCCCTGAATGTGGGTGTCAGTGAAGAGGCCTCAGGTATTAGATCAGCATTTATTCCTGGTGTATGAATGGACTTTGGGAGTCCATTCCTCATGGAGAGATGCCCTCTCAGCCTGGACACATCGGTGAGGGCCTAGACCCTACCCTGGATGATATGAGAGACTTTCGAGATACCCCATGGAGGGCCTCACCCTCCCTGGGAAATGGAGGGGGAATGGAGTGGGGGGCTATGGAAGTTGGTGGGGGCAGAGGAGGAGGGGAGTTAGAGGGATCTGGGATTGACTTGCGAAGCAGCTTGTTCTAAATTAAATTTTAAAAAGGAAAAAAATAAATTAAAAACAATCTTATTTTACATATCATTCCTACTTCCCTCTCCCTCTCATCCCCCCCTGCCAATCCCCTATCCTATCCCCCTTCTGCTCCCCAAGGAGGGTGAGTCCTTCCATGTGGGGGAGAATCATCAAAGTACATCACATCATTTGAGTAAGGGCCCAGGCCCTCCCCATTGTGTCTTGGCTTAGAGAGTATCCCTCTATGGAATGGGCTCCCAAAGTCCATTTGTACAATTGGGATAAATACTGTTTCACTACCAGAGGTCTCATAGACTGTCCAGGCCTCCTAACTGACACCCACTTTTAGGGGTCCTGGTTCAGTCCTATGCTGGTTTCCCAACTGTCAGTCTATGAACTCTGCCTTGTTCAAGTCAGCTATTTCTGTTTTTTTTTTTTTTTTCTCCAGGCTGGTCTTTACCCCTTTGCTCATCACTCCTCCATCTCTACAACTGGATTCCAGGAATATTGCTCAGGACTTAGCTCTGGGTCTCTGCTTCTGCTTCCATCAGCTACTGGATAATGGCTCTAGGATGGCATATACACTAGGAAATATAGATTCATTGACCAAAGATATCCATTGTTTGATAGCTATGTACACACCTGTTACAAGAGCCTTCAGATACACTTTCCAAGATAGACATGATGGAAAGTTAACAATTTTAACATCATTGGAATTCACAAGTATTACCATGATCTTTTGTGTCAGAATCTATCTTTTTTTTTACGAGAAAAGTGGGTAATTGAAATAAAGATGAAAATTTGGTGTCACCGGTGCCAGCACCAGTGACTGATGAAGCGGACCAGGTGAGAGTCTACAGATTAAGAAGGACACAACTCCGGTCATTCGGTAGAAGCGAATGCCATTGGCTTATTGCAGCCAGCAGTTTATATACAAGGGGAGATGGGAAAATATCACCTTCTAGCAGAATGCACTCACACGCCCTATCATAAACAAGGAAACCACAACCCTGCCCATGTGGGCGAGGCTTAGAAAAACAGGAGGTATCTGTGGTTATGCTGGAAAAAAACTCACAGAGACCCCGAGGGGGCTGGTTCCCAACATCTCCCCCTTTTTTGTTTTATAGATAGCACCTGTCTTAGATTCAATCCCATATCAAATAAACAATATTTGGGAATTTGGATGTCGTTCATTCCAAAAGCTTCTTGCTGCTTGGGGGTGATGTGCATACCATGGGGATCATGATAAAACATAGAAATCTGGTCAAGTCCTTGCTTTTGTAGTCTGCAAGGCTGCGTCGTCTCAGCTGTTTTAGATGTAGGATCACTTGGGTCACTGCTTCAGGGGGTCTTGCTTGATCAAACCATATTAGTCTGGAAAGAATCCACAGCTTTTCATTTTCTGTGAAAACACAAGCAACAAATCGTTCTCCAAGTAGCCTGTCCTTAGATTTAAATTTTGAAGTAAAAGCATTTTTAAAATGTATAAGTTGGGCTACTTTAGCAGCATTGATAATCAAATGTATTGTAGCAGCTGTAGCTCTTTCCTCGGCAATCAAACAATTTAAAGACAACAATATGGCATATAGTATCCAGACTCTCTGTGTATTTTCCATCTTTATGTGGCTTTTTCATTACTCTATTTCTTTTACTATTATGTTTTCCTTTTATGAGACAGGATTTCTCTGTGTAACTTTGACTGTCCTTGAAATCACTCTGTAGACCAGGCTGACCTTGAAGTCACAGAGATCTGCTTGCCTAGGTCTTCCGAGTGCTAGGATTAAAGGTGTGTGCCACCACACCCAGCTACTCCCATTTCCTCCCGTTTCTTTTTCTTGCTGTTTCAATAACTGAGTGAGTTGGTCCTGCAAAAGTAACTAGGAACTTGAAATCCCCATTCTGACAATCATTTGCCGATGGTAGCACTTGTTACTTTCGATTCAGCACTGTCAACCCCAATGTGCTCCTCTTTGTCTTGTGGCCACAATCGTTAGGAGCGGTCCATCAGGATGCCTCTGCTTTCCTGGATCTCGGTGGGGCCTCCAATTGTCACTTGTGCCAGCACCAGCATCCTACAAACCGGACCAGGCAAGAGTCTGCAGATTAAGAAGGATACAACTCGGGTCATTCAGTAGAAGCGAATGCCATCGGTTTATTGCAGCCAACAGTTTATATACAAGGGGAGATGGGAAAACATCACCTGCTAGCAGAATGCACTCCCACACCCTATCATAAACAAGGACACCACAACCCCTGCCCACGTGAGCAAGGCTTAGAAAAACAGGAGGTACCTGTGGTTATGCTAGAAAACAGCTCACAGAGACCCCGTGTGGGCTGGGCCCCCAAAATTTGGGAAGTTGTGCTCTGAAAGTATGGATGTGTCTGATTTAAATGGATCTCTTAAGTGTTCAGTAAGTGGCAAAGGGATCAGTGCTTAATTTATGTTATCACATATAGTCTTCATAACATTATTACTACCACTTCAATTATTTACATATAGGTACACTTAAAATGTTTTTATAAGAGAAGTATAAAAATATACAATTATGGAGCCAAAACTACAATAAACCAACCCCTTAGCTCTTAGCCTGTTTTACTAATATATGATCAAACATTTTTTCATGATAATTTCTAGATAAATTCCAGTTAGCATGATAGTACTCTAAAATAATTAAGTAATCTAAAATATGTAAGACTTACTTTTAAATCTATTCACATATCTAAAACATTTTTTATGGCAGTATTATTCCTTCATACCATCTGAATGTGTTAATATTTCTTTGTTTTTTATAAGAGGCTTCCCAGCTATTTACTTTTTAAATTGTTTTCCCTTCTCTTCTCCCTCCTCCTCCTTATTTCTCCTTTTAAATTAATTTTCATTCATTAAATTCTGTTTTCCAAGACATATTATTAAAATATAAAAATGACTAAAGAACATGTATTTTATAAAATATCTATTTTATATAATGAATGCATTTAAGCAGTATGAATTGCTTTCCCTTTCATATCAATATATGTATTCCAAGAAAACTAATGTGTTTTAATTAATTCATTAGTTGCATTGGTAAACTATGTTGTATATAAGATTTTTGTTTACTGACATCTCCCATCACAGTGTGAATTTCCAGAAAGGTAAAGAAATTTTAGTGTATTTTTGTTTATCCATTGGTGTTTTGTGAATATTTGTTCTGTCATAATTTCGTTGGATTTAATACATATATGAACAAAACGTGTTATTTTCACATGCTTAGGTCAGTTATCCACTATGTACAATTTTAGAATATCATTATTAATAGAGGAGGATTCATTCTCTACAGACAATTCTCTATCTCACACTCCCCTTCTCTAACTCTCTTTCTCTCTCCACACACACACACATGCACACATGCACTCGCACACATACACACTCTCATGGTATATGACAGATGTGAAGGAGCATGGGGAAAGTGTTTCAGTATTATTCATCAATAAAATATTTCCTCAAGTTTATTACACTCTTAACAATAAAGCAATGGATGGTGGGATCTTCTTCCTCCCTCTGTAAATGAGGAATACATTGCTGTTACAAAAGATCTAAGTGCTTACTTCCACTAATTAAGTAAAAGATCTTGCTGACAAAACAAACATGTCCAAATCTCATGGTGAATTTCTCCCCTAAATATGATATGTTAATAAACACTGTTCTTTTATGACTTTACTCTGGCTATTGAAACTCAGTAACATGCTACCAGACAATAATGAGGCTTTGGAGAAGTTCATCTTTGATTTTGACCATGACGTTTATTAGTGTAGTACTTATTCTAGATCCCTTGGTGTTTTATAATTCCATTACCAATATCAATACCAACAAGAAATTGTAAGCCAGAATTAATATGTATATTGATGTACTGGAATTATTAAATACAGGTTGTAAGACTTAATGTGAAGAAAGTAATTGTTTGTTCAAAATTAGCATGCCCTTTTTGTTTTAGTTTCTTTTAATAGTACTGGGAAGTAAAAGGAGTGCCACTTGTTTGTTTCCTTGATGAGGAATGATGACTATATTTATCTGTGTCTATAAAGGCAAAAATTTAGAATGCAATTATGAATTATTCTGGTTTAGTAAAATGATGATTGGAGGTTCTCCAAGGTTTATGACTGTACTAACCCTGGGTAGTTGTCTAGGTTTTTAGTACTAGGAAATATTCCATCTTACTGAGTGGTTATTGGGTGCAGCTACAGAGCTTATGGGCGCCATTCCATGCTGATCATATTTGTGATTTATAGGCATCATAGTTGGGCTGACTGTTGGGTTACTTCTATTCCTTAGAAACATGCTTAGGGATAAGGGGTCAGTGGGGAGCAAGGAATGATAGGAGGGAGGGGGAACTGTCATTGACATGTAAAACAAGCTTGTTTCTAATTTAAATATAAAAGGGAAAAAGAAATATGCTTAGTACCTTTTGATACCATGAAACCTGGTCCTCACCTCATGCACCTTGGAGGTCTGTGTCAGAAGTACAGGGTATTCTCAGAAATAGGGTTTTGGACAGAGTCTACCTGACCATCACATCTACATACCTTCCCCAACTTTCTATATCTTGTTTGGCACCATCTGCAGTGCCCTGGCTTAGTCTGGATAACCATACCTACACTGCAATCAAACTAAGTACTTCTGCCAGGACCCACACTTTCTGCCCCTTAACTGAGAGACCACTCCAAAGATACAACCAACTTCTCCATCCAAACAGATCTACTCCTATACTCCAGTCTTGGATGAGGAAGATCATCCTGCATACCAACTCAATACTCTCTTTCAACCAGACTTCATTCTTCCTAAGCCATATCAAATCCTGGGCCCAACCCACCTGTAAATGCTATTATAACCAAACCTAGTCAGCCCGTATCAGATATATAAATAACAAAATAAGTCCACATGCCCAGACATGTTACAAAAATACAAACAACATGAAAGATCAAGGAAGTAGTTCTTCTAAAGCCTAACACTCATATAGATTATTTGCCAATGAGTTGCCTAGATGAACCCTGGGACACAGAATTTAAAAGAATAATCACAAACTTCTTCACAGAATTCATTGAGCATATAAAGATACAAAAAAGCATCTCAATTAAATTAAGAAAAAAGAACAAGAGGGATATAAATACCTGAGTGGTGTCCAAGAAAACACATACATAAGGTTGACAAAAATGACAAAAAATGGAAACTAGGAATTGTAAATGGAATCAAGTAAAGATAAACATTAAGGAGAATTCAAGCAGAAATGAAGATGTAATTGAAAAGCTAATAACAACAAGAAAAATAAAATAAATGCATTAAAAGTAGAATGAATAAGGCAAAAGAAAGACTATCAGGACTCAGTGATGAAGTAGAGGACCTGGACTAAATAAGCAAACAATATGGGAACATTTAAAGAAACTCCCAAGTAAGGAATATATGGGAAATGTACAACAACATTATGAACAAATGAAATCTTTGTATTATAGGTATAGACCAGGGACGAGAATCCTAAGATAAGCCTGAGGAGTCAAGGACATCACAAGAAAACCCACAGAAACAAGTAACAGAGCTCACAGAGTCTTACTCAATAACCAGAGAGCCTCTAAACATATATGTAACAGTATTTTAGCTTGGTCCACTTGTGGGACTCCTCCAACAGTGGCAGCAGGACTAATGCTCTGGCTGGGTTTGGGGACCCTACTCCTCATACTGGGTTGATTTGCCCAGCCTTAATACAGGGGAGTTGCTTAGTTCTGCTGCTGATAACCATGGGAGTCCTGCTCCTATCTGAACAGAAGCAGAGGAAGAGTGGATTGGGGGAGTGGGCAGAGGAGAGGTGGTAGAGGGAATGGGTGAAGAGGAGGAAGGGGAAACTGCAGTTGGGCTGTAAAATAAATAAATTAATTTAATTTAAAAATAATAATAATCCCAAGTTAATGGCATAGACCAGGTTCTTCAAAAAGATCACAGAATAAAAATTCCCCAAAATAAGGACAGAAAAGCACTCAGAACACACAAAAAAGGCTAGATCAGAAGAGTTAATCCCCATCGCATATCATAATTAAAACACAAAGTATACAGAACAAAGAAAGTTCAAGAAAGCTTCAAGGGAAAAAAACAAGTCATAAATAAAGGAAAACTCATAAGAATAATATCTTATTTCTCAATGAAAAACCTGAAAGGCAGAAGATCCTGGAGCAATGCATTCCAAGCCCTAAAAGACTTTGACAGTCTAGACTAATTTAACTAGCAAAACTATCTGCCATAGTTGAAGGAGAAACAAAAACTTTCTACAATATAAATAGCATAAAGATGTATACCCAACAAACAAAACCTAAAGAAAATACAGGCAGCAATATTTAGGCTAAAGAGAGGAATGAGCAAGCCAAGAGACTGTGGAAAGAAATATGAAGTCATAATCACTAAAACACAAAAGTACCACTGAGAATAAAAACAGCACCAAACCTTAACAACATGGTGTCTGAAATTAACACATACACTTCCAGCTGGGCGTTGGTGGCACACACCATTAATCCCAGTACTCGGGAGGCAGAGGCAGGTGGATCTCTGTGAGTTTGAGGCCAGCCTGGTCTCCAGAGCAAGTACCAGGATAGGCTCCAAAGCTACACAGAGAAACCCTGTTTCGAAAAACCAAAAAAAAAAAAAATACACTTCCATAATAATTTTTAAAATTAATGACCTCAATTTCAAAAGAAAAGGACTGAATGGATGAAGAAACAATATCCATCCACATGTTGTCTACAAGAAATACACATTAGCTTTGAAGATGTGTCACATATTTTTAAGAGAACACATTAAAGCTTTGCCTCACAGAGATACAGAATACACCTCTCCTACCTAAAACTGATTGCTAAAAGAACATTTTCTTGTCCCGCGCGCTCTCTGTATTTCTCGCCAGCAAGAAATCATACACGGGACACTCGGATCCTTCTGCAGACAAGCTTTAATGCATCTTACCAGAGTGGAGACCGAGCGGAGACACTAAAACCAAAAAAACCATCCCTTATAAAGGCTGACCAGCCGCCTGGGACGTGTTACCCTATGAATGGCTTTAGCTCCTCAGGCCAAAATGAGCCACGGGTTAGGCAGAGATCAAAGGAATGGAGATTACCCAGCGCCTGTGAAGTAATTTACATCTTGGTGTCTTATTGTAATGGAGGATGCAGGAACCGGCTTCCTACATTTTCTCATATTCCAAATATCAAAATTGATTCAACTTTTCCTTGAACAACAATAGTGATTCAGCACCAACCTTGAAACACGTGTGGGAAATAAGAAAACAAGGAGCTCACAGCCACTGTGCCAAACCAGCTGGTGGGAGATGGCTCTTGACTATGCAAGAGATAAGCTGGAGAAGAAAGGGCTTGGAAGTTGCTTAAGTTGGACTTTTTCCTTGACTATGAGAGGGAAATTTTGAAATTCTAGTCAGTATCAGACCCTTCTCAGAGTCTATCTCTGAGACTTGTGATATATTGTAAGCCACATAAAAATTTGCATCCATGATCTCTGATAGAGTGACTCTGAGTAAAATGGCATATGTCTAAAGCAAAACAATCATGTTGAGTTACTGAGCTCCACATAGGGGAGAAAGACCTCCCATAACTGCCACATAAGAAACATTGTTCATTTTTCAGTATTAGAAAACTGCCTCTCTTCATGGATACTCAATAGAATGAATACAAAAGAGTAACTAGCATGGGAGTCCATGTACAGTTATTCATCCATAGTTTCACTGAACTTTCTATAAAAACGCTTACTTACACAGATATTATAGCAAATAGTATCCTATTTTCACTATTATTTTTAACATTCCGATTGAAGAATTCCTAACAGCTGATGATACTGTGAGTATGGAAGTATTAGGAGACTTTCGTTACTGGGAACTTCATGTGAAAGCTCCCTTCCACTCTCTTGAAAGAAATCATAGACAAACAAAAAACAAAAAACAAAACCACATATCCATCAACCCATGATTCTGAAGACAAAGAAGTATTATAATTATTTCCTTGGAAGCAATTTCAATATGACAAAATGTCTTAAGAACATTAGATTGGATTATCACATCACATTTAATAAATTTAGCATGAATCCTTTCTTTTAAAACATGTATTCTTGCATGATTTTTTTATAAAAGCTGTCAAGACTACTTTAATTTTATTTAGGTAACAGCCTATCATAGGCTTCTGGTGAACATGCACAGATTGATTTTTTTGTCTATAGTTTGTAGGGTAGATTTAAGTGTTTCTATAATCTTAACCCAATTGACATTTTTCATTGTCATTTTATGTTAGTTTATTCTGTCTTTATGCTTCTATCCAATATGAAAGTTAATTCATTTGCATCCTCTAATTATTTAATTTATTAAATATATTTAGCTAATATATTTTAATAGTTTATATAATTTTACTACTCAGTTTCTTTTGAACTTTACCACTGTCACCAGGCACTTGATATTACTAGACTTATAAATAAATAGGGATAAAAGCTAAAAATGGTTAAATAAAATATTTCAAAATTTCAAAACTGTACTTAAAAGTTCATTTCCATTCTTTGGTTTTACCTAAAGATGGATGTTATTTCAAAGATCTTTGGGGGATGTGTACATGGCTTTACTTTTAAAATAAAATATAATCTACTCCCATTAATTTGCTTCCTACTAGGCAAGTCTGTAGATCATCTGATTATTATTATTTAAAATATTACTTTTATAGAAGGCAGACAATACATGAGCGTGTATTCACTAAAAGAATAAGAGCTAGTGAGGAGTGATAGATGTTTTATTATCACTAAGATGGACATTCCACATGTAACAAGAGTACACTTCCAATTAGTACCTCAAATGGCTTGCTTTTGTTGAGGATCATCTCACATGCTTGGTTTTATGAATTATACATCAAGAAAACACGGTTTTTACAGAAACAGTATCAGGAAGATGTTGTAACAGGATATCCCAGACCTTGCTGCCTTCCTGAAGTACCAAATCTATAAAATTAGAAGAATTTTAATACCTTCATGAGAACCTCTGAAACAACCCAAGATGAGCAAAAACAGTGCAACAAGCTGGGTGAGAAAAGCTGGTTTTCTTTAACAGTCACCATGTCACACTCAAGATGGAATAGCTCAGAAAGGGTATACACTCAACATTCTTAGTTTGCCAAAAGCTTAAGGAGGACACTTCTATTATTTCCCATTTCCTATAATACTGACATAAACCAATATCACTTTTATGTAGAGCAACTTCAGACAACAAAGACATTTGCAGTGGCTTGCTGTAGCCAGAGGCAAGAGAAGCTAAGAAAAATATGATCTCCTGGCCTCTCCTTCAGGGGAAGTGGAATGTTTCTTGTATC
This sequence comes from Cricetulus griseus, assembly GCF_003668045.3. Lineage (NCBI taxonomy): Eukaryota > Metazoa > Chordata > Mammalia > Rodentia > Cricetidae > Cricetulus > Cricetulus griseus. The sequence goes on from NC_048604.1 coordinate 87,764,015, forward strand.
TAGTGCCTTGAGGCTATCTAAGGTACTGTATTTGTCTTGCCATGTGTGGGGTAATAGCATGAAAGCAGCATATTTAGGATAATTGTGGGCTGCTTTAAGAAGCAGCTTGTTGCAATTGAGGGAGACTAGGGTTTTGAGCATTTGAACAATAGACCAAGAAGGATGCCTAATTAAATTCACCAAGAAGACATACCAAAGGGACATGGGATATATTCAGTGGGGAGGACTGAAGGGAGAAAGTGATGACTATGTCATTTAAAAACCTTAGAAATTGAAAACAAGCTGAGCAATAGTGCATGCCTTTAATCCCAGAACTCAGGATACAAAGGCAGGTGAATCTCTCTGATTTTGAGGCCAACCTGATCTGCAGAGTGAGTTCTAGGACAGGCAGGGATATACAGAGAAACATTGTCTCAACAAAATCCAAATAAATAAAAATAAATAAATGTAAAAAAATAAAAAATAAGGAAAAAGCTTCAGTGAGATACCACATGACTCATATTAGGATAACCACCATAAACTAAATAAAAAAATAAATAATTTCATATCTCTGGAGTGAGTGGTATCGTTAAACATATTTTGTAAAAAGTTAATATGGAATGAGCATCATGGAAATTAGTGTGCAGTTTACTCAGAAATAGGAAAGCAAGCCAGGCGTTTGTGGCACACGCCATCAATCTGCACTCAGGAGGCAGAGGCAGAGGCAGAGGCAGGCAGATCTCTGTGAGTTTGAGGCCAGCCTGGTCTCCAGAGTGAGTGCCAGGATAGGCTCCAAAGCTACACAGAGAAACCCTGTCTCGAAAAACCAAAACCAAAAACAAACAAACAAACAAAAAAGCAGAAATTCTATATGCTCTAGTTATCTTACTTCTGAATATGTATCTAAAATAATGGAAACAGGCTCTTAAAATATTTTCCTACTCATGTTCATAATAGTCAGGATGCATTAAAAATCTTAATGTTTATGGATGTATAAATAAACACAAAAGAATTTTATTCAACATCTTAATGTAAGTTAATACTATGGTTGAAAATATAGCACATATGGTTGACTGATTTACGCATGAAGCTCTTGGTTTGATATTGTGGAACATTAACTGTGTAAAGTTGTGGTGCTTTTGCTAACAGTGCATTCGTTTATCTATGTAACGATGTGTTACTCTTCCGCATTGCCTTCATAAGGCACCTCATTGGTCTAAAAAAAAACCTAAATGGCCAATAGCTAGGCAGTACAGGGATAGGCGGAGCTGGCAGGCAGAGAGTATAAGTTAGAGAAGAAATCTAGGCCGGAGGAACAAGAGAGAGGAGAGGAGAGGAAAGGAGAGGAGAGGAAAGGAGAGGAGAGGAGAAGACGCCCGGGGCCAGAAGACAGGCAGCCGCCACCCAGCCATCCAGCCAGCCAGACGCGCAGACACAGAGAAAACCGGAAGGTAAGATATACGGAATGAACCAAAGGTAAAAAGCTCCAAGGCAAAACATAGATAAAGAGAAACAGATTCAAAAAGAACTAGGATAAAACCGAGCATTCATAATTAATAACAAATCTTTATGTCATGATTTGGGAATTATTTGGTCACCCCAAAGAAAGTCTGCTACGGTTTGATTCCCTAGCACTTCAGAGCATGGATAGAGTAACACGGGCCTGTATTCCCAGCACTCTGGAGATGGAGGGGGAAGATCAGAAATAAGTACTTAGAAAGTTCAAGGCTCACTGCAATATATCCATGAATCCTTATCTCTGTCCCACAAAAAGAAGGAAATCCGGTCATTTGGATCATATGACATCCCAGGAATCGAATCTGAGTACAAAATGCTAATTTTATACTAAAATAAAATATAGCTTGTTATTTTCTAAGGAAAATGAGCTTACTTGAAGGTTGAAACTACAAAACTACAGATATTTTTATCTGCTTTTCTTCTGTTGAGGACTTCGTTAGCTTCATAACCTCCTGCCAGGTGGTGTTAAGGCTGGAATACACACATTACATTCCAAAAAGGTGACCTACTTGTCACAATCATCTAGTCTCCTCCACTACTGCTGTTTTCATCACCTATCAACATCTCCACACTGAAGACCAAGGTTCCAACATATGAACCCTTGAGAGAATTCACTCAAATTATATGCGGTCCAAAATATAAGACAATCATAAAAAGACAACTTCTAGAAGAGCCCACTTATATAAGGTTTCTAAATTAAATAAGTTCATAGAAACAAAATGGAGTATGATGTTTGTCTGGGTGTAGAGAAAAAGAAAGCAGTAGTTGTTCAATATGTATACACTTTTAGTCATGCACGATGAACATGTTCTAAACGTAGGATCAACATGTCTGTTATTAATACTGTGCCATTTTTACAGAGGTACCTATCAACTTCAAAATTAATATATTGGTATTTTATAGCACATTTCTATAAAAAATGGATTGATTTGTGTTGAAAATACACAATTATACTTCCTTGATGTTCCTTAATCATAGTAGTTGCTGACTTGTGATATGGACTGGGGTCCACTGACTAGGTCCTTTTGTCAGATCTCACAGATTCAGTCTCCACTGCAATCCAGCTTGTGGTTACATTTTACTATACAATCTGCATTCCTGTCTGAAGGCAGCATAGTTTAGAGGAGACACTTTAGCCTGATCCCACATGCTTTGAAAATGCTCCTATCTGGGTTAGTCAAGGCCACATGGGACTTGTGCAGGTTTACACATTTTTCATTGCTAAAATATTCTTTCCAATGTCCTTACATAGAAAATGATTTGTCCTTACAAAAACAATCTTTAACTATTGTTTTACTTGGATGCTCTACAGGAATATAACAAAGGGGATGAAATATATTTATCAAATGTATATGAATATGTATGGTTATTTTATATTTAATATATATTAACATTTATTAAGTGAAGTTTTTATTTTTATGTTTTTGTTTTTTTGGGGGGGGGATGGGTCTTTCTATCGATTTGGCCATACTGGACCTCATTATGTAGACCAAGCTGCCCTTGAAATCACCTGCCTCTGCCTTCTCAGTGCTGGGATTAAAAGTATGCACTGCCAGGTCTGGCCCAAGTTTTAAAATAATAACAGCCAAATCACCCCTGAAATGCTGGTAACCTGTTAGTCAGTCCTGAGTCTCAACAGTTAAAGTGGGCCCAGAAAACCTATCTTTTACTGGGAGAAATGACCAGTCATTACTTAGCCCACAAGGCAGAATGCCTCAGTAGTTCTAATCTGGTGCCACAATCTGGGAAAATTCCTGGAGAACCACTGGTCCTTGATGAAAGCTTGGAAACTGGAAATGCTGGTTCTGCTGTTGACAAAGGAATCTGCAGCAGCAACAACAGGGTAAATCAGCCAGGCAACTAGGGGCCAAACAAGCAAATAATGAAAATATATTTTCTTCTGAAATGCCCCTTTTGTATCTGGGCTGCTAACTAAAGTTGCAGCCCACAACTAAGGTAGCCTTTCACAAGTCAATCAATCAAGGCAGTAAGGACACTTCAGGTGTAGCTCACTACTCAGGTGATTTTAATTTTCGAAAGTTGACTTTAAAACCAACCATAATAACCACTCATGATTGAACATCTCCTTGTTGACATACCTGGTGATGGCTTATAAAGCAGTATTTTCTAGTTATTCAGATGTTTCTTGAGAATATCAAACTATCCATTGATCTACCCATCTCTGATTACATGTATGTAGCCATAACTTCCAAATACCTTTCATCTGCTGTGTGTTGTGAATCTTCTAAACTTCACATAGAGCAGAGAAGAGCAGGGAAGTATGTGCAAAGTAAATATGAAAACAAAGTGCTGTAAAAGACCAGGAAACATACTACCTAATTGAAGCTAGCAAAGGCACAGACTATAACTGTAACACTTAGAAATTTAAAATGGAGTTAATAGGAGGTTTATGGAAAATAATAATGGAAAGTAGAGACTTATAGCAATGTGAAACACCTATGCTGTTTTGAATGTAAAAGGAACAGAAAGTCATAATCAATGCAGATGACTAATGCCCTGTACATTCATAAATCAATCTCTGTAGCTTGCTCTACACAATTTGAAAGTGGCTTTTTTACAGAAATACTTTAACCCTAAAAAATGAAAGGAAAGTGCTAGCTTTATCTACTATTTAATTCAAAATACTATGAAGTTTTTTGTTGGTATTATGATTAAAGGATTTCTTTTATCTTTTTTGTAATAAAATGTCATAAGTCTCACTTTTTCCCCAAATATAATTCTTGAAGTGGTACCCAAAACTACAATCCTTTTGAATTTATTAATACGACCATGAAAAATAATTGTTTATATTCTCTTTCACATCTCTTACCTCCCAAATTCACTCAATTCTCATGATAAAATTTACTTCTATTTAATGGTTGATCATATATAAGTGTTCATTTTTCAAATTCCAAGTCAGGCAGCAAACCTTAGCTCTGCAATCTCAATAGCATATGCCAAACAACTGTGAGAATCTGTCTCCTTCTGGATTTTATGAACACTCAAATCTATCCTTTTCTACTTCCTTGCTAAACATTGTGCTTCCTTGTTACTACTGGGAAAGTTTACTGAAGAGGCATCTACTTATAGTTGAATCTATTTCTCCCCTGCTGAAGTGTAAATAGTAGTTCAAAATTCTACTTTGAGGCTTGAAGTGGTATACATGGTATGCATCTTTTGTGGACTACGGGTGATCTTTATCTCCATCTTGCATAACCCAATGAAATTAATGTGCTCAATTATCAACAGTTATCAATGAAATAAATACCTCAAGCTGAAAGGTAGTAGTTTTACCCTTTTGGATTATCAAAAATATTTTGACCTCAAACTATTTGCTAGAAACACTACATAAGTGTATTTATTAATACATGTTGAATTGTATTTATTTTTCCTTTTTAATATACCACTTGACAAGTAGTTACTCAAAATTCTAAATTACTTAGCGCACATTTTCATCGTAATAACTATGACACAATGCACTATCACACTTTAAATGACATTTAAAGATATTTGCCTTGTTTAGACAATTACAGGACTTCTTTTGGTACATAAGGCAAAAGGAGCCTCAACCGGTTCGCTGACTTTACTACTGCTCACAGGACTGTCGCCTAGAGGCTTAGAAACCCTTTCAAAGATAAGAGAGATAGTGAGTTTGCCACATCTACTATATTGGGGATATTTAGCAGAGATGTTTATTTCATTGAAATCTTACTGGAAAGGAACAAAGTACTTTTCTACAAAACTATTTTTGGGTTTTTTCTATTTTGAACTTAAATCTAATAGAAATAATTTCAGTTCAATTCCAGAGACCCATGTATACAGAAAGAAGAACTGACTCCCAGAGTTGACCTCTGGCCTCCACAGGCATGCTGTGGCATCTGCACCTTCCCCACATATACACAAACAAGTATAAAAATACAATATTTAGAAATTATTTTCATACCTAAAATCTTAGTATTGATGTAAGTGCAAAATACCTTCAGGCCTATCCCATAAAGGCACGTGTAGCATCTAAAAGCATCTTTTTTTCTTATTAGAAAAACTTAGAAATCTACAATAGCATTGTGAGAATATTAAAACACAACAAAAGTTCTAACATTATTGGGAAGCTTTCAGTTATGCTTTCATTCATTAAAATAAATATGTATTTCCAAAACTTAATAATTTATTCTTGTCTAAAAATGAATAATTAATTATGATCAGTGATATTGAGAGATGTTTTGAAATGGGACATTTACAGGTGTATATAATTATACTGATCAAATAATTTAAATAAAATACTCTCTAAAACTGTCCTTGCAAAAACTGTCCTCAAAGCATAACAAGCATTGCCATGTTCATCAGAGAAACTTCGACTACTTTCAAGAGGCCTCAGTATTCTATCTGTTAAAGTACCATCATAGAAAAAGTGAGTACAGAGTCATAAACTCCTCAGCTGTTATTTCTGCCAACTCAATGCTGCATCACCATGCCAGCTGCACACAATTCTGCCTCAACTGCGTTTGATTTCAAGTGTGGTGTGGTGATACTTTGTGCTGTAAGGAGCTAGCCACCAGTTAGCCACAGAGGTTAGGAAATGATGGTACACATATTTAATCCCAGCACTTGGGAGACTGAGGCAGACAGATCTCTGTAAGTTCAAGGCCACCCTGGGCTACACAAAGTTGAGCCTCTCTCAAAGAGAAACAGCCACATGATGGTAGTTCCCACCTTAAATCCCAGTATTTAGCAGTCACATGCCTTTAATCCCTGCACTAGGAAGGTGGAGACAGGAATGATATGGCTGAACAGAGATAAGGCTATAAGGCTGGAGGAGACAGGAGCTTGTTACATTCAGTCTGAGGTTTTGTAGAAAAAGCATTCAGCCTAAGGATTCTTAGGGACAGGATTTCCCCTTTGATCTGAGGATTCAGTAGTAGTAAGAACCAGTGGCTGCCTGCTCTGCTTCTCTTATCTGTCAGCATTTACCCCTATATCTGACTCAGGGTTTTTATTATTATTAAGACCAATTAGAATTTATGCTACAAAAGGGTTACTGAACCAGGACTCTACACAGTGAAAGTTGTCATCCATGCTGGGGTGAGTCATTTTGGTGGTGTCTGCTTTGGGGTCACCCATGCTCCTGTAACACCTTACCTGGTGTGAAGTCAGTACTTTTTTGGTCAGTTGTTAATGTCTCATCTTGGATAAGTAGACAATTTCTTTATACCTCCCAAAGAAAAAATTCATACCACACTTTTGGCTAAAATTTACAGTGACATTGGAAAAAAGCTTAAATAAATACTTTACATGTTTATAACAAAAAGGATTTCACATTTGACCCTCTAATTTCTTTAAGTCCTAATTTTGGTTCTTAACCTGTCGGGAACTGAAAATTATGACATTAGATTATTTATCCAGGTCCAAACCTCCAGAGCCCCGGTCTGCATTGTATTGCAGATGCTAGCTGATTTGCTGTTGAATGGCATAGCCTCAGTAGAGAATGTCCCCTAGTTTTGCATCTCTACAGAATTAAGCATTTGAATAGGCCTGCATCAGGGTGGAGGGCTAGGTGTACATACATGACAAGTGAGGACAGATAGTTAGGAGGTACCAAGAAATCTGCTGATAGGGTCTAGCAAGATGGAAGAGAAGTGGTCTCAGGGCCAGGGAAGTACAGTTAGGAAACAGTCTGGAAGATGCTGAATAGAGAGATTCCAGTTTTGCAGCATGGACCTGAGAACTCTCTAAAGATGACAAGATGCCTATGTCTGGTCTTCATCGCTGTTGGGTTACTAGGAATTTCCAAGTCCATGCTCCCCCACTCAGGCCGAACCTCATGTTTTCTGTGGTTTGGGCCTGAGACATGCCAGCCAGGACAATAACTCAGGATAAGTTATCTTCAATAGTTCTAAACTATCATTTGTTAATTAGCTCTTTATTTACACGATAGAGATAAACCAAAATTTTCTAATACATAAGAAATTAAGTGAAGTATCCCATAATCTTAGATTTCTGTGTTTAATAGATCAAAAGGCATCCTGCTATGAACATTAGGAAAAAATATTAGAAATAACCTCCCAGCTATGGAACAATAACATTAACTTTACCTCGATTTATGTATACTGGGAATAAATGAATTTTTTCTTGAAAGATTTTTGTTGGAAGAATTGTTAACTATTAAGAAAATATGACCAAATGAATACAATGTATTTGGACATTGTTATATAAAATACACAGCATAGTGAAAGTGTTAGTATAAGAAAATTGATTCACGCTGTATTATATCAATTATCTTCATAAATCTATGTAGTTATGTGTTTTATATAGTAATAAAAAGCTTTTCATTTCAGAAAACTCTTTAAAAGAATGTGGTTGAATTGATTTCCTATATTTCTCAATCTCAAGAATACATGCCTAGTATGAAGGTTGTAGCAGAAGGAAATCATATTATATTGTTACTAGAAATGGGATGTGCCAAGCCTTGTTATAGAAAATAAATAAATTTACATGCTTAATCCCTCATGATGCTGAAACAAGCATCTGGTGCTTTACCATCTTCTCAGGCTTATACTATACTATCTTATACTATGTCTTTGAATTTGGGGATCTAGTTCAATACTTTCCAAACTTAATAACAAATGACCTTGCTCTTTAGAAAGATCCCTCTAAGAGACTATACACAAACAAAACACAAGGTGCACACTTAAACCTCAGAACCATTCAAAGAAGGATTAACAGGAAAGGGATACTAAAAGTTTCAAATTATCATGACTTGCTTTTTCCTAAGGCAGAAGTTTAACACAAAAATACCGGTTGTATATTGCCATAACTAAATGACCAAACTCATCTTCATTAATAAAATGACACTCTGGCCCACTATACTACCTACTGGGACAAATGAGAAAAATATAAGAACAAAACTAAGAATTTTTCTTGCCAAAAATATTTAAACATTATCCAGCTATGAGAAGACAATCAGAGAAATCATAGAACTGTGCCTCAACTCAAAACATGTCAGGGTCAAGAGTAGATAACATTCCATATTAAAGCAGACTAGTTTTAATCAGTGATCTCAATTCATATTTGAATGTTATCCAGACTTTCAAATACAGGTTCTGAATTAGATAATGTATCACTGATTATATATATATATCTTGGTTTTTCGAGACAGGGTTTCTCTGTATAGCTTTGGAGCCTATTCTAGCACTCGCTCTGGAGACCAGGCTGGCCTCAAACTCACAGAGATCCTCCTGCCTCTGCCTCCAGAGTGCTGGGATTAAAGGCGTGTGCCACCAACGCCCGGCTATGATGATATATTTTATTATATAAAAGAAAGTGGATTTTATTAGAAAATGTTGAGTATGCCTTAAGGTGTAGGGGTGTGCGTGAGTGTGTGTGTATGTGTGTGTGTGTGTTTATAATACAACAACAGAAAAGAAAGATGAAGAAAGAGAATAGATAGTGTGGAAAAATTTAATTCTACTTGTAGAGTTTTATGATGCTAATTAATGTAATGGCCTTTCAACTATTGTGAGATGATTGAGATTTTGAGGTGCAGAATTGAAGTGAGAATGAAGAAATTCTTAAGGACATTTTGGTGGGCCGAATCAGTAGTTTGAAGATGCAAGTTACTCTGAAATAGTATTAGAAAAACTGTCTGAAATAGTATTAGGCAGAAATTCACCCAATTTCACCTACTGTAACATATACAGTGTTCCTTTGGATTTGAAAATCTGTTTGATTTATTTATTTATTTATTTATTTAGTTAGTTAGTTATTTTTCAGTGCTGGAGATTGAACCTAGTGCATTTTGCATGCTAAATAAGCACTCCACCGATAAGATATATCCCCAGTCTTTTAAAAATATATGCCTATACCTTTAATAACATTTCCTCTATCAAATTTCAAAGTTTTGGCATTAATGAGAGTATATTGTGAGACAACTTTTCAAAAAAGTATTTGGTCATCGAATTTCTAAATATTGTTTATGTTCTTCCTAGAGTGAATTAAAATCAAATACATTTATTCCCCAAAACCGGGGTAATATTGTAAAATTCCTCCAAGAAAAGTACTAAATTGCTTTCTACTGTGAACATATATATTTGCACATTTTAGGATAAATATGTATCCATGTGTGATGTGTGTCATAAAGTATGTCAGTAGATGAAAAAATGAAAAGTACAAAAAAATTGTAATTAATTATATTAACTTTTACCTGTAAGCTGAAACTGTTCTCCTAAATTTCAGAGCATTACAACAAAATTATAAGGGAATAATTCTCACACCATGGCTATGATTGTAGCTTTGTTTCAGGAAGATTGAACTTGATTTATGGAAATGAAATAGTGGATAGTAGGTACTCAAGTCAGTATCTACACTGAGTGTTTAGTTCCAAAACATTGCCATCATTTAAAAAAAAAGTCCATATCATATAATCCTCCATATTTCGGATAGCATATATTCAGAGAGTTATGTATGATGTAACCAAGAACACTACAGTGGTGGTGTTTTGTGTGAAATTTTATTTTTATAAAATACTTTTGTTCTTTTTTTCTCCATTTTTCATTTAAATTAGAAACAAGATTGTTTTACATGTCAATCCCAGTTCCCTCTCCCTCCACTCCTCCCCTGCCCCAACTAACACCCTACCTATCCCATACTTTCTGCTCCCCAGGGAGGGCAAGGCCTTCCATAGGGGTCTTCAGAGTCTGTCATATCCTTTGGGATAGGGCCTAGGCCCTCCCCCGTGTGTCTAGGCTGAGGGAGAATCCCTCTATGTCAAATGGGCTCCTACAGTCCATTCCTATGCTAGGGATAAGTACTGATCTACTACAAGAGGCCCCATAGATTTCCGAGTCCTCCACACTGAAACCCACATTCATGGGGTCTGGATCAGTTCCATGCTGGTTTCCCAGTGATCAGTCTGGGGGCCAAGAGCTACCCCCTCGTTCAGGTCAGCTGTTTCTGTGGGTTTCACCAGCCTGGTCTGTATGCCTTTGCTCGTCACTCCTCTGCAACTAGATTCCAGTTCAGATCAGTGTTTAGCTGTGGCTGTTGGCTTCCACTTCCATCAGCTGCTGGATGAAGGCTCTAGGATGGCATATAAGTCAGTCATCAATCTCATTATCAGAGGAGGGCATTTACAGTAGCCTCTCCAGTGTCACTTAGATAATTAGTTGGTGTCATCCTTGTAGATCTCTGGACATTTCCCCAGCGCCTGATTTGTCTTTAAACCTATACTGGCTCCCTCTGATAGTATCTCTTTTTTTGCTCTCCTCTATTCTTCCCCCTGCACAAACTTCCTGCTCCCTTATGTCCTCCTCACCCCTCCTCTTCTCCTCTTCTCATACTCCTAGCTCCTTCTCCCCTCCCACATGCACTCAATTTGCCCAGGAGATCTTGTCCCTTTCCCTTTTTACAGGGGATCATGTATGTCTCTAATTTTAGAGTCCTCCTTGTTGCCTAAATTCTCTAGTGGTGTGGATTATAGGCTGGTAATCATTTGCTCTATGGGTAAAATCCATATATGAGTGATTGCATACCATGTTTGTCTTTTTGTGACTGGGTTACCTCGCTCAGGGTGGTTTCTTCTAGTTCCATCCATTTCCCTGCAAATTTCAAGATTCCATTGTTTTTTTCTGCTGAGTAGTACTCCATTGTGTAAATGTACCACATTTTCTGTATCCACTCTTCAGTTGAGGGGCATCTAGGTTGCTTCCAGGTTCTGGCTATTACAAATAATGCTGCTATAGACATAGTTGAACATATGTCCTTGTTGTGTGAACGTGCTTCTTTTGGGTATATGCCTAAGAGTGGAATTGCTGGATCTTGTGGTAGACTGATTCCTATTTTCCTAAAGAATCACCATACTGATTTCCAAAGTGGCTGTACAAGTTGGCACTCCCACCAGCAGTGGAGCAGTGTTCACCTTTCTCCACATCCTCTCCAGCATAAGTTATCACTGGTGTTTTTGATTGTAGCCATTCTGACAGGAGAAAGATGGTATCTCAGAGTTGTTTTGATTTCCATTTCCCTGATGGCTAAGGATGTTGAACACTTTCTTATATGTCTTTCAACCATTTTAGATTCCTCTATTGAGAATTCTCTATTTAGTTCTGTACCCCACTTTTTAATTGGATTATTTGGTGTGTTGGAAGACCTCAACATAAATCCAGCCACATTGAACCTCTTAGAAGAGAAAGTGGAAAGTACCCTTGAACTAATTGGTATAGGAGACAGCTTCCTGAACGTTGCACCTATAGCACCGACACTGAAATCAATTAGTAAATGGGACCTACTGAAACTTATAAGTTTTGTAAGGCAAAGGACACAGTCAGCAATACAAAGCAGCAGCCCACAGAATGGGAAAGGATATTCACCAACCCCATATCCGACAGAGGACTGATCTCCAAAAATTACAAAGAACAGCCGTGTTTTAACAGATGTTTTCTGAAGGACAAAACGTTCCTTTGTGGAAAACACCTTGGAGCTTCAGGTTCTCTCTCTCTCTCTCTCTCTCTCTCTCTCTCTCTCTCTCTCTCTCTCTCTCTCTCTCTACCTCCCTCCCTTCCTCCTCCTCCCTCCCTCCCTCCCTCCCTGCACACACGCCAGGGGAGTTTTTCAGTTTTCATGTATGCACACCAGTGAAGGTATTTTCATTGTGGCTTTGATCCCTTTGGGTGTGTTTATGAAGACAATTAAAAAAACTACCTCAAAAGTGAGATTGTGTCCTCCATGATTTGAGAAGTAATCTTAACTAACAAATATTCAGCCCTTGTTTTTGTACTCCACAGAAAAATATAATCAAGTAAAATTTGTGTGCATTTTTCATTTTGTATTCTGAAGAGAATCTGAAATCAAATGGTGTCTTCAATAACAAAGTGGGTTTTTGTCAAAATGCTTGCATATTTTTGTTCCTTTTTCAATATAGAAAATAAAATATTTGTTGGGTTGCATTTTTCTTTAGTATTTTAACAACTACTTGATAGTGCCTCAATCTTTTACTAGCTGTCATGTCCTTATGATGAGCTATAAATTAGAATTGTTATTCATAAGATTTATCTTTTAAAATGCTCCTCAATTTAGGGTGAAATGGAGGGTAGGATAGGCAAGACTTCAAAAAGTTACAACAAATAACATTTCAGTCAATATGTTTGTCTAACCCTGATTTTGTAGGATTCACTGTAACTTAAATTGCACCATAGAGGTTTTGTTTTGTTTTGCTTTTCTTTCCTTTTTTTTTCCATACAAGAGAGCAAGGATTGTAAAATCTCACACTATGTGGGCATTGGCTATGGTCCTGTCCAAGAAAATGTAAATTATCAGTTTAGATTTTGAGCAGGCCCAGTGTTCTAATTGAAGTTCTCTAATGGTAGAGATCCCTACAACGTAGATGGAGGAATAGCAGCTGGGGTAAGCTGGACCCTACAGCCATTTTTTAGACTTGCCTTTGTCTTTCCTTTTCTCCTTCTGAAATTTTCTTTATTATATAATAATAATGATGATATTGTTGTTAATCAAACATTTAATTTTATTTGGTTGTTTTAGTTAATATACAAATGGTCAAAATTAATGGGATTATTTTAGAATATTTTCACTGTGCATTGTACTGGTTTTGTAAAAAAAATTCATACAAATATGTAATATATTTGACCATGTTTCCTCATTTAATAAGATCTTGGCTAATCAATTTTCTTATTATAAATATATAATAAGGAGAAATAATTTTCTCATTTTTAGAAGTTTTATGTTTCATGACTAATGAGAAAAGCACATGAAGTAATTATATATGTTTGTAAATTTCAAATTGTTTCGATACCAAAATAGCATAAACTTAATGACTTGAGACAAATCCCTTGCATTATCTCACAGATCTGTATGTCCAAATTACAGGTCCCACAAGGTAACATCAGGTTCCCAACTAAGCCTATAATTCCTAACTAGAGTATTGTATCCTAACTAGGAAAATGTTGTCCATAGTGGCTCATGCCTATTTGGAGGATGGTATCAGAAGCAGGAGGACTGTCAGTAGTTTGACATCAGAGACCGACCCAATCTCAAAAAACTAAAATAATAAAAAGAAATGACATTATTAAATATGTTTGTTGAGATCAATGGCTTTTTATGATATATTTTATGACCATTATTACATTCAAATTCAAAACAAATCCCAAACATTATCACTTAACAAAAAGTACCTACCCATCTTCTTCCCACCTATGCTTATTATATAACCAAGATCAATTTCCTTCCATATTTCTATCATTTTATCCTTTGAGACTGTTATAAAAAGTAGAATCATAAAAGCATATGCTTTTGAAACTGAATTTTTAATTCAATAACATGGCCTTGAGCTCCATACAAGTTGCTAGTATATCAATTCTTTGGTTCTTTCTGTCCTGTGGTATGACTATCCCACATTTTACTGAAATATTTGTCTCCATGTACCAACAGCTTGTCTCTTCTTATCTCAAGGAATGAATGTCCTACAGTCTGCTAAAACATTTGCCCATTGTTGAAATATCTTTCTTGTTTCTACTTTGGAACTTCTACAAACTAAGTTGCTGTGAACAATTACGTAGAGGGTTGTTTTCTTGTGTGTGTCTGTAGATATAAGGTCTCCTTTTGAGCCTAAGTGTACAGAAGTACAACTGCTATGCTACTTGGTGAGTTGAAGTTTATTTTGTCTCTTTTTAAAACTTCCAACTATTTTGTGATTACTGTGTAATATTAGAGTTCTGATTACATTTATCAGGAATCTAATTTCTTTAAAGTACCAATAACTGTCTGACATTATAACTTTATTATTTATTTTACATTATAATATCTATGTCATGGCATTTCATAATAGTTTTTAATTATCCAATGCCTGGTATTAAACTAAAATGAATTTCTTTACCTGTTTTTACTTTCTGGCTATATATCTTCTTCAGTGAAATGCCACAGGTTGGCATTTCTTTCTTTTTCTTTTTCTTTTTTTTTTGTTTGTGTGTGTGATGCTTACCCTAGAACCCATACATTCATCCATGCAAAGCACTCACTCTGTCAGTGAGCTATACTCTCACTTTAATTTGTGGTTTTAACTGTTTAACTTTAAGGGTTTTTTTTTAGACATTCTAAGTATTGCTCTTATCAAATGTGGTTTAGAAACATCTTTCCATAACCAGTCGATTTTACTTTCACTCTCTTCACAAGACTAATCAAGAATCTTTTTAATTTTAAAGAAGTCTATATTAACAATTGTATGGGTTGCACTTAAGGTGTAATGTCCAGTAACTCTTCATCAAATAGAATGTACACAAAGAATTCTCCTATAATGTCTCGGAAAAGTTTTGTGATTTAATGTTTTACATGGAAATTATGCTGTTTGAAGTTAATTGTATATAAGGTATGAAGGTTAAGTTGCAATTCAGTTTTTTCTCTAATGAATCCTTGACAGTAGTTTGTTTTGTAATCTACTTCTCTCAATTGATATTCATTTTTTTCTTTTTAAATGCTTTCATTAGTACTTCATTGTAATTTTAATTTTTATTTCTTTGAAATTTCATACATGCATACAATATATGATCATTCCTACCTTTACCCAATCTCCAACTTCCCCCAGGAAACCCCTATTACATCTCCCTCCAACATGCATGTCTTCCTTTTAAAAGGCGGCTTTAGGTGGCTGAGTCAATTAGTATTGTTCATGGGGATGTGAGGTCATCTAGTGGAGTGTGGGCAATCTATCAGAGACTACCTCCACAAGAGATTGTGTGTGTGTGTGTGTGTGTGTGTGTGTGTGTGTGTGTGTGTGTGTGTGTGTGTGTGTGTGAGAGAGAGAGAGAGAGAGAGAGAGAGATTGACAGAGAGAGAGCCCCCTGAATCTAAGCTCTTCAGCTAAGGGTGGAGCCTCAGGAGGCCTCCTCCATTCATGTATCCATTGTGGAATTTTTTTATTGGCTAGATCTTTTGCAAGTAATCAAAGCTCCTATGAGTAGCTGTGTGCAACAGCTATGTCATGTCAAGAAGACAGCATTTCAAAGCTTTCCTCATATCCCATAACTTTTTTTTTTTTTTTGGTTTTTCAAGACAGGGTTTCTCTGTGTAGCTTTGGAGCCTATCCTGGCACTCACTCTGGAGACCAAGCTGGCCTCAGACTCACAGAGATCTGCCTGCCTCTGCCTCCTGAGTGCTGGGATTAAAGGCGTGTGCCACCAACGCCCAGCTCCCATAACTTTTTAAAATATTAATTATCCATACTTTATAGAGGCATCTCTATAGTGTTCTATTCTGTTATATTCACGTATGTCATATATGTGTCTGTTTAGTTGCCATTATCTCTCCATTCTGCCTGCCTGCCTGCCTGTCTGTCTGTGAGGCAGGCAGGCAGGCAGACAGACAAGTAAATAGATAGACGTAGACATTAAGATCTGGGGTCTGCCAGACAGATTGATAGATATATATAGATATACATTAAGATCTAAGGTCTGAGAGAGAGATGGAGGGAGAGAGAGAATGCAGAGAATGAATGTGAGTGTGGGTATAGGTCATGAAATTAGAAAGTGAAGTGTGAGGTGATTAAAAGAGATATTGGAGGAGCAGCAGGAGAAAAACTGAACACATACACATAAAGGCTACAGGGAGACTACTGTGGGGTGGAAGTGGAGAAGTGGGGTGAAGAAGATGAAGAATAAGATAAGGGGAAGAGAATCAATGAAAACATTCTGGGATTACACTGTGTAGTGCTGGCTGGAATCAAACGAGGGATCATCATTATTCTGCCTTTATGTGTTACTATTCCAGATATATACATACCATCATGAACTGTTACAAGACTGTTATGCATTCTAAGTGACCATTTCATCAACACATATTTCTTTGTGGATATTTATTTCCATTCAGCTGACTATGTAGATTGTCTGATGTTAATATAACTAAGCAAGTTTTCTTTGAATTAACATATATCCATTTTCTACTGCTGTTAACAAGTCACTATAAGTATCAGAAGCTTAAAACAATATGTTATTATTTTGTAATTGGCAGAGGTTATAGAATCTCTCTATATTAAGACTGTGTTAGCAGTTTAGCTGCATGCCATAGTAAATCATATGAAGAAGAATCTGTTTCCAATCTCTTTAGATTACTGGCTGAACTCAATTTCTTGAAGTTGGAGAAGAAAGGAACCAATTTCCTTTCCTGTCATCTAACAGGTAAAACCTTAAGCTTCTGACTTTCTTTCTGTCTTAGAACATGAGAAAACATATGGTAATTTGATAGATCTGCTTTTCTTATGACTATTGGAAAGCAGGGAGAAATAAAAGATGACACCAACACATCACTATTTTCCCAAAAGATAGAGGTTTTATCAGAGAGTTGTGGGCCTTACTTAGTATGAGGGGATAGGATATTGCCCAGTAGATGAAAAAAACCAATAGTCAAAGCAGAATCTCCAAATAAAGTCTAATTGATATCATAGTTTTGAGTAGAGACAACCGGAAAATCTAACTCTAGTACTGTGTCTGAGAATCTATTTTATTTCTTTCTATCATAACTTAAGAGATAACCAACATCTCTTCACATCTGCAGTTGAAGGAAACCACTCTGATTGGAACTGAATAAGACAATAATCTATGATTATAGCAGGATACTATTAGGAGTCATTTTATCAATACTTATCTAAGAGCTGTGATGTTTTGTTTCACATTCACGATGTCTTTGGAATGTCTAGTCTCTAATTTTGGTCACCTACGCAGTGTCAGGCATGGCTTCTTTCTCATGGAGTGGGCCTTATTTCACATCAGACCTTGGTTGGCTACTCCCACAAGTTCTGTCCTGGCACATTTTGCATGTAGGACAGCCAGATTTCTTGAAACAACAAAGTCAGTTAGTGGAATGAATAAGAACAAGATAAAACATTTCATGCAATGATGTTCATCTATGTACAGGAAGTCATTTAAGCAAAAAAGTACATACCACATAAATTCATACTGTCTTTAACCTGTAGAAAGGATCTTTACAATAAAGCTTGCAGAAAAGTGTAAATATGGAAGATGAAGGGAATAAATAAATTTATCAGCATGTTTTATATATTATACTCCATCAGTATCATGGTACCTGTCTACATATTATTTTCTACCCCATTTCGAATTAAGGCTAAAGGAGACAGTACAATTCTGAAAGGATGCAGCAGGTAAACCAGTCAAAACTTTGCTAGAAGAGAAAGATTGCATTTTCCAGGAATCTCTAACCATAATTTAAAAGAGCCACAAACGAAGAATCTTGAAGAATGAGAAGTGAAGAGATCATCATTACTGAATAAAAACATACAAAGAAGTCTGCCAGTGACCTACCAGGGCTGTGTCTCCTTTGTGAGTTACTACAGAATGACTCTTGAGCCCTAACAGCCTTTCAGGTATACTGACACGAAGGGCCAGATCACAGCTAAACAGAAGGAAAAATCCTAGGGCTTTTCAGAAGCCCATGTGATCAGGCAGGAGAAAGAAAAGGAACCCAGGAGCATGCGCAGTATCATTCTGCTGCAAGCCGGTAGAAGAGCATGTATGGAAAGTGATGTCACCAAGTGTGAATGCTTTGTTCTGGAAGTGGCCAAAGCTTGTGTATGGTAAAGTCGAAAGAGAGAAGGACTGTCCCAGGTACTGATGATTTTTTAAAAATATGACTTTAAATAAGAATTTAGGGGATTGTACAAAATTGAACAGGGAAACTCATGGCACAGATCAGAATCTCGCTCTTGCTGTTAGTCTTCAACATGGAGCCCGGTCTAGCCTGTGATAAGCTTTATACAAGTTTAGAGGTATGCGTCATTTGACTCAGAGGCCTTGCTTCAAGTATGGAAGATTTCCTTAGAAAATATCTTCTCAGGAATTTTTTTCTTTTTTATTGCAGATTTTTTTTTATTTGAATTAGAAACTAGATTGTTTTACATGTCAATCCCATAAGGAATCCACTTCTGTATAATAACCATGAGTCACAGTTGGGGACAGGATACACTGTGAGAAAAAGGAGACCTTATTCTAATGGAGTAAGACATGTGTGCAAACAAGGGAGAATCAGAGGTTTAGAGCTTATAGAATTCAAAGTACAGGTTCCAAGGGAATATTTTATGCTCTGTCTGCTAGCAGTTTCCATAATATGTTCTGGTTTGGGATGTTAGAGTGCACATAATGTCTCCAAATGATATTGTAGGGTTTATTTTCATTCATTCACTCATTCATTCATTCATTCATTCATTCATTTTAATGTGCATTCATGTTTTGCCTGCATGAGTCTCCATGTGAGGGTGTCAGGTCACCTAGAACTGTAGTTACAGAGAGTTGTGAGCTGCCATATGAGTCCTCTGGAAGAATAGCCAGTGCTCATAAACACTGAGCCATCTCTCCCATCCCTCTTTATTTTTTCAATTAACAACAAGGTTTATTTGATTTTTAATTATGTGTACATGTATATATATATATATATATATATATATATATATAATGTTTCTACATACATATATGTGGATATGTGAGTGCAACTACAAGCCAATACCAGAAGAAAGGTACCAGATCTCCTGGAGCTATAGTTACAATAGTTTGTGAAACACTTTTTATGGGTTCTGAGAACAAACTACTCTAATACTAATCACTGATTCTTATCTCAGCATGGTATTCCAAAGTTTCTTAAGAAAAATGTGCCTGGGGGACTGTGGTGGTTATTTGGATGCTGTTATATTTTAAAACTTGTTTACCATGCATAGATGGACAAAATATGTTTAGAACAAATCTACCACCCTTTAATTCCTCCCATGTTCCACCACTACTTTTCTCCTCCCAACCTACTTATTTGTTGTTCTTTCCAATTTTTTGAGATAATAATGTGATTATAATATTTCTTCCTTTCCTTTCTTCAAACTTTCCCATATAACCTTACTTGTTCTATTTCAAATTCATGGCCTCTTTGTTGTTAATTATATATCTATATATCTATATATATACATATACATATACATATACATATACATATACATATATATATATATATATATATATATATATCCCAAAATGTAGCCTATTCAGTCTTTATAATGATATTCAATGTTACTTGTATATGTTTTCAGGGATGATCATTGGTATTGGATAACCAATTGATATGTGCTTCTCTGGGGAAGAAGATTACTTTTCCTTAGTTCTTTATGTAATTTTGGGGGGCCTCATGGACTTTTTCCTGTCCACTTTGGCTTGTCTATTGGTGTTATCATTATTCAGCTCATGTGTGAGCATTTGTGTTGGTGACAACTTATGGGTTTCTGATATTACTAGGAGATATAGTCTCACAGAAAACTCTCTGATCTTCTAGCTCTTACAATATTTTCTTCCCCACCTCCACAATGTTCCCTAAACCTTAGGTTCAGGAGTGTTTTGTAGCTGTATGCATTGGGAGTGGGCTCCAAAGCTCTGTATTTTCACTGGTTGTCTTTTTCTATAGTGCTCTCCATCTATTACATAGAGAAGTTTCCTTGTTAAGAAGTGAAGACTACACACATCATTGGGTAGAAGGACAAATGTTTAGATTGCTGATAAGGATTATGCTAGTTTAGTAAACTAGTGGTCGTATGTTCTCCAATATGGATGACTTCACTATCACTGGGGAGTTAGCTGGGTTTTCAGTACCATTCATGGTTTCCCTCTTATTGGGTGGGTCTTAAGTCCAATTAGAGAGCTGTTTGTTACTGCCAAGGTATGTGGTATGTATGCCACTACTGCACCCTTAGAATTATCATGCCATTCTGGTTGTGGTTCATAGGTCATAGCTGAGTAGGACTGTTGTTCGCCTCTGCCCTTTGGAAGATTGTATGGTGCCTTCTGATAATACAAAAGCTAGTCCTTGGGGAAGAGGCATTTGGGTCCATTCCAGCTAATGGACCTCTGGATCCTGTTTGTGAAGTGCATGAGGAATCTACCTTCTAACCCTGTCCTCCCAGATTCTTGTTAATCATATCCCTCCCTCTCTTTAATAGCTAGAGGCTGTTTCGTGCTACCCATGTGGGCATGAGTGTGGGACCATCTACTGGAGTCTCTTGGGGCCCACATTCCTGAAGAAAACTGGCTCATCCATCTCCAATTGGCATTTCTTAGGAATAAGTCTTCAAATAGGGATAGACTATTTTTTTTAAATTTTGGAATGTTTTTGTTTTTGTTCTGTTTTTTGAGACAGGAGCTGGGCATTGGTGGTGCACATCTTTAATCCCAGTGCTCGATCCCACTTGTAATTTAGGATTGCCTGGATCTGGCTGAGTAGAGTAGGCCAATTTTGACAATCCTTCTGCCTCTGCTTATTAAAATTGTTCAGTTTCTCTTCTTCAAAGTACCTTGGGGCTTGGGTGTAATGGTTATGTTATGGATATATCAGTTGGGGCTGGATACCACACTATGAGCTTCTTTCTGTATTTTGACTAGTTGGGGATTTACCATTCTAAAAGGAGGGAAAGGGAGCACAGTTAGTGTATTAGTTAGGGTTTCTATTTGTGATGAAATACTATGACCATAAAACAAATTGGGGAGGAAAGGGTTTATTTGGCTTATACTTCAATATCGCTGTTCATCACTGAAGGAAGTCAGGACAGGAACTCAAACTGGGCAGGATCTTAGAAGCAGGAGATGATGCAGAGGCCATAGAGGGAAGATGCTTACTGGCTTGCTTCCTATGACTTGCTCAGCCCACCTTCTTGTAGAACTCAGGACCGCCAGCCCAGGGATGGTGCCACCCACCATGGACTGGGTCCTACCCCACTGATCACTAAATGAGAAAATGCCTTACAGCTGGATCTCAGGGAAGCATTTCCGCAGATGAGGCTCCTTCCTCTGATGATTCTAACTTGTGTCTAGTTGACACACAAAACCACCCAGTACAATGAGGAAATACTTAACCAAAGAAAAAACAAAATCAGCAGGGGAAAGTTTAAAATTTGGATCTTGGTGTCTGATGTGATAGCACCCTCCAGATCTCCAACTCCTTTCAGCCTTGTTGATTGCAACATACTGCTCTCTCTAGGGCTGGTTTAATACCTAGCCTGCAACTTTCTTGGTAGATATCCCACAACTCTAACATTTCCATCATCTTTGGGTCTCCAACACAGATCCATGTAATGGCCCATCAGGGCCTCCATGCAGGGACACCTCTCACACATGGCTTTCTTCAGTGGCATTCCTTAGCTGAGGAAGAATATTCTACAACACCTTTCCTCTATCCTTGACTCTAAAGAACCACATTTGGGGTTGGAACTTGGCTCCCTCCTTCAGTTACATTTGCATCAGCTTTCTGCTGTTTATGGATTTCTTTCACTACATAAGCATTTCTTTAAATTCTTTTCATATGATGGAAGTTTAACTGGTTGTGATCTTGCCCTGAGTCCACCATTCCCTTGATTTCATTTAGCATGAGTTTTTCTTTAAAGTTTTTATCTTCTTGAGTCTGGCTTGGCTCCATAATGCTTCCTGGTGCTCCATTTGTCCTCAAAGTGTGAATTTTGTATTTCTTTTTGTTTAGCTTGCTCCTTTTCATTATATATCTGTATAAGAGTGATCAATAATATCCATAGGGCTGAGAAATATTAGACTTCCTTGAACTCACTTTTGCCAAAGCCATTAATCGATAATTCTTCATTTTAGCCCCAGTAAGATTTTTAGAACTTACTACAATTCTCTGAAACCTCTTGAGCCAGGCCATCATAATCTACATTGCTCTAAGCACCTCTGTCTCTCATGTGCCTATTAGTATGGGCCATTAATCCCTCCTTATAGTGTTCAACTGCTTTCCTAATCCAAAGTACCAAAGTCCACATTTCTTCTAACAAACAGTATGGTCATGCTTGTCACAACAAAACCCCATTCCCTAGTACAAACATCTGTCTTAATCACTGTTCCATTGCTGAAAAGAGGCACCATGACCAAGGCAGTCATATAAGAGAAAGTGTTTAATTTGGGGTGTTCTTAAAGTTTCAAAGGTTTATTCCATTATCATCGTGGTAGTAAGTATGGTAGCATGCAGGCAGGTGCTGGAGAAGTAGCTGATAGCTACATCCTGATCCATAGGAAAAGGGGCTCTGAAGTTGGCAAGGCCACATCTCCTACTCTTTTTAATCCTTTGAAATAGTGCCACTTTCTGGTAACTAACCATTGAAATATATGAGCCTATGGGGTTGGGGCACTCTTATTCATACCACCAAAAGGCCAGTGGAAGAAAGTCATTATGCTGTAATCCTCCATGGTCTCTGCTTCAGGTCCCACCTCCAGATCCTTGCCTTGAGTTCTTGCTCTGACTTCCTTCAGTGATAGGCTATAACCTGCAAGGTGAAACAAACTCTTTCCCCCTAAGTTGTTTTGGATCAGAATTTTACCACAGAAGTGGGAGAAGCAAACCAGGGCAACAATTTCATGGCATTTATTTGGAAGGATACTTTGAAGTAAGATTATAAATTCTAGCCCAAGAACCCTAGGCCACGTGAGAACTCACGAAATCTCTATTTGAAAGATAAAAAGCTACATGAAATACATTCTCCAGAAGAAAGGCTGTCAGGGCACTCTTCTCTGGCTCCTTGCGCAGCCCTTGGAGGACTTTAGAATGGGTATCCACAAGGCACATCCTTTATGCCATCATTTTCTTTTCTTTTTCAGGGAGCTGTGGCCATTGATCTAAAGCACTGAAGCCAGAAAATTAAAGGGAAGATTTGAAGGTACGTCCAGGGATTAAGGTAAGTATTCTGAGTGAGCAATTGAAGACACACATGGCCCCACAATGTCTACCTATAAAGTTAAAACTTGGATGCTGGGATGTACATGTGAAGGACCTCACTCCTTTTTTTTTTTACTTTCTTTTGTTCTCTAATAGTTGGGTAGTTAGTACAAGAAAAAATAACAGACTAGCAAGGGTAAGAAATATTATACAGTGCTAATAACTGATGTATAGACATTGAATAAAGATTGAAGAACATTCATTTTATTGTAGTTGCTATCTACATGTGTTCCACTCTGGTCTTCAAGTTTTGAAGAAGTGATGCTTGGGATTTCATTACTCTCTTTTCACTTTTCTGACTCAAAAAAACTAAATATATTTGTTCTAATTGTAGCCTTAGTTTAAGATAAAGATATATACACAGCACTATTAGGAATCCAGACTGAGACACAGATAAGACTGAGGCTATTACTCATAGGAAGATAGAAGAAATAAAACAAAACTAATACTGTTGTTAGTCTAGGGTACCTTAGGTTTGGATAATTATTCCTCCTCTTCCTAACTGACATTTTGAGAAAGGGAAAGTTTTGTTGTTGTGTATCCCTATAATGTCAAAAAATATAAAATGTCCCAAATACTACCAAAATCAAAGGCAGGACCCCCGAAAAAAAGGATGAGGGATCTGCCCTTCCAAGTTTGTTGGTCTCCAAGAGATGCATCCTTTGTTGTCACAGATGTAAGCTATGTTTTGGCAAGCAGATTTCTCATACCCTTCCCAACAGGTGTCTGAGTTGATGAGAACCAATTCTGGCAAGGAATTGAGCCACTATCAAATTTAGAAAGTCTAGCTCAATCAGTACTCAAAAGAAAAAAAAAACCCTTGAGTAAGGGCTCCAAGGAATCATACATCTCAGAATATCTGGATTAACATTGCCCTACATAGTTTCCCTATGTGCCTGAGCAGGCCCTGCGAAAAACTGGAAGGCTGATATTTAGTGATTACCTTTTCTTACTTATTTAAGACATGGTGTTATTTTGTTCTAAGCAAATTATATCATATCCCAGACATTTGCATGGTTTAAAGAAAGCACAATTAGTGAGGCAGATAGGAGCATATACCCAAGAACAGAGAAATCTCAGCAGAACTCTGTCTCACCATAGATGACACACTGTAGGGGAAAATGGAGGAATTGAATGCCTATTAGTTCCTCCTTTGTGATCACAGGTACACAAGTATTTAGTATGACGGAATATCAGTTCAGCAAAAGGAAGTGAATGATCCATACAGTTAAGTATAGAAATGTTAACAAATTAACTGCCCTGATACTCTTAATTTTAGATAATTCAAACAAGGATAGTACATGAACAACTCACTTCATGTACTAGGTCTGAGAGAGATAATAGCAATTTTCCATAGTTAAACTTCCAATGGAAGAGATAAACCTATTTTGTTCTAAGTAAGATTCCTGAGTATTGAAGGGATAACCATACCACACAAAAATTCTGTGGAGTTTAGTTTCTGCCTTTAACCCAGAGAATTTCCAAATAAGGGGAAACTTCCCATTTTACTCTTAAATTTTTAAGAGGTATGGTTTTAGTTTTAAGGTAACAGGTTTTATTTCTATTCAAAATTTTACACAATTTTGATCATATCCACACCCTTCTCCCAATTCATCACAGATTGAATCCACTTCACTCCCTATCCACCTTTGTGTACTCTTACTTTTAACCCGTTAAGTACTATTTGTACTGCCTTTTAGTTTTGAGTGTGTGTGTTTATCCATGGGATTTTGGTCAACTACCAGGTGCTATTCCCTTAAAGAAATCTGACTCTTCAGTACCAGCAGCTAGAAGTTGCCTGTAGTTCCTCAGGTACAAGTAGTACTGCATACCCACCTTTAAGGGGTAGTTTTTTTTATGGCACAGAATGTGGATTCAGCCCATCAGATTCCATGTTAATCACACTTATGCAGATTATGGACCTTTTTTCATTTAGAACAGGAGTGGGAACTACGGAGCCAAACATATGTCTACTATGAGCCCTCATAATTTTCATGTTGAGTTGGCTAACACTCAGTGGGTCTCTTATTTTTCCCTACAAGTTCTTGCATATGAACCTTTTTCAAATGATTTTCAGAATTCCATTGGAAGTGGATTTCATCACAGTGACTGTAATTGATTTTACTAGCTGATTACCTCATCACCTCCCTTTCTCTTTCAAACAGTGACTCCTCATTGTTGCCTTCCTGTCTGCACACACATCTACTAGTCACTAGTCACCATGTCTCACCTTCAGAAGAGTCCGGAATGTGAAGCTGACCCAGGCCAGACCTTCGAGGAGACCCAGGGCCTACGGGTTGCAGCAGTCTCCAGTGATGTGGAGGAGCCAGGTCCCTCCTCTCATTTTCTGATGGCTAGTAGTCTGAAGGGCCAGACCTGTGAGGAGACCCAGAACCTACAGGTTGCAGCAGTCTCTTATGATACAGGGGAGCCATGTTCTTCTTCTCATTTTATGGCTAGTAGTCTGAAGGATCAGACCTGTGAGGAGACCCAGGGCCTGGAGATTAAACAGGTCTCCAGGGATGTGGAGGAGCCAGGTCCCTCCTCTTATTCTCTGATGGCTACCAACCAGGATGATCTTGCAGATCAGATACCTAGTACTTCTGGGGGTCTCAGTGACCAAGAGAATCAGGGTAATCCAGTCAATCCACCATGTCAACCAGACACCACAAATACCCCTGTGATGAGTATTGATAGTAAGGTTGATTTCTTGGTGAATTACATGCTGTACAAGTATCAGATGAAAGAGATAATGAGCATGACTGATATATTGAAGCTCATTGTCAAAGAAGATGAAGATCGTTTTCCAGAAATCCTCATGAGAGCTACTGAACGCATGGAGATGGTCTTTGGCCTGGATGTGAAAGAAATAGATCCTGTCAACCACTGCTATGCTCTGTTTATCAAACTAGGTCTCACCTATGATGGAATGCGTAGTGATCAGTATAGCTTTCCTAAGACTGGTCTCCTTATACTCATTCTAGGGATAGTCTTCATGAAAGGCAACCGTTCCACTGAAGAGGAGATTTGGGAAGTGTTGAATCCAATGGGAATCTATGCTGGGATGAATCATTTTGTTTTTGGTGACCCTAGGCAGCTGATAACTGATGAGTTTGTGAGGGAGCAATACCTGACATACCAGCCAGTAGCCAATAGTGATCCTGTGCAGTATGAGTATGTGTGGGGGCCCCGGACTCGAGCTGAAACTAGTAAGATGAAAGTGTTAGAGTATGTGGCCAAGGTTCATGGGACAGACCCTATTGCTTTCCGTTCTCAGTATGAAGAGGCCCTGATAGAAGAAGAAGAGAGAGCCCTTACCATGATTTTAGACAGGGCTGGCTCAAGTTCTCTTTCTGGTGCAAGTTCTGGTGCCATGGGTAGCAGCTTCCCTGATATCTAGCACAATGAGAGATAAATTAATCCTGCATAATTTGCAGGGAATTTTTAGACTTGAGGGGCAAAATGTAGGTCCTAGTTTGATATAGAGGGGAGAGAGAATATTGCCTGCATAGTTATAAACTGTATGTGTGCTGTGCTATTTTTTCTTTTACTATTTGGTCCTTTGATTTGAATAATGTTGTACATAATAACATTGTTATTTAGATTCAGAAATCTCCACTTAATGCCATTCACAAATTTAATAATAAGAGCTTTGCCATGACATAAAACTAATTGAAAAACAATCTCATCTATCTGTATAATTACCAGGAGTAGTATAACATGCTTTTGCAAAGCTTCCACATTTTAAACAGAGTTGTGCTAAATTTGTCTTTGTAATATTCTATTTCTCAGTAAAATTGTATGGTATATGAGTAGTTGCTTTACTTTATAGTGTCCATGAGTAATAAAATTCAATAATTTTTACCTTACATTGTCTCTTTTATTACCCAAAACTTGTTTGTGCATCTATTATTTTCCAATAATCATTTTAGTTTACTAGGATGCTGCATTAAAAAACATGTAGTCCCTTCTCTTGTAAATGTATTGATGATGGCAGCATGTCTTCTAATAGTTTAAAGACAAATGAAAGATGAGTTTTCAGATAATGTAGACAGAGTTCCTGTTCTACCTGGTCTTGATGCCCTTAATCCCAAATAAACATACAGAGCCTTATATTAATTACAAACTGTAGGCCAATGGGTTAGGCTTCTTATTGGCTAGCTCTATCTTAATCATTAAGCCATTTCTATTAATCTAAGTATCTCCACCTAGTCTTAGCATACTGGAGAATGACCCGGGAGTCCTATCTTCCCAGTAGCTACATGGCATCTCTCTGGTGGCTCACTCTCTGAGATCTCTCCCCAGAATTCTCATCTGGTAGCCCCACCTATATTTCCTGACTTGCTACTGGGCAATCAGTGTTTTATTCATCAACCAATAAGAGAAACATATATACAGAAGGATATTCCCTCATCAAGGTAAAGTGATCCTTACAACCCTATTAAGTATAAATGTCCTGGAGAAAAAGGTGCCTGTGGTAAGATGAACTTCTTCAGAGTGTGAATTTTAAGGTAAATAGTGAGAATAAGGTAAATAGTGGAGAGAATAGATGTGTAGTGAGACCTACAGATGATGCACCTCAAAGCTGACATCCAAAAGTTTATTGCAAAACTCTTTACCAGTTACTTTGTGATTTTGATAATTCTAGATCCAATTTTCATACAGAGAGAGTAGAAAGTGTCTGTCTCTGATCCCACTTCTGTGTGGTTGAATGTTGATTTTAAACTAAAGCTTTACTTACAAATAATCTTAAAGACATGAGACTTTTTGTGAATTAGAAACAAGATTGTTTTACATGGCAATACCAGTTCCCTCTCCCTCCTGTCCTCCCCAACCACTCCCCCAACTAAAACCCTACCTATCGCATATCCTTTCTGCTCCCCCTGGATGGTGAGGCCTTCCACAGGGTGTCATCATAGTCTATCCTATCCTTTGGGATAGGGCCTAGGCCCACCCTGGTGAAGATATGAGATTTTTAAATAGGTTATTTTAGTATGATTTGAATTTTATATGCTAATACATACTTAAAATTTTAATAAAGATATAAGCAGTGAAAATATTGTTGATTTAGATGAACTCATGTTCAAAAATTGGAGAAATTTTTATATCACTAAAAATAAACCCACTTCCTGATTTTTTAAAGAATAACCTCTCCAAGGGGAGAAATTACTTGGGTTTACATGAGTAGTGTTTTAATTTATATAAAGTAGTCTTTTGGGGGGGTTGCTTCTTTGTTTATTTGATTTTTTTATTTCTTTGCTTTTCAAGGCAGGGTTTCTCCGTGTAAAAGGACTGATTGTCCTGGAACTCACTCTATAGACCAGGATGGCCTCCAACTCACAGAGTCATTTGCCTCTGCCTCTCAAGTATTGGGATAAAGGCATGCTCCACCGCTGCCTGGCAGAATTCCATTTATTATAGAACTTCATGTTCTATGGGACATGTGATTATTTTAAAATTTCCATAAGATAGACTGGTAGAGTCACTATTCAAAAAAATTATAGTAATATCTGTAATTAACTAAATAACTAAATACCTCTACCATACCAAGCACTCGGACAGAGGTTTTCCTAATGCCCTCTTACAAGTAGTCTTATATGATAACACTTACATTAGTTACTTTCTCAACAGTGTGACTGAATATATGTGACAGAAAAGAAGGGATTTCAATCCACTGTAATGAGGAAGCCATGGTGGAGTCACTTTGTCCATGGTGGCAAGAACTTAAGACAGCTACTATTCACATTGTGGCTTCCCAGAAAGCTGAGAGCCATGCTAGTATCATTGCCAGACTGTAACCTCAAAGGAAGCTCTATTTCTGCCAGCCAAGTCTCATTCTGAATGGTTTCACAACTTTTCAAAGAGTGTCATTAGACAAATACTCAAAATACACAAAACACAACACAGTAGGTGACATTTTAAATTCAAACCAAGTCAGAAATTTCCAGATATCCTCTCAAATAAAAAGCCTAATACTCCTAGAGCTCAGTGTGGGAAATGGTTGAGACTTAACCTCTGATATTAATTCTTCTAGATCCATTTCTGTACTACTATCCAGTCTTCTGTTTCCTGATACATTTCTTCTTGCGGTTTCTCACCCTGAATCCGAAGTACAAAAATTGGATGAAAAATGTTATCAAACACTATCAATCTATTTCCTGTAGACTTTGTTAACCCCTAGTTCTCTCCTCAATGTCAATGCTTCTGAGAGTTGACTCTGAAAGGAATGACAGTTTTGTCCAGATTCAACTATTTAAAGAATTATAAGAACATTGTCTTGATTTTTTTCTTCCATTTTTGTTTTGTTTTGTTTGTTTGTTTATTTCATTTCTGTGTGCCAGAGAGTTCTATCACTTACTTTAGAATTTCTCTGGGAGCAATAGCCTATCCCATGCAAAAAGTCATTTTTGCAATACAATTCATTTTGATCATCATCACTAGGCATATATATTACATTAAGAGAATTTCCAAATAAACTGCTAAATATAGTATGCATGGGAAAACTACTAGTCTGTGGTATCAATGCAAAAAGACTGAAT
The DNA here is from genome assembly GCF_003668045.3 of Cricetulus griseus. Taxonomy (NCBI): domain Eukaryota; kingdom Metazoa; phylum Chordata; class Mammalia; order Rodentia; family Cricetidae; genus Cricetulus; species Cricetulus griseus. The sequence goes on from NC_048604.1 coordinate 87,793,804, forward strand.
TTTGAAAACTGCTATTTGCATTAGGATTCTAATAGGACTTTTTTGTGTGTTTGAGAATAAATATGGGACATATATATGTATCAATGAATACCCTTATTTTGTGACTTAAAATCAAAACCTCTCTTACTAGTGAAATCTGGGAAAAGATTATCAAAATGATTAAGCAAATACAAAGGTTCTAATTTGTGTATATGCTCAAGTTCTAGGAAGGAGAAGACATTCCTTGTAGACATTATATATTGAAATAATGTTAGATAACTGATTGATTTGTTAATAAGTTGTTATTTAATCTAATTTTTAAATATATTTATTTATTGCAGCTGTTCTTTCTCTACTTCTACTATGTGGTTCTGGTGGTTGAACTGGGGTGATCAGGGCACAGTTCCCCAGTGAAGCATTTTAAAGGCCCTTAATCTGGATTTTTCTGTGGACATATGTGCACATTTGTCAGTGTTCAGGCATTTCAGTCAGGTAATAAAGAGCAAAGAATCATATGCTGATGCTTTGTTAATATCCAAAGTACTGAGAAAATTCAGTGTATTATAATTATAGTGACTCTTGACAAGGACAACACAGATTTGAGTAAGTATAAGAAGCCTATAATGCAGAAAAGAGATAATGGAATACTTTCAATAAATAGATGTGACACAGGATTAAAAAATATCTGTTACATACTAGGCTCTCCAAACAAATGACTTCAGAAATTCCAACAGGAATTGAAAAGGGGTATTTGCTAATTATTGGACAGCACTTGGCACCTATTTCGTAAAGTGTATAGAAGAGACTGCATGTGCTTATCTATTTTCTTCCTCTTTTTCCTGGACTCATGAAAAGACTATTGACTATATTGACAGATTGACCTGCAATTATAAATGATTTTGTTTCTACTTCTTGTCAGTAACTTATAAGTAAAATTAATGTTTTTGTACAGTACTTGAGAGCATCTATGCCATTCTTATTTTTTTTCTTCTGTTCAGCAGCATACATGGAGATCATGTGACGATATTAAAGTACAAGGGGAAAGCAACTTAGATCTGTCAGTCAGTGGTTAGTAAAGGTTAGGAAAAATCATGAGATTGATCATAAAATTTCAAATCAATCAGTTCTATTTTGCTAAATAACTCAGGTTTCAAGTATTTCTGCTATATCAGTTAACTAAAATGTTATGAAGAAATACATAGCCATGATGTCTGTTGTTCTGGTGTTCTCTCTAATAATCTGCACTTCCTCCTGGTGTTCTCTCTGATAATCTTCACTTTCTCATCCACTTTTATTCTCAAGCATAAATGAAGACTAAGTTCATTCCTGTTTTGAGAATGGACATTAGTAAATCTTATCAATGAAAGACATGGAAAGGAAGAAAACTGTTTTAGTCACCACTTAGTACCTACCTTAAGAAGCATGGTATTAAGTTACTCTAATAGAAAGGAGAGTTAATTTGGTATTGTTTCAGAGCAGATGGGAGCACACTTCAAAGAGTCACCTCAATGTTCAAGTGTCTTAAAGTTTGCAATAAAGATCTTGGACAATGGACATTGAGATGTAATGTTATACAGCAAACACAAGGAGATAAATTCAGATATGAACAAAATGAGCTACTTGCTCTAATTCACAGATTTACTTTTAAGATAAATTAAAGCTCAAAATGAGAAATTTGGTATGCTGAACTTTATGTTATAAGCATGAGCCAGAGGGTGAGTCTATGATGATGAGAATTTTTTTTCACTGGAGAAAGACATAGTGTTATGAAAAACAATCTAGGTTTAAGTCTGGTGATATAAAAAGTTTCACCTTAATGAATGGATCCTAAACTAGTATAGATTATAGTATTGGCTTCCAGTGAAGATTTTTCTAAATTATTTGTTTGGAAATGTGTCCTTGTGAAATTCTTCATAAGGGCTGAAACATATCATCTCAGGCTTAAATTTTTCTAACAGGTATTTGAAGACAGAAATACACCTACTTATTTTCTACACCTTTCAAAACCACATATGAAAGATTTTATTGCATTGAAAAAGAAGGCATTAACTTAAATCTTACCAGAATAATCGATGATAAACAGCTTTGTCTCAAAAGGAAAATGCAAGGTTTTTAAGGAGAAGGAAAACCAGATAGCATAGGGGCATGATGATAGAGAACAGCAGTTGGCTCGCCACATCAGAATTTCATATAGCACAAATAATATGCCAGTAAATGCAAGGCAAATGATAGGAAGAAGTAGGAAATAAGAACAGTTCACGTGTAGATTCCTCAGAACACTCTTGAGATTAAGGCTTCATGGGTTTTCCATCATTAAAATAATTGTTTCTGAGTACTTGTGTCCTGACATACAGGTCTAACTTTAAATGCCTCTAAACAAAAAATTCTTTCCAGACCTAAGGAGTCAGGTGAAAAGGTTGCCTCTGTGTTGTGTGTCCTCAGAGTTCTTCATGAAATTAAAATAATATCTTCAAGTATGCATTTTAGCATCTAGAGTACAGTGTGGCCTCTGTTCACTTAATAGAGGGACTGATAATTGCTTGTAGTTCAAAGGAAACCATTTCTCCACAATTACACTACAAAGAAAAATAATAATAATTAATCTTCTTACTGTGAATTTGGAAAACGAGCTCAAGCTAAATGTGATTGTCAGCTGCATAAGCACTAGGGATCAAAACAAACAAAAACTATTTGGTGGTTTGGTAAATTAACGTTTCTTTCTTTGATTTAGTGATTGAGAGAGGAAAGAGAACCTGCAGTTAGGTAGGCATGGAAGCAGGGAGGATCTGGGAGTAATTAGGGGTGTGGAAAATCATGACCAAAATATATTGTATTAAAATTTCTTAAGTAAAAAACACTAGAGATGTTGGTAGCTGCTTTCTGATATGTGGGGGAGTATATGGAAAGAGAGAAATAACACTCCAATATCTGAGAGAACAGTGCTTCTCAAATTACGATCTATGCAAGAATTCAGTGATAAATTGGTTATAAAAATTATGAAAATAATAATTATAAAAGTTATGATTTAGACTATACCAGATAAAGCCTGAGATTTCATTTAATTATTTAATTACATTAAATCTCATATATATATATATACTAAGTATGTATATATAAGTACTAAATATATATGTATATTCATATATATTTAAATCAAAGAGATACTTTAGTAGAGGGAGACATTGTAGCTTTAAAGAGAAATTTGGCACTAGGGAAATGTCCAAAAATTCACTAGGATTATCCCAATTAAGAATCTAAGCAATAGTGGAGGGATTGCCTATAATGAGACTGATGACTACCTTAAATGCCTTCCTAGAGCCTTAATCCAGTAGCTGATGGAAGCAGAAGCAGGTACCCACAGCTAAACACTGAGTTGAACTCCTGGAATCCAGTTGCAGAGAGGGAGGAGTGATAAACAAAAGGGTCAAGACCATTCTGGGAAAACCCACAGAAACCTCTGACCTGAGCAAGGGGGAGCTCATGGACCCCAGCCAGACAGCTGGGGAACAATCATAGGACCGAACCAGGGACCCTGAGCTTGGGTAACAGATAGGAGGCCTGGGCAGTCTATGGGGCCACTAGTGGTGGAACAAGTATTTATTCCTAGCATATGAATGGATTTTGGGAGCCCATTCCCCCATTGAGGGATACTCTCTCAGCCTAAATACATGGGGGAAGGGCCTAGGCCCTGCCCCAAAGAATGTGACAGACTTTGATATTCCCCCATGGAAGGTCTCACTCTCCCTGGGGAGTGGGACTGGGGGAATGGGAAGGGGGTGTCTTTGGGGGCATGGGAGGATGGGAGGGACAGGGAGCAGGGACTGATATGTAAAATAAAATTGTTTCTAATTTAAGTTTTAAAAAGGAAAAAAAACAAGTAGCCATTCTATTTTCATGAAGGTACATTATAGTCTTATCTTTTAACTCTAGATTCTGGTAAATAGAGAGATATTAGATATTAGAATATATGTGCAAATTGATATTTTAAATAGCATCTCTTACTTTTATCTAGAGGCTTTGTGTAACCATTTACTAGAATGAACAAGAGATTTATCTGATACTGACCACATACCTTATTTGAGGATGTTTACTTCATGTCCTTGTAAACTTGTTAGTTAAACTGAAATGCGAACAGATTACAAATTTCATTGTCATTTAATAATGTACTTAAACATCCAGTGAGACAAATTCTGAGCTATCTCATAATTTCATTTTACAGTGCAATGAAATACAACTTATAGCATCATGCCAGCACACCTGGAATCTTTATTTAATTGGCACACAGTTAAAATTATTTTACTTGTCCATATATTGAAAATGATAATTTATGGTATAAAGTATAATTGAAGGAGTTCAGGTGGTGAAAATTTTTACCTAAAACATATGTAAAAGCCTTTGTCAAAGCATCTGATGACGGAAGTATCAGGGGGTGGTAATTTACTAAAATTTGTTGCCATATACAGTAGAGATACTTTTATATTTATTTCTACATGAGAAATTGTGGATTTATCTCTTTTAAACTATTATTATTCTAAAAAGTCAGTGATGAATCAGTTATCAGGGGCAGTAAGACTTTAAGTGTAAAGTGATATTATCAATGATTTCACTGAAGATAATATTCATTATAATTTTGTATTTCCTAATTCTCCTATATGTAAATCTGTATTTTTAAATACCAGTGATATTAGTAGTTGAACTTGATGGTAATGTCATTTCTTATCTGTATGTAGATATAACTCAACACTGGTAAATCACAGCTTAAATACAATGATAACATCTTTCATTTTCCTGTCTGAATCTAGAGAAGGTCCCATGGTTTAGTAAGGCATTTACATGTCAATGTTAATCCAGTGTCTTATCATTCTAAATTCTGTGTTGATTAAATACATTCATAAATAATGTTAACTTATTTGACATCCGTTACCCTTGATTTATATATAAATAGCAAGTACACAATTTGTGTGTAAGTTTTCTTTGACTTTTCTGATATAGTTTTCTAATTCAGCTATAGCTAAGTTGTAGTGTGTTTGCCTAGCATGTACAAGGATTTTAGTTCCATCCACTGAATCAAACTTTCCCTCTTCCCTCTCCCCATCCCCTGCCCCCACCCCCACATTTATACACACAAACATGGGGGAAGGATGAAGGGAGGGATAGAGATGGCTTGCCATCTTAAGGCTTTTAAAGTGCACAATTCAGTAGTCATTTAGTACATGTAAAATGCTATTAACCATCACCACCTCTGAACATAAGAAAGTTTTTTTTATCAAACCCAAATGAAAAACCAGACTAATTTAGCATTTATTCCTCACTACCCCCTCAGCTTCTCATGGATATTTCATGTAAATGGAATCATAATTGTGTTTCCCTTTGTGGAGTAGATTATTTACTCCTAATTTTAAGGTTGTCTAATGCTAAAACATGCATGAGTAATCCATTTCTTATCATGCTTTGAAAATAGTCTACGTAGCCAAAATAACAACCTTTATCTATTAATCATGTAAGTCATTTCCACTGGTTACTCCTAGGAATACTCAGATCTTACAATCTGAACTCCTGTTATCATCAGTTGTCTTAGATACAAACGCAGGACTGAAATTGTTAGGTCCTATGGTGCTTATGATTGATTTTAAGGAAATGAAATTTAGAACATTGTACAATTTTGCATTTCCATTTGTAAAACAGGAGAGTTACCAACTCACCAATATTTGTGAAAAAAATTATTTATGGGGCACTAATATACGTGAAGTGATATTTCTTTGCAGTTTCATTGTTTTTCCTAATAACAAGTGAGCTTTTTTGTTTCTTTGGCAATTTGATCATCATTTTGAAGAAGTGTCTATTGAAGTTTCTTGTCCATTTGTAACTGGTATTTTGGTTGCTTTAAATATTTCTGTTGTTAAACTTAAGTGTTATCTATATTTTCTCACTATTAGGATGTTATCTGACATAATTTGCAAATAATTTCTCTATTCTATAGCTTTTCCCTTCACTCTCTTGAAAAAATGTTTTGGTGCTGACAAAGTGTATCAATATTTTTCTTTAGATTCTTCTATATTTAGTGCTGTTTGTAGAACTCGACCTCTAATGATCAAGCAACCCTGAGTCTACTGATAGCACTGGGCTATTCCGCCACCACTCAGGGCAGGAGTGAGCTGCTTCTGCCCCTGCCTTGGGCCCAACTTCTGCCTGCCCACTCTGGGATCTCCCACCTGGGGTCTGCAGGCAGGTCGACTCAGACCCTGAGGACCAAACAACCCTGAGTCTGCAGACATCTTTGTGCTAGTCCAGCTCCCACCCACTTGGAGAGTAAGTGCCTCAGACATGCCTGCACCCACCTTGAGACCCATCAGAGTATCAGTCCCTCTTGCACCTACCAGAAGAGAACCTTGGACCCATACACACCAGGAAAGGAAGATAAACCACCTGCACCCACTGGAAGAAGAGATGGGAAGATGAAAATATAAGAACACATCCAACAACTGAAAAACCATTATGACCCCACCAGAGTCTAAGAACCAGCAAGACCTGAACATCCCAACAAAGATGAAGCAAAAGAGAGCAACCTTAAAAACAACTTCAAACAGATGATAGAGACCCTAAGAGAGGAAATGAGAAAATCCTTTAGAGAAATGGAAGAAAAAACAAACCAAAAGATCCAAAATCAAGGAAAGCCAAGGAAACACAATTAAACAGCTGAAGGAAACAGATCAAGACCTGAAAACTGAAATAGAGACAATAAAGAAAACACAAACTGAGGGAATGCTGGAAGTGGAAAAGCTGAGTAAACAATCAGGAACCACAGATGCAAGCATAACCAGCAGAATACAAGAGATGGAAGACAGAATCTCAGATGCTGAAGATAAACTAGAGGAAATAAATTCATAAAGCAAAGAAAATCTTAAGTCCAACAAATCCCTAACTCAAAATATCCATGAAATATGGGACACCATGAGGCAACCAGGATTATTCTAATTCATGTCAGTTTTTAATCTGTGCAGGTATGCCCATAACTGCCATCACCTCTAGTAGGTGTGTAGTAACGGAATCAGCTTTTTCAGAGTTGAGAGCAGTAGCCCATTGGAAACCTGAGAATGTGTCAATGGTATGATGCACATATTTCAAATTTCCAAATTCTGTAAAGTGAAAGATGTCCATTTGCCAGATCTCATTCCTCTGAATGCCTTTAGGATTACAGCCTGCTGGCAGCAGAGTTTGGTTATAAAAGGAACAAGTAAGACTGTTTCTCACTATCTCCTTGGCTTGTTGCCAAGTGATGGAGAAGTCCTTCTTTAAACCTTTGCTATTTACATGATGCTTTTTATGAAATTCCAAGGCTTCTAGCACAGTGCCAATTAATAAAGTTCAATCTCGCCATTGCCTTGTGGTAGTGGGCCTGGCAGACCCGTATGGGATCTGATATGCATAATATACAGAGGATTACTTCTGTGTCTGGTTGTTTCCTGTAACTGTAAGAACAACGAGGTTAGTTCAGTATTATCAGGGACGATTCTGCAGTCTCTTTGTGCAATACGACTCTCTCTGCATATTGGGAATCAGTAACTATGTTAAGAGGTTCTGTGAAATTCATAAGCACCATGAGAATTGCATATAATTCTGCCTTCTGTACAGGTGTATATGGACTTTGAACTACTTTACTTACCTCACCTGCTTTATAAACAGCCTTACCTGATTTGTTAGCATCAGTGTAGAAGGTAAGAACTCCAGAAATGGGAGTTTGTCTTACAATGCATGGAAGAATCCAGACTGTCTTTTTTATGAATTTAATTCTGTTGTTTTTGGGATAGTTGTTACTAATTGTTCCCAAAAAGTCGATAAGAGCTAGTTGCCAATATTCATTATCCTTCCATAAGGAGGAAATTTCATCATTAGTTAAAGGTACTATAATTTCTGCTGGATCTTTTCCAGTCAGCTGACGAAGTCTTAATTTACCTTTTAAAATCAAATTAGAAATCTTTTCTATATACGTCTTCAACTTTTTATTCTGTTCATGTGGCAGAAATATCCATTCTAATATAGAGTCTTCCCTCTGCATCAGAATTCCAGAAGGATATTCTTTGGATGGCAAGATGACCAGAATGCAGTCTAAAGCAAGATTTATCCGATCTACATGCGCATCCAATATTCTGTTTTCTACCCATTGTAACTCTTTTTCTGCCTTAGCAGATAATATTCATGGACTGTTTAGGTCCTTATCACCTTTTAGCGCCATTTTTAAATGCTTTAAGTCATGTCCTTCTACACCAATAATCGTCTGTAATTGTAGTTGGTTTTAATGCCAACTATAATTAACTGCTTAATTTCCCACTAAGAGCTTACAATATACACATAATGTGTTACCCAAGGGTGGTTTGGGAGCAGAATCTGAGGAATCTGAGAAAGTATTGAATTGTATGTTTATAACCCAATAATATTTTATCCATTTAAAAATTCTGATTCTCATAACTTCCTGTAGCCTACCATCTGCTTTTATGAGATTAATATTGTTTGGTACTAGGAAAAAAGAAGACAGCTTTCATAATTTAGATCAAGCTATTATGAAATTTGGCGGATGGTAGAAGATACTATTCAGAATAGACTTTTAGAATGGAATAATGAAAGTTAATGAAGAAAATACAGAAACTGATAATACACAAATATTTCATTAACATAGCTCAAAGAGTAACATAAAGCCAAATGAAATATTTCTTCCTTTGATTAAAAAAATGAAAAAGCTCCCCAGAATATGGCAGTGTTCATGACTTGGGGTTTATTCTAAAAATAAAGGACAGTTTTTATAACAGTCACATAATAGCTATAAAAGAAAATAGCATTGCCGAGCTATCATTCAATTCAAAGCCTATGCAATGTCTCTTTGAATCCTTGAAACAGCCTGATGATGCAGTCGTTACTATTATTCTCTATTACAAATAAAGAAAAGGGCTTAGAGAGCTTCAGTAATTTCCCTAAAGTCAGATAGCTCATGAATGCCAAAGGCAGGATGTGATTTTGAGTCACTCTGAATCCAAGATCCAGGCACTAAACTACAGTTATTATGGCTCCCAAGTCATATTAGAAAACTGACTCAAACAAAAGTGTTTGGGGATGCTCCATCTCTCATGCTTTCTTTGGTTTTCTGAATTATCTGTTTCTTAACTTGAAGATTTTATTTTTGTGAAAACTTTTCAAATAATAGCAATAAATAATTGAATAATAATCATATTTTTCTGGACATCAGAAAATAATACATGCACTTTCTCGGGATTATTTTGTTTAAACCTCATAGTCATCCTCTCAGTAGACAGCACCATTATGATCATTGTCATTATCAACATTATAATCACATCATAACTGTGCTGGTTAGTTTTTTTGTTTGTGTTTGTTTGTTTGTTGTTTGTTTGGTTTTGGCAACTTGACCTAAGGGAAAAGCGAATTTCAGCTGAGTAAATTCCTCCATCAGATAGGTCAGTAAGACAAGCCTAAGGTACATTATCTTGTTTTTGAGAGTTAATTTCTGTAGCTCTGACTGTTCTGGAACTCTGTAGACCAGGACTACCTCCAGCTCACAAAGATCTTCTTGTTTCTGCCTCCCGAGTTAAAGGCATGAGCCACCGTGCCTGGCTGTGCACATTATCTTAATTAATAACTGATGTGGTAAGGAATAGTTTTCTGTGGGTGGTACCACTCCTGGGCTGGAGGTCTTAGGTGTTATTAGAAAGTAGGCTGAAGTAGTAAAGTTATATGCTTGCCCCCCCAAAAAAAAATTGACACACTGGAAGACAACTGTCACGCAATTTCAATTTTATGTGTAACCTAGAAATGATGAACATATGGGAACAGAGAGCAGAATTGTGGCTATTAGGCTTCAATGTGGGTCTTTCAACAATGGGGAAACGATTGGTTTAAGGATATAAAACTGCAGTTGGACAAGAGGCATAGACTCTGTGAAGTCCTGAGGTCTACTGAGAGCATGATAAATATGGTTGATAACAATATGCTATATTTTAAAAGTTGTGAGATAATATACTTTAAGTGTTCTCAAAACAAAAATGATGAATATGTGTGATATAACATGTTATTTGGTTTAATTTAGCCATGCCATTGTGAACATGCTGTATTGTGTATCATAATTGTGCATGACTTTATCTATGAGCTAAATAAATGAATGGAAGACAAAAAAAGAAAGAAAGTAGGCTGAAAAAGCCATAAGGAGAAATCAGTAAGCAACATTCTTCCATGGCCTTGAGATTATGCTACTAACATAATTACTTCTGCCTTGAGTTCCCACCCTGACTTGAGAGTTGTAAGATGCAATAAACTTTCCCGTGAAAGTTCCTCTGAGACATGGTATCTTAGCACAGAAGCATAAACTTAACTGGGACACCATGTGATGATATAGTTAATGACTTAAAGACATGAAACATATAGGAAGATACAGGGACATGGAAGTTAAAAATGCCAATTATTACATTGATAACAACTTGTTATTTTATTGTGGGCATGATTTATGAATAACTTACCAGAGTTAAAATAAACATCTAAACATACAAGAAATAATACTGTGCTTTATTTTGTTTACCACAAGACTTTACAATACTAGCTATGGTGAATTATGTTATTCATATTAGGTTTCCCATGTGTCACAAAATCCATATTGCCATATTGTCTGTCAGGGCCATAAAATGGCTTCACTTCATCTTGGCTTACGGTCAGGGAGTTCAAAATTATCCTTACTCTTCCCAGGTTAAAGTCATAAGACCTAAAGTTCTAAGGAATGGCTACTATAGGATGTTTGGTCTTAATTAAGGTTGTCTTATCTAAATAACAATATACTTCATCTAAGGTGTGTTTACTCTTAACCCTCAAGCTGAGATAACTAGAGAGTCTACTGAATGTTTAGAAAATTAAGGAAGTAAGTCTATTTGTTCCTTGTATCTTGATAAAGAAGTCTCTTGCCTTTCCCCCTTTTTGGTTTGGGTTTATTAGAATGTTGAAGAATAAAATTGAGGTGTTCGGTATTCACTGGATTGTTCTCCTGATTCTATTCCATATCTCTCTCTTTTCCTTAGTATCTTTACCTGCCATTTTTCTCCATACACACTCACCCTCTCAGGTACAAATCAGGCCAGTCGTCTGGATCTGACTGAAACACCCAAGATGGGTTACCACAGATTTGCACCACAACATGGAGCTACTACAGAACCAAATACAATTGTCAATGATCAAAATATTAATTCTGTGAACTAGGATCAAATGGCAGTTTGAAAAGGCCAAACATTGCAGAAGTGCTAAAGTTTTGACACTGCAATAATCATTTGAATTCCTAACAAAGAAAAAGTTGTGCTCAACTAGAGAAAACTGAAACATTTTATTCTCTTGCACATTTATCTCTTGGAGGCAGAACCGTACAGTTAGGAGAAAGCCACACAGTTCCCAATATCTTCCAAAAGCATGGGAAGAAATTGAACTCTAACCATAATACTTTCCTCCTCCTCCAACTCCTCCTCATCCTTGTACTTGTCCTTCTTGTCTTCCTCATTGTCTTTGTCATTGTTCTCCTCCTTCTTGAAATGTTCTCACTATATTTCTCTCTATGTTGTTAAAGATAGCCTGGAACAATTTATGTACATAAGATTGGTCTCAAACTTACGGTGATCCTCTTGCAAAAATTTGGCTCAAATTTCAAGTTGACATATGTAGATAATTTAATTGCATAAATTAGATAAATAAGAAGTAAATCTGCTACTTTAGATTTTGTTTCTTTTGTTCATCATACTTCTTTTCCCTTCTAAATGAATGGTAAGTGAATTTTTTTCAGAATTCCATTGGTATTTATATTTAGTGTTTATATATATATATAATTATAGGAATATTTTATGGGAAAATATCTGTTGGTATAGATATTCATCTATACCCCCTACTATTCAACAAATTAACATTTTTAAGTTTGTTTTAAAAATATTCTATTACTTTATGTGTATGAGTATGTTCACCATGTGTGTCCATAGTGCCTGGAAGTCAGAAGAGGGCATTGGATCACCTGAATTGGAGATACAGCATGGTTATGAACCATCATGTGGGTACTGGAAATAGACCATGCATGGATCATCTGCAAGAGCAACAAATGTTCCTTAACCTCTGAGTCAACTTTCCTTCCAGACATATATAGTTTTACTTGTTTCAAGCATCAAAAAATCCATTCAGAAACTCAATGGTTTCTTATATTTGCCTTTATTTTATCTTTATCTTATTTATTAATTTTTAATATTCAGTGATTCATTTTGCTATTTCTTGTCTGAAAAGCTTTCATGTGTGTGTGACCTTAAATTTGAATTTTTAACTTTTCTCTCTGTGTTTCTTCTGCCATCTCTTGTGTAATCTGTTACATAATTCAGAATTGTGTCTCTCCCTGATACATGATTTCACTGTTCCTATGTCTGTGTTTATGTGTCCCTAACAAAGGGTGTTTGTTCTCTGTTTATTCAATATCAAAGAACGCACCATCTGGGAAAGAAATACGGAATATTTTACAGAAATGTTTAACATAGCTTTATAAGGAACTGAAACTGATACCAGCTGTCACAGATAATGAACAAACATTTATCAGGCCATATATGTATGCTGCTTCTAGCATTTATGGTGGATATTTCTTTTGTAAGGTTTCTTTTCAACATATTTGTTAATTTCAACAAATGACTACTATATCATACACACACACACACACACACACACACACACACACACACACACACGCACGCACACACGCACACACAAATGCACACATTGTTCTCTGTCAGGGCATGGAAAAGTATATGTCTTAAGATTATAGCTTAGGTTGTAAAGGCTGATTACATGGGACACCAAATGTAAGTAAGATTGGTTGTTAAATTGTTCTCCTAAACACAGGTTAAACAAACAGGCTGAGTACACAGTAGTATAGCAGTCTTAAGTCTTACCTGACCTCAGCCATATTAATTTGGCAGTGAGGTTCAGCAAAAATTCAAGTCTCTTTGTATGTAAAAGTTATTTTCATAACAATGAATTGCCACAGTAGCCTATGATTTTTTTTCCTGAGGGAGGGCTATGTTTTGAATGACAATTTAAGTTTTCAGAAGAGTCATTGTGATTCTTGTCTGCTTATTTGTGTGCCACCCAGATAGCATATCTGATTCTTGGAGAACTTCATAGTGCTATTTAGTTCTTAATCCTGACATTGTGATTCAGATTGTTTTCACATGAGGTATACTCATAGATTTCTGTGGCTCTTCTTTTTTTTTTTTTTTTTTTTTTTTTTTTGCTTTAGAAATGCTTTTTCCCTTTACCCTTTCCCTAATTATCTTATACCTCTCCTAGTGAGGAGAGACAGTGGTACCATTGGGATAGGATCAGAGTCTGCTTTTTCTGCTTAGCTTATGCTAACACCATACCATAAATAAAATGACCAATGGGAAGGATGAAAATCTACAGTCCCTTTCAATTCCAATGATAGTGTGTGGACAATGATGACATGACTCTCCATGGTTTAGTTAAGGAGAAGGTTTTTATTGTAGATATGAGGGAGAGAACAGCCAGAGGCATCTGGAAGAACCTAGAACAGAGGAAGTAGTAGATTGAACATGGCCAGCTGACTGGACGTGGTTAGGAGACAAGCAACAGCAGAGGAGGAAGGGTAAGGACAAGAGAAAACAGAGGACCAAGAAAGTGTATAGCTAAAATAGCAGGATTATAAGGAAAATGAATAGCTGTGGGGAAGGAAAACTATGAGTTGGAGTAGTTTACAGGGAGCAGTAGGTTGAAAAGGCTGGGAAGAGCCAGGATGACAGTATGGACTCTGAAAGGAGTAAGAGTTGTTGATGATCCTGAAGGTATCCTAATAGCCACTACAAATAGCCATTTGTTCCTTTTGCCAGTGATAATGAAAATAGCTCTTTTGGTAGAGGAGAACTAGTTTCACAAGTTTCTAAGAAGCACTGGCTTTTGTCTACATGCCCAAGTTGAGGAGTTTCCTTTGGACTTGACAGACAGAAAAGTGAGAAAATACTATGTTTTTCCTACTGGAATTCATCAGAAGGGAGATAGTTATTATAAAAATACTTTGTGACCCCCTTTTCATTTACTGTTCTGATCCTTAAGCTACAGAGAATACTGTTTCATTGCAGATCTGTAGTCTATATCTGTTGACTTTCTGTGTTATACGTTCTTCCTCAGCTTCCTATCTTAGAATCAAGGAAGACAAGATAAAAACTAAAATCTAAGGAACTCATATTCATACTGTTTGTCAAATTCCTGGGTCTCTGACTAACTTGCCTCATTCTTTGTGTGTTTTTTAGTTCTACTTACAGGGAGTAACAAGGAAAAAAATGTTTACCTGTTCCAAAACTAAAGCCTATTCAACTTTTTTTCCTCCAATAGAAATAATGAATAGGTAAGAAGTGGCTATTGCAGTGTGTTCAGCTTGGGCTACTGAGTATCAGTGGTTTAAAGGCTGTTATGATAGTTTCAGGATCCTATAGTACCAGAGCCTTAGGGAATTGCTTCATCAGGTTATAGAGGTCAGCAATATGTGACTATAGGTGTTCAGTTTAGAATTTACCCGTGGACTTATACTTTGAAGCTAATGTTATTGGCTCTTAGGCACAGCTAGCAATAGCACCACTCAGTACCAATGGATGTCATAGCCCCAAAATACTGAGAACTGCCATGTCTGGGCCTTAAAATGGCTAGTTTTGTAGACCTTTGGCTTGGGGTACCTCAACCCGTAGGGATGAGACGTTCTCTATAATTCTTCCAGTGACCTGGGCTGCATTCCTTCATCTTCAGGTTTTCATCACCTTCTCTAATCATTCACTGTTCTTTATTGTCTTCTCTGCCTTGTCTGCTCTGCACTGTATCTGTCTCCTGGTCACTCCAACTCTTGTCCTGTCTTTTCACCGCTACTGCTGCTGCTTGATACTGCTACCATTATCTCCTTTTTAATGTGTGTGGAACCCATTTAGATTGTTCCACCCATAAAAGTGATCATAGCCAACAAATAACCATTCAAAAGAGGACCTTTCTGTTGGATGTGATGTTATAATACAAGGGGAGAACAAAAGAAGATGATGTCTTTGGCTGAATCAAAAAGTGAATGAAACAACCTGATTCTATTAGTGTGACCGGGACAGGGATATGCCAAGGGTGTTTGCAAAAACCATGGCCCAGTTACTCCTGATAATGAAAGACAGGGTTTGCACCTAACATGTTGTGCTATGCCACAGGGGAAATAGTCCCCTTTGATTTAGATGAAAATAGCTATAGATTCATTTACACTTCACTGAAGCTTATTTTCCTTAAAGTGCTGCTTTTCAAGGCCTGTTCAAGTTGTCTGTGGAGGTCATTATTGGGACATGTCTTACCCATGCTGAAGTGTCTATCCTCAGAGTGATTGTAAAGTTCCTCAAATATCCAGGTTACCACAAGGGCAGTCCTGCTGGTTTCTAGTAAAGATGTTGCTTGTGTTTCTCCTCTCAAGGCTACCAGGTAGAAAGGTCTGTCAAAAGGCTTGCTCTAAATGCTTTTTAAAAAGGTATTTCTTCTGTTTGCTTTTGAGATAAAAATTATAAAATTTCCCCCTTGTCTTTCCTCCCTCTGAACCTTCTTATTGCTTTCTTTCAAAGTCATGGACTCTCTTTTTATTAATTGTTGATATATATATATATATATATATACATATATATACATATATATATATATAGGTTTCTAAATGCATAAATTCAATCTACTCAGTGCACATAATGTTACTTGTGTATATGTTTTCGGGAATGATCATTTGGTGATGGATAACCAGTTGGTATGTTCTGTCCACAAATATTCCCAGAAATAGAAAAACTGTTTCTCCTACTCTCAGAATTCCTTAGTTGTCTGGAATTCTTTGTGTATGTTTAAACCCTTATGTCTAAATAGTTTTAATCATCTATAAAAAGCACTGAGAAAGTATTTACAGTAAAGGCTTAAAGCTCAATACAAAAATAATTACAAAAGCATTTAGCAATATGGAGCCATTATAGCTTTAAAGAGAATTCTGGCACTAGGGAAATGTCCAAGGATCTACAACTAACAATCTGAGCAATAGTTTAGAGGCTACCTTAAATGCCCTTCTCTGATAATGAGATTGATGACTACCTTATATGCCATCCTAGAGCCTTCATCTAGTAGATGATGGAAGCAGAAACAGACACCCACATACTGAGCTGAAATCTGGAATCCAGTTGCAGAGAGGGAGGAGTGACAAGCAAAGGGGTCAAGACCAGGCTGGAGAAACCCACAGAAACAGCTTACCTGAAAAGGGGTTGTTTATGGACCCCAGACTGATAGCTGAGAAACCAGCATAGGACTGTTCCAGGCCCCCTGAACAAATATGTCAGTTTGGAGGTCTGGGCAATATATGGGACCTCTGGTAGTGGATCAGTATTTATTCTTATTACACAAATGAACTTTGGGAGTCCACTCCACATAGTGGGATACTCTCTCATACTAGACAAGGGGGAGGGTCCAGGCCCTGCTCCCAAAGATATGACAGAGTTTGTAGATCCCCCCTGGAAGGCCTCACCCTCCCTGGGAAGCAGAAAGGGGTTGGGATAAGGAGCCAGTTGGGGGCAGGGAAGGAGGGGAGGGAGAGGGAACTGGGATTGACATGTAAAAGAAGCTTTTCTAATTTAAAATTGGCCTAATTACAATTATAAAAAATACTTGACATATTTAGTAGTGATCCAGGGATTGTTGAGTTTCTCTTCTTGGTATTAGTGCAACCTCAACGACTATGAGAAAACAATAATAAGGGATATACTTAAGACACCTAGTGTAAGATACCAGGTTGCATTGTTTTTAAAATAAGTTAGGTGAGTCTGAAATTCATACAGCTGGCTATCAGGAAAGACAGACTGGAATTTTCAGGCAAAATTGCTTCTAACCACATGCAAAATATATTCTTCTACAGGTAACCCCAACCTCTATCTCAAATGGCTCTCAAATAACTATATCAAAACTCACTTCATTTATCCTAGATAAGATAATCTACCTTCCAAAAAATTAACTGAACACAGACTTAAATCACATCTAAAAATACCAGTATAGCAACATTTAGATTGGTACTGAATAACTGGGGACTTTGTCATAAATTATATGACATCTCAAATTTCAATACCCTGAGTAATTTAATACAATCTTCCTTGTTGTTGCCAGTGAAACATCTAAACATATGAAGTGCTTAAAGTTTTAATATAATTTGTTATTCAAGCACTGATTATATGTAATAGAGCATAGATTGTATAAAATTCCTACAAACAGAACTTGAGTGAAGAACCCCCCTGCTCAACTAGTGGCTACACCAGACACCAGAATTCCAGGTAGGCCTCCAGTCAGCAGATTTTTCTTCACTCTCTGTGCTGTCCCCAGTCTTCCCAACTACTCTTAGCCTTTCAAAGTTCCCAACTTGAGCAGAGACCACTCTGGCTACCAGAACTTCAAGTAGGCTGCCTGTGGATCCCCTACTCTCTCCGTGCTGTCCCAAATCCACCACCCCTCCTCATCTTGCCTTGTCTCATCCCCAAACTTGGGCAGAGATCCCATGCTTCACCAGAGACTACACAGGAAGCCACAAGTACAGTCCCCAACTCAGGAACAAAACATTTATTCAACAAAGACAAACTCAGAAATCAGAACTTAGTCACCACAAACCCAGAAGCTTAGATGCCAATTTAAGAAGAACTCAAACAATAGCCAATGCAGCCGGGTGTTTATGGTGCATGCCTTTAATCCCAGCACTCGGGAGGCAGAGGTAGGCGGAGTTCGAGGTCAGTCTGATCTCCAGAGCGAGTGCCGGGATAGGCTCCAAAGCTACACAGAGAAACCGTGTCTCGAAAAATTAAAAAAAAATTACCCAAAGCAATATGTCACCACAGAGCCCAGCTCTCCTACTACAGCAAGTCCTGAATATTCTAACACAGATGTAGCACAAGAAAATCTTAAGCCCAACTCTATGAAAAGAAGAATCAAACAAAAAATGGAGGAAGTGAATAAATCCATTAAAGCCAAACAAGAAGAAAAGAGAAACAATTGAAAGAAGCAAATAAAATGTTCAAGACCCGAAAATGGAAATAGGAACAATAAAGAAAACACGTGAGGGAATTTTTTTATTCTTTAATTACTACTCATATTTACATATCCATCCCCCCATTCCCTTATCCTCTCATCCTCCCATGCTCCCCACCAACCCCCACAACACCCCCCCAACTTCTCCTCGTGGATGGTGAGGCCCTACATGGGGGGACCTTCAAAATCCATCATATCATTTTGGGGAGGACATAGGCCCTCCTTGCTGTATCTGGCTTGCAATAGTATCCCTCCATAGGGAATGGGCTCCCAAAGTCCATTTGTGCTCTAGGAATAAAGACTGGCTCCACTGTTACAGGTCCCATAAACTGTCTTGGCCTCCTAGCTGGCACCGACATTCAGAGGACTTGGTTTGGTCCAATGCTGTTTCCCCAGCTTTAAGACTAGGGTCTCAATGCTATCAGTAGGTCAGGTCCACTGTTTCTGCGGGTTTCTCCAGCCCTGTCTTGGCTCCTTTGCTCATCGCTCCTCCTTCTCCACAACTAGATTTCAGTAGTATAGTTTAGTGCTTAACTGTGGGTGCCTGTTTCTGCTTGGAACAGCTACTATATGAAGGCTCTAGGAATGGTAACCAAGGTAGGCATCAAAGTGGGGTGGGGAGAGGAAGGAGGTGGCAAGGGAAGAAGGGGAGGGGGAGGAGAACAAGAGGAATGAGACAGGGGAGGAAAAGAGGAGGGTAAGAAAGGAGATGCCTTGATAGAGGAAGGCAGTATAGGTTTGGAGAGAGTTCTGGTACAGGGAAAATGTTAGGGGATTCACAGGGATGACCCCAACTAAGAATTCAGGCAGTGGTCGAGAAGATGCCATTGATACCTTTCCCCTATAATGAGAATGTGAGGGAATTTTAAACCTGAAAATTCTAGGGAAGCAGAAAAAAAGACATGAAAGAGAGAATCATAGGCATTGAAGATATTATAGGAGAAATGGATACATTAGTCAAGAAAATGTTAAATTTTTAAAAATCTTGACATACAACATACATGAAATCTGGGACACTATGAAAAGATAAAATCTTTTCTCAGAGAATGTTAGGAATCATAAACAAAGGTGATCCCAAGCTCAAACAACTATCGGTCATTGATATCTCTCAATATTAGTGGATTCAATTTCCCCAAAAAAAAGATACACTAACAGAATGGATAAAAAAAACAACAGTATTTATCCTTCTGCTGTATGAAAGAAACACATTTGAACATTAAAGGCATTACGTCAGAATAAAGGGTTGGGGAAAACGATCCAAGCAAATGGAAGTATGAAGCAAAATAGAACAAAATAGACTTCAAACCAAAAAATTAAAAGAAACAGGGGAGGATATTTTGTACTCATCAAAGGAAAGATCCACAAAATTGATCTTTCAATTCTTAACATCTATGCCCCAAATGCAACTGCACCCACATTTGTAAGGGAAAAAACACTACTTAATCTTAAATCACATATTGACGCTCACACATTGATAGTGGGAGACTTCAATACACCAGTCTCACCAATGGACAGATCATCCAGACAGAAAGTAAACAGAGAAGTAATAAAACTAACAGATGTTATGACTTAAATGAACCTATCAGATATCTACAGAACATTTTACCCAATTACAAAGAATACACCCTATTCTCAGCACCTCACAAAACTTTCTTAAAAATTGACTATGAACTCAGTCACAAAGCAAGTGTCAACAGATGCAAGAACATTGAAACAATCTCCTGAATTCTTTCAGACCACCATTGATTATAGCAGGATTTCAACAACAACAGAAAGCCTACAACAGTTTCCTCATGGAAACTGAACAAACTGAATGAAAACTGGATCAAGACAAAAATAAAGAAAGGCTTACTAGAATTCAATGAAAATGAATACACAACATGTCCAAGCTTATGGGACACAATGAAAGCAGTGCTAAGAGGAAAGTGTATAGGACTAAGTGTCTATATTAAAAATTGGAGAGATCCAATTTTTAATTGCAATGCAATGTAACAGCATACCTGAAAGCTCTAAAACAAAAAGAAGTAAGCACACCCAAGAAGAGTAGACCTCAGGAAATAATCTCAGGGTTGAAAACAATAAAATAGAAACAATAAGAACAATGCAAACAATCAATGAAACAAATAGTTGATTCATTGAGAAAATCATTAATATACACAAACTCTTAACAAACTAACAGAAAAGACAGAGACAGACTATCCAAATTAACAAAATCAAAAATGAAAATGGGAACATAAGTACAGACACTAAGGACATCCAAAGAATCTTTAGGTCATACTTTAAAAACGTTTACTCCACACCATTGCATAATCTAAAAGAAATGAATAATTTTCTTGATAGATATCACATAACCAAAGTTAAATAAAGATCAGGAAAACAAAAAATAGAAGTATTCATTAAGTCTTCCAATCAATAAAATCCCAGGGCCCAATGATTTTCAGCCAGAATCCTATTAGACTTACAAACAGGAGTTAGTGCCAATACTCCTCAAATCATTCAACAAAATAGAAAGAGAAGGAACACTGTCAAATTCATTTTATGAGGTCATATTCATTCTGATAACCAAACCACATGAAAACTCAACAAAGAAAGAAAATTACAGACCAATTTCTCTATGAACATAGAAGCAAAATAGTCAATACAACATTGGCAAAAGGAATCTAAAACCACATCAAAAAGTTCATCCACCATGATCAAGTAGGCTTTTTGCCAGAGATTTAGGAATGGTTCAATATATGAAAAAAATGAGTTCATGTATCCACCATATAAAAAAAAACTGAAAGAAAAAAAACACATTATCATTTCATTGAATGTTGAAAAAAACTTTTGACAAAATCCAATACCCCTTCATGATAAAAGTATTGGAGAGACACACAAAAAGAAAGAAAAATCAATGTTTAAATGTAAGCCCTATAAGGAAAAAATATTTATAATGGTAACTGTTCCAATACTATGTACCCTTGTCATAGGTACTAGCTTATTAACACTGTCATTAGACTGTCATTTTAGTAAAAGTATAGCCATTTTAATTTTTTCTTTGCTAGAAATATTTCTCACTAGAAGATACTGGAGATACTCTATAAGGGAAAGAACATTTTGATTTGAAGTTCCAATGTACTGACTAGACAATGTATAGCAGCATGCTGAACTTTCTCTGACATTAGGCTTTTGTTGTATAGTCCATTTCACCAGTTTCTGCCTCTTATGGTATGCAGTGGCCAACAACATCCCATAGTAAATAACTTACTTTGGATGCTTTCATCAAGGAGTTTGCAACCAATGTATGTGCTAAAACATTTTCTCATGACTCTATTCTACAGGGATGCTTTCTAGAAGGTTCTACAATTATGTTACCAGAGCCACATCTCTGTCATGTAGTTGAAACATATGAGTGCTCTATATCTCATTGCTGGGGCAGGGGGCTAAGAAAGGAGCTCTAGGGTGCTTTATGTTAGAGCTAAAATGAATAGTCTCTTTTTTTGTTTTTTCAAGACAGGGCTTCTCTGTGTAGCTATGGAGCCTATCCTGGCATTCGCTCTATAGACAAGGCTGGTCTTGAACTCACAAAGATCTGCATGCCTCTGCCTCCCAGTGCTGGGATTAAAGGCGTGTGCCACCAACTCCTGGCTAGAACTAAAATGAATACTCTTTACATTTGCGGTTTCTATATTCTTTAGAGTCAGCTTTATTAGCCAATATCTCATGATGCTTACAGTATGGTTATATTATAGTAATAATTATTTGTATTACATTTTCCAATGCTAATTACAGTGTCATAAACATGTAAATTACAATTGGTAAAGAATTATAAATGCAAATATGCTGTACTAATTACAGAGCCTTGTTTTTAAACATTGTATAGATTGTTTTGCATCTTGAATGCAAAATCTACAGCATGTCAGAGTTCCTTTTTTTCCCCTTTGTTCCAATTCAATAGAGACTGTTATATGTTTGGTGAGACTTGTGGTTCCAGGAGATAAACTATCAAACATAGGATATTAGTTTGGTCGTGTTTTTGGCCCTGAGCAGAGCTGAGCCCTTTCTAATAGAAAAAAAAATCAATGCTGGTAAAACAGATTACACAATTGCCTCAGAATTAAACAAGCTATCATTGTTGTTGAGTGTGATGAAGTGTCAACTGAACCTTGGGCCTGAGTGGTTGCTTCACTTGATTACTATGACAGTAATGATGACTAAAAGCCTGGCCTGTGGGACAGATTCTATTGAATTAACTTGAGTGTTCACAAAGAGAAAAAGACAAGTTCGAAGATTGTTAAATCCCAGCTCAAGTGACAGTCCATAAATCAAGGAACTTCCATGTCAGTTCTAAAAGAAGCTCTTGTTTCTTGTAGTCCCGAGGCTAATGTTGCTAAAAATCAAGCATAGTATTTAAGTATGTGAGTTGCTGAATTAACAATGAAAATTTGAAATTCGGGCTTGTCTAGTTTCTTAATTGCTAGCAAGAGTAAAAATGGGATCCTGAAACATGGAATGGAGAAAAGTGTGTAGATGTACATAAAACTGATAATCTTGTGGCCTAGTCTGGAAATTCTAAGGATTTTTTTTCATAAAAGCAGTATGCAGCAACTAACAAACCAGGCTTATAAGCACATGTAATATGAAAGTGTGACAGTTGATGCCATCTAGAATTACTGTGTAAACAAATCTCTGGGGCTTTCCTTGAGAAATTGTCTAGATTAGGTTTGCTGAACTGGAGCACTACTCTGGATGTGGGGAGCACTATTCCATCATTTAACATGCTGAGTCCTAGACTGAATGGGAAGGAGAAATGGAGCTGAACACAAGCATTCATGACTCTCTGATTCCTGACTGTAAACACAATGTGACCAACTGCTTGCTATTCCTACTCCCATATCTTCTGTGTTATGATGGGCTGTATCACTGGGAACTGTAATAAACCCTTCCTTTAAGTTGTTCTTGTCAGGTACTTTTTTCACAGTAATGAAACACATAACAAATATAGAAGCATACCAGACTATGTCTTTTGTTTTTGATTTATATAATATTCATTTTTCTTTAATTTTTACTAAATTATAATTTCACATGTCAATCCCTTCTCCCTCTCCCCCCTCCCCCCAATCCCCACCAGCCCCCTCTCCCTCCTTCCCCCGCTCTCCATAGAAGGTAGGGCCCTCCACGGGGGCTCCCCAAATTCCACAATATCATCCTGGGCCAGGCTTAGGCCCTCCCACATGTGTCCAGGACAAGACAGCATCCCTTCACGTGGGATGGGCTCTCAAAGTCCCTGCTTTCACCAGGGAAAAATACTTATCCACTACCAGAGGCCCCATAGGGTGCCCAGGCCTCCTCGTTGACATCCACTTTCAGGGGTCTGGATCAGTCCTGTGATGGCCTCCCAGACAGCAGTCTGGGGTCCATGTACTCCCCTTGTTCAGGGCAGCTGTTTCTGTGGGATTCACCAGCCTGGTCCCGACCCCCTTGATCTTCATTTCTCCCTCTCTGCAACTGGTTCCAGAGTTCAGTTCAGTGCATATCTGTGTCTGCCTCTGCTTATATCAGCTCCTGTATGAAGGCTATCCTTAGATCCTGAACCTTTATCCAGCCTTTGTATTTCCAGCGTCCCCTCATTCTGTGTTTTCTTTATTGTTTCTATTTCAGCTTTCATGTCTTGAACTGTTTCCAGTGCTTCCTTCACTTGTTTGGTTGTTTTTTCTTTAGATTCTTTAAGAGAATTACTTATTTCTTGAATTTTTTGTTTGTTTTTTCTTCTATTTCTTTAAGAGATTTTCTTGTTTCATCTTTAAGGGTCTTGAACATCTACATGAAGTAGATTTTTAGGTCTGTCTCTTCTTCTTCCTCTGTGTTGTGCTTTTCGGATATTGCTGGTGTGGAGTCCCTAGATTCTTGTGGTGTCACATTGGTCTTTCTGTTGAGTGTGCTCTTATTCTGTCTTCTTCCCATCCCTTCTTCCAGTGGGTACAGGTGGGGTCTCTCGATCTCCTCTTGTCATCCAGTGGTGTGTGTGGGTCAAGACTTCAATGTCTGAAGATATGGATGGTTTTGCCTCTCCTGGTAGTCTCCTCAATCAGGAGAGGTTGGGGCAGCAGAGGGGGAAGGAAGAGTGAGGTATTTCCAGACTCAGGGAGATCCTTCCTGTCTGGGAGGGTCCACTCTATGCAGGCTCTCTGGCCGCAGGCCCAGAGAGATCCTTGGGTGATGGGGACCTTGGGCAGGAGTAGGGCTCAGGAGAGGTCAGGGTGGCCGAGTGGCAAGGAAGCTTATATAGTATTCTTTTTTTATATTTACTTTGTGTGTGTGTGTGTGTGTGTGTGTGTGTGTGTGTGTGTGTGTGTACGCACATGCATGCACTGTGCATGTAGTTTTGACCCACAGTATGTGTACAGAAGTTAGAGGAGAACTTGTGTTCTCTTCTAATATATGAATCCAGGTCCCTGTGCTTAGGGTCTAATACCTTCACTTGGTGAAACACCCTGCTTTCTCCAGTGTCCTTCTCCAAAAGATTATCTGTACTTTAGAATTTCATACACAGATTGGCACACAATGTACTTTGATACCCTCATTATCTTCTATTATTTCTTGTTCTCTCCCCCAAATCCTTTCTTCATCCCATCAAGTTTCTTGCTACTTTCTTGTCTTTTAAAATTTATTAATGGCCCATTCCATTTAATTGGGGTTGCCTACATAATTGGATGTCACTATTATTTATTTGAACAGGGGCAAATTACCAGTGACTACAGTGCTGAGGAATGTGCCTGGTTTTCCTTTAGTAAGCTAAACTGCCTATATCTCCACAAGGAGGGTGGGGTCCTATGAACTCTGTTTTCTATCCATGCTGGTACACCAATGGACTCAGTCTTGTGCAGGTAGCCACTTCTGCTTTGAGTTCATGAGTGCAACAATCATGTTATGTCAAGAAAAATAGGATTTCATAGCACTCTTTCTATCCTCCAGCTTCTACAGTCTTTCTTCCTTCTCTTATGTGATACTCCTTGAGTTTTGATGGGGTGATTTAGATGTCCCATTTAGGCTTAAGCACTCAATGATCACTTCTTATTGCATGAGTAGTTATGAGTCTCTGCACACATCACTACCCACTGAATGTTGGAGACCCATGCTATTAAGGCTTCATTCCATTATGTCCAGCTAGCTGTCTGAGCTAGTTGCAAATAGAGGACTCCCTAGCTCAGTAGAACTCCCCTTCTCTGCCTAAATCTCAGTTGGAGAGTGTCTCTAAGCACAGATGCCTGACCTTATTTAGAGGATGACTGCCCAGAGCTTCCTTCAAAAGCTGTATGACTCAACACACAAGTTTCCCTCTTTCTTCCCACACACTCTGGTAAGTGAATTGGTGTGCCCTTAACATCTGTTTGTCCTCAATTAGGTCTGCATATGTAAATTAGGCATATTCCCTCCTTTATTAATTTGTCCTCCTCTCCCCCTGACTCCAGCTAGATAAACTAGCCTCATGGCTACAATAAACTGCTCTCTGAAGCTGACTCCCAGAGTTAATTTCATTATGCTCACAGATATCAGAACCCTGCTCACTGCTTGTGCTCTCTATGACTTCGTGGACAGTGGCCAATGACCCATGAGGAAAAGGGAGGACCCACACCACAGAAATAATCTTCTTCTACCAAGGTTGAGACAGCCTAGGTCTATGATGATAAACATAGATATTTGAAGGAAGTTCTACAGCATGCCCATTTATCAAAACCACAGTGTTTTAGAATATATTCATGATTTGTTACTGACAACACTCAGTGGGCAGTAAAAGTCTATCTATAAATCATAGAAAGTGTCCGTGGTATTCAATACTGCAGTAAATTTTATTAGGAAAAATATTTAAGAGAAATGTCTACATGTACATTTTGCAAAAGTAATGTGAGTATTTGTAAGTAGAAGATGGAGCAATAGATCAGGGATAGCTATATAGATTGTGTTAGTACAACTTTGCTAGATATTGCCTCATTTCTTCAACTGACACAGTAATACTAAAGCAGTATCAAGGTTTCCCTAGCAGTACAAATGAGATCAAGATACGTAACAGTGACATAAAATTACAATAAAAGAGTCTGATGATTATAGCATAATCATGAAAAAGGAGATGGTGATGATGATATGTAATGCTAGATGTGAATATTAGATTTTAAAAGTACTCTTATGAAATTAATAAAGAATTCCTGATAGTATAACAGTTCAAAGGAGTTCAGTAAGATGACTAGATGCCAGATGAAACAGAAATATATAAAATAATTTTCAGTTACATCAACAATAGTACATTAAAAGAGGTAGTGTAAAAACATTGCAGAATTTTTAAATAAGGAAAGGCAAATTTCTTAAAAATTCTGGTTTCCCCAAAATTGACTATTTAAGGTAATCCCAACTAATTACCACAGAGAAAATTTCTTTTCTTTTCTTTTTCTTCATGTGCATTGGTGTTTTGCCATGGTTGTCAGGTGCCCTGGAACTGGAGTTACAAACAGTTGTGAGCTGCCACATGGGTGCTGGGAATTGAACACAGGTACTTTGGAAAAGAAGTCAATATTCTTAACCACTGAGCCAACAGTCCAGCCGCACTTTAATTTCTTAAAATGGTAAAAATGTTTTAAAATTTAGACAAGTCATTGTATGAGAAGAGTCAAAAAATCTGTACAATTAATGACTTGTATGAAGAAATGTTTATATAAAATGATTCATCATCATAAAGTTCTAATTTAAAGTTAAAAATGAAACTCATAAATGAAATGGTATAAGAGAGCAAATGTATATAATTCAGATTCAGAAATAGACCTAAGCATATAAGGGGATTTAGTATATTATAAAGGATCATATAAGGAACACTGTAGATTGAGAATTTTATTCAATAAATAACATGAGATTATCAAGGAAGATTTAGGGAACAATTATTACTAGACCCATACCCCCACTCTTTCTATAAGAAGCAATTTAAATGTTTCGCCATTGTTAATGTGTGTTCACAGGTTTTTCCCACCAGTTCTAAGACATTATTCACATGAGAAATATACAGTCAGCTGTGAAACAAATAGCAATGAAAAGATACTGTCACATTGGAATTAGACTAAATATATAGAAATTATAGAAATATATTACTTTTACAAAATAGAAAAGTATAAAACCATCAAAGATAAACATTTAGATATAAATGTGTAGTACAAAGATGATGTTTTTATTTACAAAGAGAATTATAGTATGTACAAATATCTCTGTTAACATATATTTAGAAAAATGTTAGTCGGCTGATAGTAATACATGCATATCTGCTAAGGAAATTCCTGTGGTGTTTGTTCTCATACTCCTTTATAGTAATTTATATTTTTTCCATTCAGCTGAATTATTAAACTTATTTTATAAGTGATAGGAAGACATTTATAGAAAATTTGTCTTCCCATTATTAAACTAGTAGTTAAGGTGATTTCTAACTGAAAGACAAATATTCATAACTAAGTATTCTTGAATAGCATGTCATCATATAATGTTTAAAGTACAGTGAGATGCTATCTAGAACTTTTGCTATGGATCAGAAATGTGAGATTTGTTTGCATGGTTGCTTCTGGGTTGGTGTCTACTATGAAGTATGAACTTTCAGTCATATGTGAGATAGAGTGATCCTCATAAAAAGGTTTGCCAAGAACTGGAATATCAGATCCCCTTCTGATGGTTGATTTCACAGACATGGCTTGAAAGATGCCACACACACACACACACACACACACACACACACACACACACACACACACACACACACACACAGGTTAATTTCCTTTTTAGGATATCAGGCCCTGGGATGCTTTCATGTCCTCAGTAGCTTGCTAACTTCATTTTCATTGGTAATTGAAAAATCTCACAGAAACAGATACATTATTTTTATGATCTATCAGTTCAAGTAAAATACAATTAAATCGGCCTGGCATTGGTGGCGCACGCCTTTAATCCCAGCACTCGGGAGGCAGAGGCAGGCGGATCTCTGTGAGTTTGAGACCAGCCTGGTCTCCAGAGTGAGTGCCAGGATAGGCTCCAAAGCTACACAGAGAAACCCTGTCTCGAAAAACCAAAAAAAAAAAAAAAAAAAAAATACAATCAAATCAACAGCATCCTGGAAATTACAGATTCTCCTTGTTCAAAATTGGAGTGAAATATTTTTGGCCCTTTGTTAAAAATAGGAGGAAAGACCACTGATGCCATCTTAAAGGCTAACATATAATTACACTAATATAAAATAACAAATAATGCATTCATAAAAACCAAATGATACAATAAAATATTTATATCATATCAGTACAATAACAATATGATAGATCTCATGCATTCACTGAAATAATTAAAAGATTTAATATTAAAATATGTAGGTAGTAATAAAGACATAGTAACTACTATTTAAATTGAAAAATTGTTAAAGCTTGAAGTAAATTTGAATGGTTATATTAAAAAGCAGATTTAAGAGACAGTAGGGAAGAACATGAGGAAATAGTGTAGGGTGATTTAACTGCTCTTGCAAAGGGTTGTTCTCTGGGCATAATATGACTCTTACCTCTTTAACCAGTATCAGTTGTGATTAAATGTAAGAGGCCTGCACAAGATGGGGTCTCCCAACCGTCTATCATACAGTGGAGAGAAACTCATAAGGCCCCATCAACTCTCAGAATTTAGACAAGGAGGGAGGGGTTCCAGAGGCCTTGTCCCTTCATGAAGATACATAGTGTTTGTAAGTCAAGACATTTTTCTTCAATTATGTGGTAATTTGTAAGTTGTTCATGCCCCCTTAAAGTAATCCCCCGTTGTTGTGTCCATGAATAGCCCTAATTTAATTCATTTTTTTATCAAGAGGAATGTGCCAAATTTGAAAGATTCCAACCTATAAGGAAGCTACATAATCTAGAAGGTGAATAACTCAAAGTAGCTTCTCGAACTCCCTGAAACTGGCCAGATTTACGAGGTCTACCCTCCCCCCACCCCCGCCCAAGAGTAAACAAAAAAGACTCTTGAGTGGATATCTCAGTAAGCCAAATGCAAATAATTCTATAAAATCAACGAACCTGTCTGGAAGAAGCAAAAAACCAACTGAGCTGCTGTCTTAGGTTTTTATTGCTGTGAAAAGACACCATGACACAGCAACTCTTATAAAGGAGAACATTTAACTGAGGTAGCTCACTCACCATTTCAGAGTCCATTATCATCATGAAGAGGACTCACAGTCCATTATCATCATGAAGAGGAGCATGGCAGTATGTAGGCAGATGTGGTACTGGAGCTGAGAGTACCACATCTTGGCTTGCAGACAACAGACTGTCACCCTGCTTACGCTATTGTTTTTCTCTCAAACATTAATAAAATTGTCCTTGGAGAAAAAATAACAAAACAACAAAAACAAACAACAAACAACACAAAATCTTTCCTCCATGTTTCTTTGGTCAAAATTTTAAAGCAGATGAAGGAAAATAATTTTTAAAGGTGAATAGTTAAGAGAATAGTAATTTAGCAGGCTTACCTAGACAAAGTCATGGCAAGTATTGACAATTTCAGAGTCATGTATACCTAAGACTGTGCCATATGAATAAATACAGTTTCTAAATAAAAGGAAGCACAGAATGATATAAAGGCCATCATTTCTATTTTAGTCATATGTACCGTCAATGGGCAAAACACTTGAACTAGTTAGCAAATATTCAGCAGGCTTGGCAGTGCAGGCCTATAATCCCAGATACTTTAGAAACTGAGACATGAGGTCTTAACATGTTAGAGACCTGCTTTGGCTACACAGTGAGTTCAAGATGTATTTATTAATGATGTGAGTTTTAAGGTTCTTGCTACTGCTGCCATACCTGACTGCTGCCGTGACCCCCAACCTGATTGAATCTTATCTTTCTAGAACCATCAACCAAATAAACTTTTCCTTTTATAAGTTGTCATGGTGTTTCACCAAGTGACAGAGAAGGTATAAATAAAGAGCTCATCTTCATAATAAGTAAAAAGAAGCCTACAGAGTTAACTCAATGATAGAGTACTTGTCCAACATGCATAAGATCTTATGATCAATGCCGAGAACTATAAAAAGTTAGAGAACTACCATTAATGCAATTGCCAATTCGATTTCTGTGATAAAAGATTTGATTTCAATTTATTTAAGCTTTAATTTAAATTGCTACATATGAACAGCAGCTGAGGAAGGGAAATGTAACCTGATAACACAGCCAAAAATATGCTTGAATGGCTCACAGGGAAATAATACTTGAATGGTTTTAACGATTCTGGATAAAGATGCCAAATACAACTGAAATCACCTGCTAAAATTTTTGGTTATACCAATATGTCATGTAGCTATAAAAAGAACAGATTACAGATAAAAAGAAAACAAAGACGTTAGTGCTGATTTCACATTTTCCTGTTACATAGGTCAATAAGGAGAACATCCACTGACTACATATTCCCACAAGTAAACTACTGAGAACTTACAACAACCTATAAATATAACAGAGGACACTTGAAATGACCAGAAATCAGATAAGTGATCCACAACCCTAACACAAATTTATTGAGCAAATTCTCATAGGATGGACTGTCTCTGCAGGATGTTACATATTTTTTTCAGTTTCTGGCTGAAATATGTTTTTATACATGAAGTAAATCTCCCTTTAATTGCTCCACCAAGGTGGAATGAATTAGAAGTTTGAGCAAAGGGTTCATCACCCACTGTTTTGTGAGCAAATGCCATGAGATTATTTTTTTACCTCATTTTAATTTGAACCTCATGTGCAATTTACCCAGATGTTCTAATACAGTATCAGAAGAAAATAATAGTAGAAAATACATTTTATATACTCAAATTTACTTCAATTTTATATTTAAATATTATATTAAGATTAGAGATTCACATGTGGTTATAAACTAACAAGGAAACACATTTTATAAAAATTTTCACGTTTAAATCTTTAGTACCATCAAAGAAAATTTCCAATTTCCCTTAAGAGTAGTATTTTGTAAAATATAGTATATTATATCTAATGGCATCTTTATGGTGATATAAAATATCTATCATTTATATTGTCACATACTTGTATTTGTGTGTGGGGGGGGGCAGATCTGTACAATGATATCACTTATACATTCAAGTAAGTACAACCACAGTCAATTAATGGCCAAACACAGAAATGCTTTATTTCTTCCTTTTCTAAGCCATACCCCAAAATCTCTTGTCTATCACCCCAGAACTATCCAGTAATATGTCTTACATTTGCAAAATGTTGTACTTTTAAATATGCTGTATGAAGAGACTGTACATGTGTTTGTTACCTTTTATGATACTATGCTTTGTTGTGGGATATTCATTAGAGAAGACTGCTAGGACATTGGTTTAAGTTAATAGAAAGTATTAACCAGTCAGTGATTACACTGGGTGTTTAGGATCCCACTGTAGCCCAGAGCCCTTCTTAGTGTGAGCTTTTAAGCACAAAAACCATGTTCTGGGTTGACATACTTCAGTGAACAAGAACAGTTAGCTGGAAGCAGAACTACAGAAGCCAAAAAGCAAGATTAGTATATTTAGAGATTTTTCCTGGAACTATGGGCTTTGATAGATTAGGCCATTGGTTTATTTTTGGTAGGTGGTGCTGTCTATGTGCTAAGTTTTACAACCTCAATGGTACTTCCATCTTGGAAACAGTTGTGCTAAGGACTCTGGAACTACTAAGGTTTGGGGCCTGTTACAGTCCCCATTGGTCTTAGTGAATGACTCAAATCGTGGACTTATCCTGCTCTAAGGACCGTTAATTTTACTGAACTGATATATAATTACCCATATAGTTTAAGATGCAGGAGCCTGTTGTTAATCCAATCCAATCAGTGCTGATAGCAGAGTAGTTAGCTAGGGGGACTAAGAGATCAGAGACTGATATCAATGATCTGATTTATGTCTCTGTCTCTTTCTCTTTTTGAAGTTTTTATTTTTTCAACTATTTCAATATTTTTTAAAATTACTCCTGATCAATTAGCATAGAAACAAAAGATTGTTTTTACCAGAGCCAGGCATTTATCTGTCCTCCTGCATGTCTTGCTCCCTCTCAATCTGGCCATTCCCTTTCCTTCTTTGCAGCAGTCTCTGTTCCCAAAATCTTATCTAGCTATTGGCTATTCAGCTTTTTATTAAAGCAATCTGAATGACACATCCTCACAGAATACAAAAAGATTATTCCACACCAGATATGTCACAAGGTGTTTCCATGTCTCCGGATTTATAAACCTCCTTTTGTCATTTGTTTAGTCTCAGTCCAGATTAGGTTTTAGTGCTCTCCCTTGGTGCTATTTCCACAAACTCTGATATCCAGAGGCAGAAATATCCAGCTGCAATTAGGAACTCTTGAATCTGTCTCTTAATCTTTGGGGTTAGTATCTGAAGGATGGCAGATATCCTACTCTAAAACAGGCTGCTTTTGCCTCCACTCAGCTGGTAGGTAGTCTTCTACAAAGTTGGTCTTTCTTAGCTCACACTCTGTAGCCTACAGTCTGTAACTCTGGCAGCAGTCCCTCTGTGGCTGTCTTATAATCTGTTTTCCCACGAAACCTGTGGCAGAAGGGCAGAAAGTCTGCATTTAGTATCTTTAAATCATGG
This sequence comes from Cricetulus griseus, assembly GCF_003668045.3. Taxonomy (NCBI): domain Eukaryota; kingdom Metazoa; phylum Chordata; class Mammalia; order Rodentia; family Cricetidae; genus Cricetulus; species Cricetulus griseus. Next base: position 87,826,538 of record NC_048604.1, read on the forward strand.
GACAATCTGGTTCAGGAATGTTGCTCTCTGTGACCTCCCACTGGGTCTGTCCATTTAAAAGCAAAGATGGGTGGACTTACTCTGCCAATGGGAGACTGAAGAATGCGTCTTTGAGGTCCAAGACAGAGTGCATCTGTTTCTCTGGAAGAATCAGACTCATGAGAATCAGAGGTCCCAGGTTTCTTCACAGGTAAGAGAGCTGTATTCCAGAGTGACTGGCAGGGCACCAGGATGCTTTTCTCTTCAAGACAGGCAATATGGACTACAATTTTCCCTTGTTTTTTCAGGGTCACTGGGTATTTCTTAATCTGGATGGACAGAGGTGAACTGGTTAGTTGAACAACGACAGAAGTTTGGTGTTGGGCCAGTCCTGAGGGGTTGGTTTCTACCAATACCTCCAAGAGTCTTTATTGTCCATCTGAGAGATAGTCCAACCACCTTTTGATTAGAGGGAGAACTTTCAACTGGGAGATTTTTTTTCTCAAAGAGGGTAAGACACCAAAATTTTTCTGTGTATCTGTAAGTCTGTATCTCATCATAAGACAAGGTGACAGTGGCTTTCAGTTCATGTAAAAGGTCTTGTCCCAATCAGTTCTCTGTTGTTAAACACCTTTTAAGCTGCCTCTAGCAACTGAAATCTACTTATACCTTTAAATTTTTCTAACTTTTCTAACCACCTTCTTCTTCTTCTTCTTCTTCTTCTTCTTCTTCTTCTTCTTCTTCTTCTTCTTCTTCTTCTTCTTCTTCTTCTTCTTCTCTCCTCCTCCTCCTCCTCCTCCTCCTCCTCCTCCTCCTCCTCCTCCTCCTCCTCCTCCTCCTCCTCCTCCTCTTCTTCTTCTTCTTCTTCTTCTTCTTCTTCTTCTTCTTCCTCTTCTTCTTCTTCTTGGGCCAAACATGTGGCAAAGGGTATCTTTTTTGCAGCTGCCTTTAATATTTCTAAAAAATATCTATCTTGGTCAGTGTTGGACAGAAGGGAAAATCCGCTCTGTTCAGGCTGTGTTGCCTGGCAGGGATTCCTCCTGCCCTGATCAGGGGCAGTTTTTCTACTTTTTTCCCAGAGCATGGTGCATTTTACAGATGAAAGTTTGAAAAGGAGACATCAAAACAAAAGAGAAGGGAGTGTAATTTTCTCTTATCCTTTGGGCCCACCCCTGGGGGAACATTTAACCTTCCCAGCTGCTCAGAACAGGCAGAGCAGAAGGAATGCTCACCTCGGGGCATTATGCATTCTGATTAGATGGCAGGGGACCCTGCCCCTTCCCACCTCCACACTGGGACAATCCTGTGATTGTGAGCCTAGGTCAAGCAACCAATTAAGGAAGAACTCCTGGACTGGAACAAGTGGAAGTGCTTTTGGTGTCTCTGGCAGAGTCAAAAGGATTCAGGTCCCTAATAGGAGGGGACAGAGGTCTTAATTGGGGTGGGGGTGGGGGTGGGGCAGAGGTCTCATATCAGAGAAACACACAGGGAAACAAAACTGACAGAAACACATAGAAAGACATACTGCACACACACACACACACACACACACACACACACACACACACACACACACACACACACGAAGACAACCAGGTGACGACACAACATATCTATATACTTGAACAGACAGAGGGAGTCCAGTGACATCTCACATAGATCAGCAGTTGTGTCAAATGTATCCAAACAGAATGTCCCTTAACCAGACTTACTCCAGAGGTCAATTTCTAATTCATTACCTTTTGGGGTGGAGGTATCAGACCCGTCTGAAGTGTTAGGCAAGGATTAGTCAAATACCTAGAACATCTCAGGTTGTGCTGAACACTCCTCCTGCCATAAACCCAAACACACGTGTCTCAAGATCGGGTCTCTGGGATCTTGGTGGGGCCTCAAGAAATGTTGCAGGGTATTCACCAGAGAAGACTGCTAGCACATGGGTTTAAGCCAATAGAAGTCTCTATTAGCCAGTGGGTGAGTACACTGGGTGTTCAGTAGCCCATTGTAGCCCCAATCCTTTCTCAGGGCGAGTTTTAAGAACAAACAACATGTCCTAGGTTGATGGACTTCAGTTAACAAGAACAGTTAACCAGAAACAGAACTACAGAAGCCAAAGGACTTTCCTAGAACTATGGATTTTGATGGATTATGCCTTTGGTTTAGTTTTGGCTGGTGGTACTGTATATGTGCTGAATTTTACAGTCTGAATGGTACTTCCATCGTGGCATCAGTTGTGTTAAGATCTCTGGACCTACCAAGGTTTTGGAGCCTGTTACAGCTTCATTCTTCATAATACCCAGAGAGTCAACAGAACTTTAACATCTATCATTTATTCTCATTGTGGAGTAGAATTTTAAGCATGGATGTATTACAGATTATTTATTCATGGCTGAGTGATTTGCACTGGATTGTTTCATGATTTCATTATTGAGAATAAAATTCATATTTGCAGTACTTAAGATTTCTTAAGATTTTCGTGCAAATGTTTGCGTTGCTTTAAAAAGAATGACCATGAATGCAACTTGTGAATTGCATGCTGATTATGTGATTACCTTAACAAACATTTTCAAAACTCTTTTCCAGAGTAGTTGACAAAATTTAAATTCTTACTAAATGTGAATAGAGTATGGTGATTCAGGCGTAAAAAACAACAATGTTTGGGAGGCTGAGGCATGACTTGCTTGAACTAAAACCTGGGATAATTAGTGAGACACTATCTCAATATTTTTTACAAGTAAAACTAGGACTATGATATACAGTAACTATCTGGCATGTAAGAGCAGTTATTTTCAATCGACAGGACTACAGACAAGGAAGAAATCTAAAAATTATCTTGTTACTTTATAACCTCATCAGAATCTGATGTTTTTATGTTTGTTCACTTGAAAAGGTAACAATCAGGTATTTCCTCATCAACCAGCTCATCATCAGCTATATAGTCCCATTTTACAACCTAACAATGTAGTCATGCAATGCTTTTACTTGGATCAACATTCTGTGTTTAGGTGAGAGTTACTCAGTAAATAATATTCGCTGACAAAGGAAATAAGTTCTTATTGTTATTTTTATGAACATCTTTCCACTTTCTAAGTAATTAATACTTTTTTGTTTCTATGTGATTAAAACTAATTTATTTTAATATCTCCTCTTCTTACTCCAAGAAACCCCAGTTGTCTAAATTTGTCAAAATTATTTCTCAGCACAAGCACATAAAGCATCCTATCAACTCAATCTCCCTGGGGTCATGTATATGTATGTATGTGTATCACAGATCTTAACAGATATCTGCACAAAGCAAATGCATGAGTAGATGCTCTAACCGTTGTTTTCTCCCTGGTGTTACACCTTACTGCATACATTTCTGAGTTTCACACTTCCTTAGTTAAAAAATAATGTCAAAAGAGATGTTACACAGTTTAGACTTCAGTCTTTTTTTTGAATGTGTGTCAAAGGAAATTGTTGTTTCCAATTGTTTTAGGGTTTGTGTAGTGGTTTGTACAGGAACTCTGATTTGTATTCACCCAAACTCTGAGCCTTTCAGGGGTACATAGCAAATTTGGCTTGGGCACAGGGATCTAGACAGGCTTTGTACTGTGCACTAAAAATATTCAAAGGTAATTCAAATCTCCAACTTGTAAACTAAAGACAGATTTTTCAGAAGATATTTTATCATTTCCTAAAGATTTGCAAATAATAACCAATCCCTTCCAATCTTGTTTCAACTGTCAACAACAATTCCAATAAATTGACAAGTTAACTTTATATCTAGAGCTACTTATTAATCTCTCCATCTTTTTGGTAAATAAACTCTTATGATGTTGGTACTGTAACAGTCTTGCAAAGTGGTCAGGGGGCAGATTTTTAAAAGGTATGAGGTGTTAAAGGGAATTCTTTAGCTGTCATATTAGCAAATGAAAAGAACAAGAGGAAGACAGAGCAAAGTAATTTTGTGCTTGTGTGAAAAGTCTTCATCTAACAATGCAGATGCTTCATTGGTGTACCTTAAGCAATAACTATAAAAGTTAATTTTCAGATAGCTAAAGAAATTCTAAAGCCTTTACAATCAGGGGACAGTCCCTTGACCACCAACATTAGAAACCAGTGTGAACTTGGAAGTGCATGTTCTTAGAAAGTGCTTCAGACATGCCGAACTAGAATCTGTATGCAATAATAAACCACAGGATTGCTTTTATATTATGTGTGGGTATTTCATTTCTTTTCAATTTATTGGCATAGGGGTTGAGGGTGTAGTTCAGTAGTAGGGTGCTTGCATGCTCAAGGCATTGGATTTGTTCCCTAGTATTGGGGAAAATAGAAATAAAAAAAATGTATTTTTATTAAAGTCACAAGAAATTTATTGCACAACATAGATTACTTAGTTATTTCTATTGACACATTTTTATGTTTTTATAATAATCAAATATTTTTGGGGGGGTTGGATTTTTTGAGACACGGTTTCTCTGTGTAGCTTTGGAACCTGTCCTGGAACTAGCTATTATAGACCAGGCTGGTCTCGAACTCAAGAGAGATCTGCCTGCCTCTGCCTCCCACGCTCTGTGCCTCTACTACCGGGCTCCCAATAGTTTGGTATTAATAGAAAACACAGAAATGGTGGCCTAAAGGCCACTGACGCTGTTCCCCTTATTAAAATACTTAATTTTGGTCACATCTGGTTTCCTTAATAGGCCCTGAAGAATATCATTTTCACTAAGCTTGCTCTGAAGCAGGATCCAGGAAAGAGCCCACTACATCAAGTGTCACTTTGAAACCCTGGCTATGTCAACAGCAGCTGCTTTTAGATTTGAGGCTGACATAAAGTATTTTCCAATTATTTTGTTGACACTTGCCAACCAGTTCTCTGTTTCTACAGAAACATGCTGTTCCAGTAGCCATCTCAAGGCCTTGGGCAGTGTCTTTGAGGACAGTGCTACTTGGCAGGCACTAGCCTCAGTGCCGGGACAGGGAGGGGGCGGTGAGGGTAGAACGCCAAGCCAATGTTTGTGGGGCGTGGTCAGGGCTGGGCCTGCACCTGGTGAGGAATGCTGGGACAAGAACGAAGGGGGCGGGCCAGTGCTCACGCGGAGTTCTAATAATGGTTTCCTAGTGCTTGTCTCCTAGCTACATCTGTTGTCCCCAGCCAGTGGGGAGTTGGTCAAGTCTGAGCCTGGCTACCGGCTGTCTAGAGGCCGCGATGGAGACAGAGCGGGGCTCACTCGGCCCTCGGGATGTGGATAATCCCAAAAAGGAAGTTCAACTGAGGGTAATCCCGTCGGAGCTGAAGTTCCTGGATGCAGTATCTGGGAAAGTGTACCGACTCCCTCTTACTGTACACAATTTGGGCCGCTGGAACCAGAAGATGAGGTTTCAAGAGCCCGTGAAGCCACAGGTGACACAAAGACCAAAATATAGGCTCCTAAGGAATTCGGGGAATGATTGCATTTGCTGAGGTGTAGTCACAGGACGGGGGAAGATAACAAATTAGGGGAGAAGAGAGGGGGTTGGGAGAGGGGGAGGGAGGGAGGAGAAACTAATGCATGAAGGGGAGGAAGAGGGAAAAGGGAAGGAATGAAAGAGACAGGAAGGAGTGGAGGAGAAGGTTAGAGACGGAAAGAGGAACTGAAAGGGAGAGAGAGGGAAGAAGAGAGGGAGAAAGAAGAGGAGAGGAGGGAGTAAGGGAAGGAAAGAGGGAGGAAGAGCAAGGAATTGAGTGAACAGTGAACGGGAGGCTGATGGGAGTGAGGGGGAAGGGAGGGAGAGGGAAGGAGAAAGAAGAGTGGGAGAGAGGAAGGTAGGTAGAAAAGAAAGTTGAGAGAGATGAAAAGAGGGAGAGAAAGGAAAGGAGGGAGAGAGGAAAGGCGTGGAGAAAGAACCCTTTGCTTGAAGTAGGGGATATGATTAGGGCAAAGCTGATAGAGAATATGTTTCTCCATAATCGTGTTTGGAAAGAGGGAAGAACTTATTCCTGTTTTCATTTTAGTTAACAGAAAATTACATATTTATGATGCATTATGCATACAACGATGGTTACCATCTACTTGTAAGAATTCCAGTTTCTTGCACCATGCCTTCATGATTCTGAAGTTTTCTTAAAAATCTTAGGAGACCAATTTTTTGCGGTGTTATTGTTAATTGCCCTTTGAAAAGTAATGTTCCTGATTATTTCAGGGATTACTAATTGAGATATTAGCGGGAAGTTTGGTGTCATATTTCGTTGGGAATCTACTGAGGAATAGACATATCTCTACTCTCATAGGACTAGGAACTAAAAAGGACATTTTAATACAGGCCTAATCATCATATCCCATAACTGTGTACATTTGTTGTTTATCAGTTTAAAGTTTAAAAACATTTTTCTCTTCGGTGAGAATAAGACTTATCCTTGATAATGATGCATACTCCCTAACTACAGTTGCTCATAGTTTTTCCTTATAAACTAATAGTGCTGATTTTACCTTTTTTCTACTTAAGTTCAAACTGTTGTTGACCAGTCTGGATAAGGAACTTGCTTCTGGCCTTCAAATGACAGCAATGGTGGAATATCATCCTGATAAAAATGAAGACATGTTTGATCACATGTTTATTTCTGTAGGAAATAAAGTACTAGATATTCCTCTGGTCGGGTATGTAATTGTGCCAATTGTGTCATTATTAAACTGTACTAATACACTTAACAGCATTCTGTAAAGTAGAGCTTACAATCTAAATAAGAAACAAGTATGCCATGAGATTTGTTCCTATGTGTCAATGAATTTTGGAAAGATGTCTGAAAATACACACTACATATATGCTGCAGTGAACACATTAAAGTATAGACTCATGTAGAGAATCAAATTTCTTTTTGGTGCACAAATTGTGTTTTATACACTGTGCTTTGCTTGTTAGTTTTGGTCATCTTGATACAAGTTAGAGTCCCCCAGGAAGAGAGAACTTCGACTGAGGTTCTTATTATCTCTTTATTATCCTATAGTCAAATCTGTGGAGGCATTTTGATTAATTGTTGGTGTGGAAGGCCGTAGTCCACTGTGGGCAGTACCTTTCTTGGACAGATGGTCCTGGGGTATTTAAGCTAAGCAAGCCACAGGGAGCAAACCTGTAAGTACTGCCTGTGTACTTCCTGCCTCTGCTCTTGCTTGAACTCCTACCCTGCTGCACTGAGCAATAAACTGGGGTCTGGATATTTAAGCTAAATAAACACTTTGTTCCCTAAACTGTTTTTTTGGTCAGCGTTTTAGCATAGCAACAGAAAGTAACTATAGTACTCCCCAAATGTTCTGTTATAGTATCAGCGTTTTTTTCATGTATCATATTTTATGTCATTTAAAGTATTAAATTCAGTTCCTCCTTTTTAATAAGTTTCAAAATATTTAATGGACTTACTTGTAAATTCTCAAAAGGAATTTCATGTATGTTAGAGTAACACTAAACTGAGATAAATGAGTAGTCTGTCAAATCATACTTATATGATAAAGTCTGATTTCCTGGTTTAAAAGGTTGCATTATAGTTGTCTTGTTATTTCATAACTCCTCTTATTGACAACAGTGTTATCAATAGACTTGCAAATAAACTGAAATGTCTTTTGAGGAGTTAAAATGTGTATAAAGTGTGTGTGTGTGTGTGTGTGTGTGTGTGTGTGTGTGTGTGTGTATCCTCCATGGACATAACTATGAAGATGTTATTATTGTTAAACATAATGTGTGCTTCTTTTCTCTCTTAGGCTGATTCCAACCTGTCAACTGGAAATTGTGCCAGTAGTTGATTTTGGCACATTAGTTGCCAATAGTAAAGTGCATTGTAAAGAGATTAGTATTATTAACCATGGCAAAGCTCCAGGTAAATGTTGTGTGTCATAATAAGCTCACAAATTTAGAATATTTGCTATTATTTTAAATTGCATATTGTATAATAGATTTTCCCATTTGTCAAGACATGATGTCTATCGTTTGAAACATTTGAAGACCAAAGGCCCTTAAGTGTTGTGACTACGAAGGATAGATATGCAATCATTCAGGAACAATGAACTTGCTTGTTGTAATCCATATTAACACAGCCTGTTATATGACTGGCAATCTTCCTGAAGATGGGAGGCAGGTTGGTGCTGTGGAAGTAATATTGTTCTTAGACTCATCCAGACTGAACTAGACCTCAGTGCCTTACTCACTTACTAGCTATATCATATTAGACAAGTGTCTTTAAGCACATTGAACTTTAGAATCTTAATTTATGAAGAGAGTAGTATATGATGGTTAATTAAGTATATGCATAAAATTTTGATATTATACCTGTTTCATCGTGGGCATGAAATATTTCTTCTCTTTGTCATAGTCAACTTGGCATTTACATCATGATCTATAGAAGGCTTTTAATAATTTATTATTCATCACTGGAAGAACACTTTTCTCCAGACTGGATTACTTTTAGAATTTTTTTTTTGCCCAGATGTTTTCATAAACTATTGTCATGCACAATTTTATTGATTGCAACAATGGATATAATCTGTCATTCTTTTGATGTGATGCTATATTGGTTGCAAGACTTCCATTTCTCCCAATCTAATATGAAGACTGATACTAGATAGTGACTATCTCTCTGAGACTGCATGTCGAATATATAATGAAATCATAAATCCAATGCTTTTTACCACTAGATTCTTGTTTTTTAGCTGCTTGCTTGAACATTCGAAAATATTAACACAGAGACAATCAATCTCAATATATGTTTCTTCATAAAATATACAAGAATCAAACTCATAGCAATTCTCGATTGAATTTTGTTCATTTATCTTTCAGTGATTTGGTCCTTCCATGGGTCAATATTCATTGCTTGGGGTTTATAGAATATTTGGTTCATTTTCAGTTTAATTTTAATGTGAAGAATAGAGTCTCTTAAGGCAAGTGGTTAAGGTTCTTTGATTTTGAAGACTACTAATATTTCAGAGTAACTGTATATGATTAAAAGATTTTTATTTTATTTTGTTCTCCAAATTCTGTCTTAACTTCTTCATTCACAATCCTTTAGGGATTAAAAAAGTAACATCCATTTTAGTTTAAAATATCAAATTGTAGTTGTAATACATATGAAAGCTCTCTGAATTAAAATGCAGATTTAATTCTAATGGAATAGTTAGTGTATTTTTTCAGTGAAACAAAATATAAATCTGTAGACATGGGTAAATATTTTTCGTAAAGAACAACACTGAAGCACCACAAGAAAACTACCTTTTTGGGTGCAAATTTGGCCATGTTTCACACTTAATTGCTTCATTTACTAATTGGAAAAACTTGGGCAAATAATTTATTTTTCTCAAGCATCCATTGTATACTTATACTTTAGAGATCAAGATATCTAAGTGTCTGATTTCTTATTTGCAAAATGGAAATAAGTAGTTGAACATATAGCTTATAACAAGGATTGAAGAGCATATATGTAGATATATAGTGTTCTTAGTATAAGTACTTTCTAAAAATGATCATATAATAGTTTTTAACTACTGATGATGGTTGAATTCTAACACCGGGTTCAGATTTGCTGGGTGATACCAGTATCTAAAATCAGAATAAAAGTTATTAGTTTTGTTCCACAGTCGACCATCTGTATAATGCGTGTCTGTTGTAAAGGTTTAGTTATAAACTGTGTCTCTTATTCTCTTTAGGTACATTTAAAACAGAATACCAGGGTCAGTTACCTATTGTCATTTCTCCAAGTAGTGGTACTGTGAAAGCTAAGTCATCAATGGTCATCAAAGTGGATTTCTGTGCAGACCAGTCCCAATTTGTAAATGAAGAGGCAAGGTAAATATAGAGTATGAATTTTGAAAAAATGTTTGTGTAGAACTCAATATCTTCCTTTTTTCTTGTTTCAGAGTGATTGCTTCTTTGTTTCCCAGCCCCTTTTTCTTTCATTTGCTATTTGTTCATTTAGTTATTGCTGTGTGTCAAGACATACAAGGGTAGGTAGTGCTCAACAATGGAAAGTAAATGGAGAGCACGTATAGATACACAGAACAGCAGCTCCTAGTTTCAGTTTTGTGGCTCTGACAGAATTGTCTGAATGGTCCAAGGAGTCTAGTGATAAATTGGTAGGTGATTCACATATACATCATTAAATAGGATCTAGGTAGCAAATAGAAGTGATATGATTGGTGTGTGTGTGTGGGGGTGGCAAAATGAATGTTGATGATAGATTGAATTACGTAAGTTATTTCAGGCAAAGAAAGTGGCAGATTTTAAACTTTAGAGATAACTGTATTCCCTATTGAAGGATCAGAGGCAACATAGAGTTGAAGAAATACAAGCGAGTAATGCAAAGGTGAGACTAAAACAAAGGACTGACACATGATCCAGTAAAGGGTCTATGGGGCAACATTTTTTATGAGATTTTTTCCTGAGTTCATACATGTGGTATGCAGTTAATACACTGAGTCACCACTTGTACATAAAATAATAAAATAAAAAATATTAGTGCACCTCACATAGTAATATAGATGATATTTTATAAAACATTTTGAATTTTCATAGATCTTTTCTTCATATTTGTGTGTGAGCTACTAAATTGCATATGAGATGTATTTCTTATTGAAGGCTACAGGTGTGATTTTTGAGAAACTGTTGTGAGCCTGAAAATTAATCTGTGGATCAGTTTGCATCTTAGAAAGTCACAGTAACAACAGTGAATGAAATAGATCAGGCAGTGCAGGAAAGACTTGAGAATCAGACTAGATATTGTAAAAACAAAGCCAAAAAGAAATAGGAAAGGGCAGAGCTAAGGCCCCAATTGGGAGAACTGAGAGAAGAGCTCAGATTTGAGATATACTATACAAGCTTGCTTAATTCATTTGAGGAGTTAATGAACAAAGGAGCTAAGACCAAGAAAGAATCTGTAGAAGAAAGTTCTGATGTGGCTTGGTAGGACTGTTTTTATTTTCAGAAACATCATGGAGTGTATGGTTATGGCTTACTAGATTTACATGTTTTAAGCCCCAGAAAGCAGCTTTGTCTGGATGAGTTGGGTAAGGATATTGGGGGTATAGGTGGTGTGTAAAACATCTGAGTACTGAGAATTGCACTGGAAAGAAGAGGGGATATAAAACAATAAGAGAGAAGAAACAGTTTGTGGAGGATCTGTGACAAACAGGATGAAAAGTTAGAGCATGCATGAGTGAGTTACAGTGAAAACCAAGGGAAGGGTGTGATGTTCAGGAATCTGAGGAAGGACAGATATGTTGAGATATGGTATGGATAATACACACAATTATAGAAAAATGTAAATAAGTGTTTTGATGATAGCCAGTTATTTGTGATATCAATTTGGGTTAAGTGGAAGGGATTACATTTGTGCCAGAAAGGAATAAACATGTAACAGGAGTGCTAAATGAGAATGGAAATTAGTCTGAATTTTTTCTGAGATATTTTTGATTTGGGGAACTGTGGTATTTGGATGTAGATGTGGCTGAGAGATTGGGTTGGGCCTGGGTGCCAATGAGTTAGAATGGAGTCTTGAAATTCTTGACCTAAGGTTATAAATCATTTAACTCCTGTATTTATGAGGTAGTAAAATGAATGTTCCATTGGTGCTCTCTGGAATCACATCTTTAGTTTTTCCCCCAATATTATTGTTTTGAGTACAGACTAAGTTAGGTTACACATATATTTCACTTTAAAGATGTAGACAAACCAAAGATCCTGATAACCTCCAGCAGTATATGAAAGGAGCTGATCTTAGTCTGCTGAGTTAGATATGATTTTTTTTAAGAACTTTATCCAAATCGCCAGAGGAAAATAAATACAAATATGTAAGTATGTAATGAAAATACTTACATGTATGCATATTTTATCTTACAGAGTGAGTTTGCAAGGTCGTCCTGATACATTCTTGAACATCAAAGTTCATGTGGTTGAACAGATAATCGAATTGTTTAACATGAATAGTGACAGGAAGTTGGAATGTATACGATTTGGTTCTGTTTTCTTTGGAACATCAAAAATTGAGCAAGCAGTTCTGTTTAACAATAGCCCTGAAACCATAAATTGGGTTGCAATAATGCAAGATGATTGTGTTGGAGAAGAACTGGTAAGTGAATTGAACGTTAAGTGGTACATTGTGTCTAAATTAAACCAGATGAGTGGTTCGTATAAATCAGTGACTTACTCTGAAGATTTCTGTTCTCAAATTTGAATTGTATCATGTGCCTTAGTCAAATTTAGGTATATGTTAATTTAGAGACAAATACTCTTCACTTTCTAAGTTCTAAAATTGCAATAATTATTTCAGCCTTTTAAAATATGTGTTCTCTTTTCTTTAATATACTTTTTTGTCTTGTTTTATGTTACAGGGAACAAATATTCATCAAAGGACAGATATTGCCTTAAACAATCTCCCCTACTTAAACAAAATAAAGAAAATAGATATGACTGATTTTATCTCCTGTGTTCCCAATGAAGGAACTTTACTCCCTTACCAAAAGATTGTAATTACATTTTGCTTCAGCCCAAAGTAAGTAAAAGTGAATTAAATTGTAATGTCAATTATTAATGAAAATTATAGTAACTATATACTAACTAGACTTATTTAATTTCATAGTAAAACATGTTAGAAAGCAAAAAACAGATTTTTCTAAATGCATTTCTAAATATTTCTAGCATGTTTAAGATTTGCAATATTCATAAATATGATATCCAGTAGTTTTTTTAATTAAAAAATATCCTATATTGGAAATGGGTGGGGACGTAAAGTTTTAGGTTGTTTTAGACTGCATAAGTTAATGTGTGCAGCCCAGAACTTGCTGCAAGAATAGTGATGTGCATATAGTGTTTTATAGATTCCATCAGCTAGGAAGTGATGTTCTTACATGGACAAATCCTTTCTGACTGAATACCATTAATGTTAAACCAACAGCACCTGCTTCTGTTAACTCACACCATTTGATAAAATACATGCAGTGTATATTTTTACATTTCTTTCTACTTGCTTTTGTTATTTAGGCTGAAAATACTTTTGAAACTGTTAAATATATGGGAAACCATGCAATAATATCTTAAGTCTGTTTGTTTGCAAATAACTTACACAGCTGTAAGAATTTACTTCCTTGAGAGGGTCTTGTTTAGTGTACTTCCATGACAACATTGCCACTTAGTGATAAGAGATTTTTGAAGGCTGAGTTGCATTTAAATTCAAGAGGATATGATGGTTAGCTTTAATTATCCACTTGATAGAACCTAGAATGACCTGGGAATCTCAATCAATGATTGATTATCTACATTAGGCTGGCCTATGTTCATGTATATAGGAGAATGCCTTAACTGATGAGGTAAGACCCATTCTGAAAATGGGTGGCACCATTCTCTGTTTTAGGATCTTATGTTGTATAAGAATAAAAAAAGCTTACCGAGTACTAGACTGTGATGCGATTACATTTACATTTAAAAATGCTTTACATTTTTGACTTGATTTTCTTGGAATTTGACCTGGAATTGTGAACTAAAATTAACCTTTCCTTTCTTCGTTGCTTTATCATGCCAATAGAAACAAAACTAAGGCAGAAAGCCAACAAATAATTGCATTAATCATATAATTAAAATTGTCTTAATGATATTTTTGTACAGAAACTTTCTTTGGGAAACAAATAAGATTATAGTCAACACATAAAAATTATTATTTTATTTTATGTGTACATATGTGTATCGAAGTGTATAGGTGGTTGTTGTGAGTCACCTGATGTGGGTGCTGGGAACCAAGCGTGGGTCCTCTTAACGGTTGAGCCATCTCTCCAGCCTCCTGCACCCGTATGTACTCTGAAAGAGATCCAAACATTGTTTCCTATGACAGCATTTGAACTTTATTTTGGAGTCTAATATGGAAATTTAGGTGTGAATATTTGAAGTCTTTCTTAAATATGTCTTTTAACCTACCATATATGTTCCAATTTAATATTGCACATCAAATCAGCTTTCTGTGTATTTGAATATCAAGTGGCAGAAGACCTAGTCTTTAATTAAGCTAGATAATATAGTCAGTGACCAGGCCTGTGGCATTACCTTTCTATATCTTTGTTCCTGATTCTCTCTTTTGTTTTCATCCTTCCATTACATTTCTCTAAGAATAAATGCCTCACATCAAATTATGTTCTCTATTTACTTGTTCACTACCAGGAACTTGTGTGGTGTTAAATATGAGTTTAGTTCACTAGAGGAAATAAATATGTAACAAGTTAGTACTAGGGGAAATATGGATTACTATAGATACTGGTTAGAGTCCTTAGCTAACAATGAATTCTGTCTAGAAGAAAAATACATTTTAGACACGGTGGCATGTGATGTAAGTTTTGGCAAGTTGGGATACTTTAGTCTTGTCTTAGAAATATTTGTATTAAATCAGTTTTGTTCTCCTGAGCTTTATGCTCTGAGATCTTTTGTTAGTAAATTTGGAAAATGAGTAACAGTTGTGTTTTTATTTCTTTCCATCTCCTTGCATTGATTTAAGCATTAGGTCAATAATGTATATTTGCAAGTAAAAAATATATGTGCCCATTGCTTTAAAAATAACTAAGTTTGATATTTACAGGCTGGTAGTTGATATTAAAAAGGACATTGGGCCTTCACATAGGCAAGACTATGCACTGTTTGTGAGATTTGATTCTGTGGGAAGTAAAGATGGATTTTTGAGAGATGATAACTCTAATACCATGAAAAGTAAGTATGAAATGAACAGATCATTAAATGTGTATCAGTTCAAATTCTATAAGAGAAATTTCTATAAGAGAAAAAAGGTAGCAAGCACATGTGAGGGACTAAGGAGGAATTGGAGGGGAGTAAATGAGAGTTGAATTTGATGTTCATTATAGGCATGTGTGACATTTTCAAACAAAAATAAAATAATTAGCATCAAAATCTACAGAAAAAAATGTAAACTGCATAATTTTTACATTGAACAAAAATGCAAATACTTTCATGGCATTAATATACTGTCTGTGGCATTGAAGTTGGAATCTCAAAGTAGTTTTGAATGACAATTTCCCTGATGGCTAAGCACATTTAATGTTTCTTAAAGTGCTTCTCAGAGATTCCTCTGTTGGGAATTCACTGTTTAGACCTGTACCACATTTTAAAAAGTGGATTACTTGTTCTTTTGATATCTAGTTTCTTGAGTTTTTATATATTTTGGATATTAATCCTCTATTGAATGTGGAGTTGATAAAAATCTTTTCCCATTTTGTAGGGCTGCTGCTTTGTCTGATTAATGGTATACTTTGCCTTATAGAAACTTTTCAGTTTCATGAGGTCACATTTATTTATTGTTAATCATAGTGTCTGTGCTATTGGGCCTCTGGGCTTTTTACTTTTCTTTATTCTATGTATCTTTCCTTCTTACTCCATGGCTAGATGTGTGGATAGCTGGCTGCTCACTGGTATCCTCCTCTCATTCTCCATTTTTGCTACATCCCCCCTCTTTTTTGAACCTAGATTTCTCCTTCTGTTTATTTTCTCTGCCTCACTTATTTGTCTCTCCTAGCTGTTGTCTGATCAGCTCTTTATTAGGTCAATCAGTTGTTTTAGGTAGACAAAGTAATACACAGCTTTACAGTGAAACATAAAAGAATACAACGCATCTTGGATCATTAAACAAATATTCTGCAGTATAAATGAATATAACACGTCTTAAACTCATATCCAAAACAGGGTATAGTAATCTGGGCTGGCATCTGTGGTCTCTTAGAGTAGTGGTTTTCAGCCTGTGGGTTACAACCCTTTGGGTACTCAATGACCATTTCACAGGGTTACCTTATACCATAAGAAAACATGACATTTACATTATATTTATAACAGTAGCCAAATTGCAGTTATGAAATAGCAATGAAAACAGTTTTATTTTGGGGGATCACCACATCATGAGGAACTGTATTAAAGGCTTGCAGCATTAGGAAAGTTGAGAACCACTGTCAGAAAGTCTGCAGCAAATCTGTCCAGGCCCTTCTGGCTACTATAATATCCATTTAGATGGTAGATATAATTATAATAGTCTTAAATTTATGTTACTTGTTCTTTTTCCCTTGATGCTTTTAATAGTCTTTCTTTTGTATATTTATTCTTTTGATTGTTATGTGGTAAGGGGACTTTCTTTTCCAGTGCAATCTATTTGGTGTTTTGTATGCTTCTTGGATCTTTATAGACATCTCCTTCTTTACATTAGGAAAATTTTCTTCTATGATTTTGTTGAGAACTTTTTCTGGGCATTTAATCTGGGTTTCTTCCTTTTCTTCTATAATCATTATTCTTACATTTTTTTCAGTGTCCTAGATTTCTTGGATGCTTTATGTCAGAAATTTTCAGATTAACATTTTCTTTAACTGATATATCCATTTTTTTCTGTCATATCTTAAGTGTTATCTCTTGCATTCTGTTGGTGAAGCTGGCCTCTGTAGTTCCTGTTCAAATTCCTAAATTTTTCATTTTCAGAATTCCCTCATTGGGCTTTCTTTAATTTCTCTATTTTCATTTTCAGTTATTTGACAGTTTTAATAATTTCCCTCATCTGTTTGTGTTTCTTGTAGATCTTTAAGGGACTTATTCACTTCCTCCCATTGTTTGTGTTTTCCTGGATTTCTTTAAGGGATTTATTCATTTCGTCTTTAAGGACCTCTATCATCTTCATTTAGTTGGTTTTAAAGACTTTTTATTGTGTTTCAGCTACATTGGAATCTTCAGAGCCTGCAGTGGTGTGATAGGTGGAGACATATGCCCTGAGTGTTACAGATTGTGCTTTTTAGCTGGCAGCTAGGCCTATTGTTTTAGGATGATTATAGGTTTAACTGCTGACTTCTGGATTTGTGTTTACTTGGTGGGTGTTCTGTGCCTTGTTTTCTGTTTTGGCTCTGGATTTTAAGAGAGTGTGATGACTTTGTGTTGCTTATTTTTCTGTCTAGCTCAGCTGGTGTGTTCCCAATACATGCCTGCTGGTGTTGGAAGCTGGGTTACTGTAAGGGTCCAAGAATTGCTGAGGGGAGACTCCAGACTCAAATAATATGCAAATATGAAGAGCCTTTATATTGTAGGAAAAGCCAGCATGCAAGGTCGATCATCCACTCAAAATGGTGACGATGATCTGGGACAAAGGCATGAAGGCCCTTTTAAAGGAGACTTAGGGAATTCTAAGTATCTCTGTTTTATTGGGGCAGTTGGGGAGCAGTTATATGGGGCACAAGTTTATTGGATGGGGCTAGTAGCAGTCTTATCCATTGTGGGCCTTTTAGTCATGTATGGTCATATCTTGTAACTTTGGATCTCTCTGCCTTATAAGGCTAGGTTTGAAGCTATTTAGCTGATTGGCCAAACATGGCTGGGGGACTTCCTGAACTCAGGCTTAGATCATTATTTACAATGAGGGATTGTTCCATGTCTAAGGTAGAGGCACATTCCGACCCCTTCATGACAGAGATGAGTTGGAGGAAGAAATGTTGGAAGAGAACATCTTTGTGATCCCTTGGGGATGGTGTCAGGAAAGGGAGATGGAAGTGTCTTTCTCCTTACAAAGCTAGGTATGAGACTGGAGGAGTCGGATCTCAGGAGCAGTAGGGGACACATGGGTCTGCATTCAGCTTATGTGTTGCTCTGGAAAGAGTAGCCCTTGGCTTAGCAGGGAGTGCCTGCTCTGGTTGAGATTTAGGATAAAGCAACAAGTGAATAGGAAAGTCAGAAGGGGAAGATCTACAGGATGCACAGGAGATGGGGGCAGGGGAAAGGAAAAGGGCCACAGGCATTCTGCTGCAGAGCTTGGGATGAGCCTGGAGGATTGGATCTGGGGAACAGAGAGAGAAGAGAAGGTCTACCTGGTTTTTTGGCATGGCTGGTTGGTTAGTAGGGGATGTCTTCTGGAGTTGGGGGCTGGGAAAAAGCAACAAGTAGAGGGAAGTGGGGTGGAAGGGGAAGATCTGTAATCCACAGGAGGTGGGAGCAGAGGGGCAGGGTAGGCTGCAAAGGGTGCTCTGTTGCAGAGACTGGGGTACTGGATCTGGGGAAACAAAGAGCAATGCAGCTTCCAAATTTATCTTACAGCTGTTTTACAGCCTAGACTTGGCCAGTGAGAACACCAGTAAGAAAAACATACTCTTTTCTTGGGTTCTCGTTATGTTTCTCTTCATAAAACTGGTCCTATCATCCAAGTAGAGAGTACAATATGTTGTGGGTTAAAGACCCCAAGGACCACTCTATAAAACCAGAGTCTAAATTGAGAGTCTATTAATCTGGCTTGAGACTGCCTAGAGAGAAAGTTCGCACAGAGCTGCCCTGTCTGTTTTTTATAGGGATGGTTTAAAGGCAAAACTACATCCTGATTGGCAGTTGCAGGGGCAAGTAGAGAAAGCCAGGCGTTTGACCGAAGCAAAAAATTGTCAGTTAGCTTGGGCATCTTGACCTCAAGTCTCTGAGACAGTGTTAGATAATTTTCTAAGGGACATTCCCATAGGAGAGGCTGTAAACAGGGGATCAGCTCTGAGTCAGACTTTTCATGGCTGCAGCAGGGACAAGATGGAGGAATCTTGGTTCTTTCACATAGTCCATAGTTCCTGTCTTATCCCTAATGTCTCAAATCCTAAATTTTAATACTTCCCCAGTCTGTACTATTCCACCATGTATGATTTAATAATCATTCTTGTACATGGCTAAATAATCTTTGGCCTATTTCCCATAATGATTGAAGAGGAAATACTAATCTCTTTCACTTTCATATTATTCTCTCATCACAGTAGGTTGTTTTATTATTTTGCTGAATTTTGTAATTCATTCAGATTTTAACAATCTCCATGCTACACCATTAATTCAATTCTTCATGTTTTCCTCTTTAATCTTTACATAAAGAATGTAAATATATTGAATGATCTATCTGCTAGATTATCCACTAGACACTGGCTCATGCTAAACTAGGTTTCTTATCCAGCCCAGATCTACTGCCAAGGGATGATGCTGACTTCAGTGAATTGTATCATCCTTCATCTGTAAATAATGAAGAGAAACCCCACAGAAATGCTCACTAGCCAGTCTAATCTAGACAATTCTTTGGATAACCCTAGGCTATATGACCCAAGTTGATAGTTAGAGCTAGCTAAAAAAATTCAAAAGAATTCAGTTTGTTTCTTTATAAGAAGGTCATCTCCAGAAATGGCAATCCTATCCTTTCAGTTGCTCACATGTGTACTAAAGCATATATGAACAAACAAAACAGGAAAGAATTTAGTGTCATAATTTAGCATCTCTTGATTTTCCTGTCTTCTACACAATATATGGGCAAAGAGTATTTACTCTACACTTGACTGTTTCTGGCCATCCATGTACAGTTCTTTTGAAACAACCATATCTGGTTCCTCACAGCTTTTAGAATGTGAGAAGCAAGTTCCTACTTTAGAGCACTTGACTTTGTTCTTTCTGCTTGGAATACACTTTTTATGGATATCTCATTTCCTTTGAATGCTTGCCCAAATGATGCCATATAAATAAAAAATGGCCTGTTTGAATATCTCTACCTAAAACACTGTCCCCATGACTTTGTATTATGGCTCAGTCTTCTTTGTCTTTACATGTGGCTTTTACCCTCTTTGAGTGTTGTAATTGTAGTTACTGTCAGTTTTACATCTCTAGAATCTAAACCCCTCAGAATAATTTTTTTAAAAAATCACAGCTGTGTCCTCAAGATTTAAAATTTTGTGTAGCACAAAGATGGTAGTCAGTGGTTTTTCTGAAGACTGAATGAGCTCCTTACTTTCCATCATGTTTTTTTTTAAAGTGATAACTATGTGAGGTAAGCAAATATATTTTTGATTCTCTAAAAACTCCTCATTGTGTTCATTAAATATTATTGCTTTTACAGGTCATCGACTTCAGAAAGTAGAATTAGCTTTGACAGGCTCTGGACTTCCTGTCATCTTGCAGTTTGACCCAGGAAAATCACTTACATTTCCACCTTGTTTCATGGGTGAACATTCAGATCTTCTATGCATTGTAAAAAATCAATCCATATCACTTCCTGTGATATACCATTTTCAAAAAACTGCGCACTTTAAAATGGATCCTGAAAGGGGCAAAATTGATGAAGGATGTATTCAGGTAAGTTAGCTTATTCTTTGCCTTCCATCCGCAGCACTTAAGCTATTTTTTCTTCCAAAGTATTATACAGAGGAGTAAGAACCACATTTTATCTCGTAGTGTTTATGAAGTATGTCTTATATGTGGTCTAGAATTAGTGATCAGTCCAGTCATAGAGAATCCATAATTCTTTGTTAAGGGTCTACATTGTATCAGTAAAAGTGTGTGATGTTCAAGTGCAGTATGAAATACAGTTGTAGCTTCTAAAACAGTTTTGTTTTATTAAGGAATTATAAGACATACAGAAACAGGTATGGCTTAAGAGGACTGTAGAGTGTTAAACAGGATCTATATTGTAGTACCAGCCAAACTCAAAGAACAAGTATTTTATTTCTATCCAGGAAGGTTTTTATGGAACAATCATATGAGCAATACCTTGCAAATTTAGTCAAAATTGACCTTTGAAAGAGGAATAGTTACCTAGTTTGTAACTTGTTATGTTGGGGAATAACAAAATTGTAGATGCTAAGACATTTTGGTGGGAACCAGGCATCTCCCATGTTTCAGGAGTTATTTTAATTATGATTGACCACTCTGACAACACTTTTTCTAGGCACTCGAAAACATAACTTTTTGATCATTCTTTACTCAACTTCTTATTTTTTTGACTTAGCTGATTTTATGTGATCCTAGGTATATAGGTATATACAAATTTAGTATTTATATGCTGAGCAATGATAGCAGAAGAATATAAAAAGTCCTCATTTTCTATAATGCTATAGAAAAAAATGTGGGTGCAGTCAAAAAAGTGCAATTTAAAACGTACAACTGTTTCAAATCTGAGCCCATGTGTTTCAGGCACTATGCATTGTTGTTATGTTACATGATGCACACAAAATGCAAAGTGTGCATTTTGTATATTCAGAAGCAAGGATGTGGTTAAGGTTTGTGCTGCAACACAGACTAGTGCTGCAAAAAAAAAAAAACAAAACTCAGTTTAATTATACCTTTAACTTTCATTTAATTTTTAGTCTTTGAATATTCAAAAGCTTTTTGCTGCCAAAATTTTGTGTCCTCCACACACATTCTGTTTTAGGACCCTATATATGTTTGTGACCCAAGTCAGGGCTTGGGGTTCTATGGTCTGTTTGCCAATTCTTGCTTAAAACTTGATGCTTCCCTATTTGGGCTATTAAAATGATGTAACAAACATTCATGGTTGATTTTGTATGGACAAATACTTAAGACTCTCAAAATACACCATATAGAGGAATTGTTAAATCTTGAAAATGCTGTGTTTAACATTTGGAGCTATTCCCAAGAGTGTTTGCCAAAGTGATTGCATGATTTTGTGTTTCTTCTAGCAGTAAATTTAAGAGTCCAATTTCTTCTGCCCATTCCCATACTTGACAATGTTCTTTTATCATTATAATCATCCTAGTGGGTAAAAAATGGTGTGCCAATATGCTTTTAATTTTCATTGTCCCAATAACTGATGATTATAGTTATATTTTATGTTTTATTCTTCATTCACATATTTTCTTTAGGGAAGTAATTACTTACATCTCCCACAAGGTGAATGATGGCTCATTGGAAATGTTTCTATTTGAATCTCTCTAATTTATGTGTTATGATGTTCTATGAGAAAGAGAATTAAGGTGTCACTTACAATTAAGATTGAAAACCAGCTGCTCTTAAAATGGGTAAATCAGCTAATATTGTCTGAGTGGTCCCAATAGATCACAAGAATCCTTAGAAGTATAAAAAGAAACATCAGTGTTAAAGGGATGTGAAAAGATAAAGAAGCCAGTATCATTTGATGGCTTCAGAAATGGAAATGATGGTGGTGTAAGTTAATGAATGAGATCATTTCTAGAACTTAGAAATAGCAAAAAAAAAAATGAATAAAATAAAAACCAGACTCTCCAGTAGATGTTCCAGAATATAGGAACAGATCAAGTGACTCAGATTTCAGTTCATTAAAATTTGTGGCAGACTCTAGTCCTACAAATGTATAAAGCAAGAAATTAGAGGTTAAACCTTGAATTTTATTTTAATAATTTGCCATAGCTTTTGCCATTTCATTCTGTTATTTCATGTAAGTTATTGATTTTTAAACTTTTATACTTTATACATTTCATAAATGTATAAAGTGCATCTGGATTGTTTTCTACCTCTTGCTTCATCCTTCCAATATTCTCTGCCTTCCCCTTTGTCGAGTCCAATCCTAAGACCTGTGTCTGTCTTTCTCATTTGTGGATGAACACTCACAGTCTCTTATTCTCAGCACCTTGAGCACTTCATCTCTGCATGAACTGCTATGTACTTCAATTAGAAGTTTCTCTGACCAAGCATGAGAGCAGCAAAACCCATAATTATAAACATAAATAAATATTTTAAAAAACAGTTGACATCATGACCACTTAGCAAAACACCAAAAACTTTTCCTTTGATACCATGACTTAGCTAGATGTAGTTTTCCCCATGTTTATAGTACCAGGCAAGCATTCTTGAATGTTTTTTCCTTGTTGTTGAAACACAAGTTCTTCATGTGTTCTGATATAAGCCTCAATCAGATAAATAGATTAGAAATATCTTTCCCCGTTGGTGGGTCTTTCATTTTCTTGATAATGTCTTTCGCAGCAAAACATTTTAGTTTGGAATCTTGTCTACCTATTACTCATTCTTCTTTTAATCCATTTAGTATAGTCATATCTCCATGTAAGGCCTCCAAATTTATTAAGGAATATTTTTGACTTATTTGGAATCCTAAAAATAGATATGATTCCAAAATTACCCTTCCAGTTTCTACCAAAAAATGGCAGCTGCTATTTTGATAGCATCTGTGTTGATATTATAAATCCTTTTAGGGAGTATTGCCATTGTGCAACATTAAGCTTCACAGTCTATGGAGGACAGATACTTTGCCATTTATTCATGTGTGTTTTAATTTCTTTCAGTGGTGATTATGGTATCCAGTGAATCAATTTTCTGGTTCCTTTTAGACAAGAAATATATTCTCTTAACAGTACTGGAGCTCAAACACAGAGTATTTTGCGTGGTTGGCCATTATTTTACCATAGACTTGTACCCCAGTTCTTGTCATTCTTAAAAAAGATATTCTTAAGGGTCTTTGTCTTATTGGTAAGCAAGTTCAGTTAAGTTTTAAGTTTCATTTTGGGCTGTTCGCTGCTATATAGTACACAAATTCCTTGAGTTCATTTACAAGCAATCAGATTTTAAAGTGGGTTCTTTCGTATACAAGATCATGTCCCTGAGAATAGATTTATTTTATGATTTCTTTTACAATCCAGAGTTGTGAGGTTTTTCTTATTTAATATCCCTACGTAGAACTTGTAGCATAATGTTAAATAGGAGTAGCAAAATAGACTATTTTATTTCGTTCTTGCTCTAAAAGGAAGACATTCAATCTTCTATCAGATGAATAAGATGTTAGCCGTAGATTGTTCATGGACTGCCACTCTAATCTTAGAAATCTCCTTCGTTGAGATATTTAGATATTAAAAGCAAAATGAGTAAATACTTTTGTGTACTACGTCAACCCTTTCTACTGGATTCAATTTGATTGAACAACAGAGTGCTTGGTGGTATTTTATAGGGCAGAACAGGGAACTTTTGAGGTCGATGATTCTATCTTCAAATCTCTTGCTCTGCAATCTCAAAAGTTGTAAATACCAATGGAATGGAGTTGGAAGTACCAATGGAGTAAATTGACCTTGTTAGGAGCTTCCTGGCTTCTAACTGCTTTCAAATGTAATCAGTTTACCAATGTTCCTATCCAGAGTTTCTCAGTTCACCTGATGTTTTTAGCTTATTCTGTGATCTTCCAACAGATATGTAAATGGACTCTTCCATCTCAAAAGTTCTCTTTTCTGCCTTATTAAACTCACAAGCCCTCTGCCCCTCCACCTGTCTCCACTCCCATGGAAAGACTACTGCCCTTCATTGGTTTAGTAAAGGATAATGTATGCATGTTCTTCATAAGGGGACTTTAAATGTGTTTGCTTACCATGAAATGTTTTTGTTTTGACTTTTCCCTATCCATCATTTTCAACTAATATTTGCTTTGTTTGCATAAAGTTTCTCTCAAAGGAAATGTATAAACTTTTAGTTTTTATCGACAATACCAATTTGTGCTTTTTTTATTAGCAGAATGACCATATATTTATTAAGCAAAAGTGAAAAAGAATTCACAAAAATGTGATGATCTACATGAGAAGAATGCCCCAATTTGTGCCTTTTAGTCAATTTATATTTGTCTATTCAGTTAGTGATAGATATTTAGGTTCATCCCATAAATCAATCATTCCTTAGTTACTCCATAATCAAAAGAGTAAGCAATACATACACATTTGTATATGAAATAGAATACTTTTAGCTTTCATAAGGAAATCCTGCCATTTGCAGAATTATGCATGAGCCTGGGTAATATTATGCTAAAAGAAGCTAGGTACAGAGACAGGCTATTTATGACCCCTTTAATGATCTCAATTAGATCTGGAATGCAAACTGGCAGATTTGGTCAGGAAAAATATGTATAGACTTGAAATTTCCTCAGTAAAAACATGGGATTTGAGTTAAAGGGTATAAAGTTCCAGTGATACAGAATGAATAAGTTAAGGAAATCTGTTAGTACAATATGGTAACTACACTTAATGTGCTATGTCATCCAAAATTTCTAAGAAACTATTAAAATGTCATTGGCATAAAAATTATGAGTTTGATTTAATCATTTATATATTACATAATATAAATATATAATAAAATTGGTCATCTATACTTTAATTTGTGAGAGAAATGTTAAAAGAATCCATTTGCATTTAATAAAGCTACTGATAATGTAGGATCTGTATTTCCTTTTTTCTTATTTTTCAGCTATCTTATTATATTATTTTGATTCCTCATTTTTTCTGTTTTTGATATTTAATATTTTAATGATTTCTTTGGAGGATGTATTGAACAACATCACTTACCAGAGCATAGTTAAAACTAATACTAGCCTTATTTTAATGCTATGCATAAAACATTGCTTCAGTACAACTGTCCTGTCTTCTATTTAGGTTGTTGTAATGCGAACTGTGTTTCTTTTGTAGAAGCTTATCAATGTTCTTGAATAGTCATTGTTATATATTTTATTTATTGATTTTTCTTAGTGTTTTAGGTTAACATAGTAGGTATAATAGCTTTCCTCATGGCATCTTCATATATGTGTATGTGTGTTCTAATACTTTGTTCTAATTCATTACCCTCCCCCATTGCCCTCCCTAGTCCTCTGACCCCTCTGGCTGATTTCTTTCCTTTTTCTAGACTTTAGAAACCAAATTAATAAGAAAACATTGCAAATAAAAATACAGTTCCTTGTGTGTGTGTGTGTGTGTGTGTGTGTGTGATTTCCTTTACCTCTGTTCTTAATTGATTCATCAAAACTACTTATATAATTTCAACTGTCCTTTTGTTTCAATGGGAGGATTCCATTTAGTACTTTCCTATAGCAATTTTACTGGCAATACAGTTTCTCCTTTGATGTTTATTTGGAAAGATCGTCATTTATACTTTAATTTTGACTGGGAGTTTTTGCTAGTCATAGGACTTGAGTTTCTTATATTTTTGAGTAAGAAAATCTATTTCTTACTGCCTTCCTGTCTCCAGCAGTCTTAATGATTTCAAGATTTTCTTTTTGCTGTTGTTTTTTTTTTGAGACAGAATTTCTCTGTATAGCCCTGGCTGTCCTGGAGCTTGCTCTGTAGACCAGGCTGGCCTTGAACTCACAGAAAACTACCTGCCTCGCCTCCCAGTGCTAGGATTAAAGGTATGTGCTGCAACTGCTTGGTGACTTTGACAGTTTGAATCTGATGTGTCTATCATTGTGATGTATCATGAGTTTTTTTTGAGAGACAATGTTTTCTTTCTTTTTCCTTTTTTTCTTCAGATTTTTTTAAATCTGAATTAGAAATAGGATTGTTTTACATGGTAATCCCAGTTCCCTTCTCCCTCCTGTCCTCCCCTACCACCCCACCACCACTAAAACTCTACCTATCACATATCCTTTCTGCGCTTCCTGGATGGTGAGGCCTTCCATAGGGTTTCATCAGAGTCTATTGTATCCTTTGGGATAGGGCTTAGGCCCACCCCCGTGTGTCTTGTCTCAGGGAGTATTCCTCTATATGGAGTGGGCTCCCAAAGTACACACCTATGCTAGTAATAAGTATTGAACTACTACAGGAGGTCCCATAGATTTCTGAGGTTTCCTCACTGAAACCCATGTTCCTGGGGTCTGGATCAGTCCCATGCTGGTATTCCAGCTAATGTTTTCCATCAAGTTTCTAAAAATCTCATTCATTACATTTTTAAAAATATTTTTCTCTATTCTCTCTCAACTGTTCTTTGGAATCTCTTATCATTAATTGATACTATGTTTATTAATGTGACCTGTACAGATTTGGTATTGATCTGACCTACCCACGGAGGGAATGAACAAATGATATACACACAGACATATATAAAAAAGCTGGGATCAGGTGTGCCATGCACTCTGATGGAGAATCCATAGCAGCATCCCAGAAACTCAGCATGTTTATTTTATACATCCAAATTTAGGAGGTGGATTCTTTTGTTTACTAGTGAGAAGGTAGATTTAGCTAATCTCCATAGGAGGTCTTTTGGTGGAGTAGTACGGGAGAGCAGTTATAGGTTGCATTTTTCCTATAGGAGAAAGGTGTGGTTGACCAGTGGAGTGTTTTACCATTCCCAAGGAAGGATTTGGCATTCCCGTGGGTTTAAGGAAATGGAGTCCTTGACAAAGCTCATGTCAGTAATACTCTTTTCACTCAGAACTGCATCTGCATATTCTCAACACTTTGAGATTCTCTTTTGCCTATTTTTAAATCATCTCTTTTAGTTATTCTGGGTATTCTCAAATATGTTGTCTTCAAGTTCATTGATTATTTCTTGTATGAGTTCATATTTGCTATTGAGCTCTTTTTAGTGAATCCTTAAAATGCCTTACTATCTGGAATATTTATTTCGTTAATGATTTCAGTACCTGATATTATCTTTTGTATGAGGCATTGCTATCATACTTCCTTTTTTTCTTCAGTTCTTTTGTCAATTCTTAAAGCATATTTATAATGGTAAGTGTAGCAGTTGAATTTCCTCCCAGACATTTTCTGTTATGTAACATTCTTGTGTGTTGGCCACATTTATTATTTCTTTTGTTGCAAAATAATTTTCTAGTGAAAATTTGGCATTATAAATATCATCCTTCTTTGAAATGCTGAAAATCAAGTCACTGCAAGGTTAACTGTGGCTTTGATTATTGTTGTATTATTTAGTGACCTTCTAGACAAGTTCTGTATTGATAGTTTTCTTTGTTGTGTATAGCCAGTTAAGTCTATCTCAGTTAATTTAGTGTTCAGCAAATGGTTGGACAAAGGTTACGTTACCTTAGTTACCTGAAGTTTCTTGAACCAATTATGTTAGAACATGGGTCTGCCCATTTCAGTGGTCATTTCTAAGAGGCTAGATCCCATATCCTGAAGAGATCTGTGCTGTATTTCTCTGAATCTCACCCTGGAACAGAGAGGTAAGTATACTTATTTATTTATTTATTTATTTATTTATTTATTTATTTATTTATTGCTGTTGATTTTACCGATCCTAAGTTTTGATCCTAACCAGTACCGGGTACTTCCATGCTTCTTGTCATGAAAGCCATGTCGAACCAAATCATTTCCTGCTTCTCCCTAAAGTTTATCAAAGGCTGATGTCCTGTTTGTTCTGGGACTTTATCTGGATACTTACCTGGTGATTTTCTCTAAAGGCATTTCTCTGTAGCTCACATCGCTATTTGCTAAATTGTAATTAAAATTATTATTATTCTCTGTGTATGCATGTTTTTGCATCCGTGTATATGTGCACCACTAACGTGTCTGGTGTCTGCATCCGTTTACAAGAGGGTGTCAAATTCTGTGGAACTGGAGTTAGAGAAGATTGTGAGTCACCTTGTTGATGCTGGGAATAGAACCCTGTTTGGAAGGAGCAGCTAGTGCTCTTAACTGTTATGTCAACTTTCCAACCCAAAAGTCCTACTCCCTTTTGTGCAGGCTCTCTTTCTCTCCTTCCTGTCTCTCTTATCCTCATTTCTTATGAAATTGCTTTTTAGGTTTGAAGTGGGTTCTTTAGGAACCCAGTCATATTTGTCTCCTATTTATTGTACAGTTCTTTCCTCCTATCTCAAGGTCTGATCTAGTGACTCTCTTAGGTCATCCCTAGAGCTAAGAGTAATTAAGTATCAGTTTCCTTTTATTAACACTCCAACTATTATTATATATATAGTCATTGAGACCTGTCTTTGAAGTTCTGAAAGTAGTTTACAGCTTTTATACATTGCAAATTCCTCCTCATCAGTCATAGGTGAAGGATTATAGCTTATTATAAAACCACCTGCGTATATGTACCATAATGAAGATTATTTAGGCAAGCAAACAAAAATGTTACAGGGACACTACCCCCTCTCACCTAGATACCAAAGACTTAAGTTGAGAGTCAGAATAATTTTTATATGCTAGGTTATAGAGAAATCTCAGTAGGTCTGAGCAATCATAAATAGGTATAGCATTTATGTTTCTAACAATAGTATTTCTAAACCATTATATTATTGTTGCGTTTAGTCAACTGTCTTCTGTGACTTAAGCCATAGAGAGCTGATGTGACTATGTTTATGACAGGAAATTCCTGTCAGCAGTCAATCACATTTACAGAAGCAGATACTTAGAGCAGAGGTTAGAACATTCCCCCTTTACATGTCAATTGTAGGCAGCTGCTTCTCACCTGACAACTTCCAATAACCCTTTCTTAAGAGTATCTCTGTTTTTTTTTTTTCTTCTTTTTATACCTGCTTAAATTTACTTCCTCTTTCCATGTCAGAGTTTTGGACACACTGTATGGATATCTTAGTAATTTGGTTGTTTATTTTCTAATAGTTTCTTTAAACATTAAATGACAAAGGAAGACAAGTTCTTGTGATATTCAATTCTCTCTCCTTCCCTCCTTCTCTCCTTCCTTACTTTTCTCCCTCCTTCCCTCCCTCCATCCCTCCCACTTTCCCTCCCTCCTTCTCTTTCTCACAGAGGACTGTTACTACAGAGGGTACTCAGAATCACATCAAATAAAAATATGCCTTAAATGTTTTTCAGTTGCCAGGCAGAAGCAATAGTACATTATCTGGAAATGTGATTTCTGGAGTTCTTCAAACCCACATTTATCTCTTCTTTGGATGTTAGTGCTCATTGTTGTTACAGTTACCATAGTTGCGGATCACAAAACTGAGTTTAGGTGAATGACACTGTAGCACGCAAAATGCCATGATAGTTTTCAGCCATTCAGCAAGATACCTGATACACTGATTTTTTGTAAGTTTTACATAATTTCTAAATAACAGAAAAAGCCAATTTTAGTGAATTTTGTCATTTCTTTTCGTGCAAACTAGATTTGGAGGTTTTTGATCTATTGTTGTTGCAGTACTATCGTGCTATGGTCTTAATTTTGTTAAATTTCCAATAATGAGCACAGTGTTACTTGTCATTGATGTTAACTAAAAGTGCTTCATGTTGCTTGAAATTAAAATAATCTGTATTTTAAGATTTGTTTTATTTTTCCTAACAATAGAATATTGATTACATTTGCTTTTTCTTTAGAATGTGATATGTTCCTTTGTTCCACATCAAATTGGAGTGTTTAAAGTGAAGCAAGTGATCGAGATTATTGGCCCAGTGGCAGATGAAAATTTACGGTCTTTGTCGATGAAACCTTTTCATTATATAAATTTAGAATTCAACAGCGTTTGCAAAGCTTACACTAAGAAAGTTGGGGTGAAAATTAATCCTGGTATGTTATTGTATTAGTTTTACACAGCTCTGGTGTGATTGTTGTTGTTACTATAAGAGTATATGTATCAAACAGGGCAAACACCAGTACTTTCCCCCTTTTTAAAGCATCTATCAAAGTTACCTAGAAGGCCTGTTCAAATACTGGGCCTACATTCTAGTATTAATTATTAAGTACTTCTCTGTCTATAACAAAGATTTACATTTCTGTCATTTTTCTAGTAGATGTTGTATTGCTGTTTTGAGGTGTTTTATACAGATGCTCAAATCTTTTAATGTTTGCTATGTTTTACCTTTAAAAATCTGTATTTTTGTTGGAGTTGAATGTAAACTAGTTTGACTATATCCAGATTTTCTTGGTACTGCAATTTCATCTAGTCATATATAATCTTTTTATAATTGTACCACGTGAACTTGATGATTTACAGTCATCTTTAGTCTAAAAATACCTTTCGCTCTCATATGAATTAATTTACATCTTCACATTAGCATGCTTATCGTTATTTACACATTTTATTAACAGTTAAGCATTATTTTGCTAAATTAGTTTATGTAGGCCCATGTATTGTATTAAGTTATGAATTTTCTCAAAGTGTTTGAGAATTTAGCATGATAAAATCAATTGGCTAGTGTTCTATTTCTGTGAAGAGATGCCATGACCATGGGAACTTTAAAAAAATGAAGCATTTAACTGTTTTTTTTTTTTTAAGTTTCAGAAGTTTAGTCCATTATTATCATTATTATTCCATGGTAGGAAGCATGATTGCATGCATCAGACAAAGTGATGTAGAAGGAGCTGAGAGTTCCACATGTGGATTGGCAGGCAGAGACAGAGACAGAGACACAGACAGAGAGACAGAGAGAGAGATTGAGAGAGAGAGAGAGAGAGAGAGAGAGAGAGAGAGAGAGAGAGAGAGAGAGAGAGAGAGAGACTGGGTTTGGCTTGACCATTTAAAACATTAAAGCTCACCCCCCAGTGAAATACTTCCTTCAACAAGGCCACACCTACTCCAAGGCCATACCTCTAATATCTGTCAACAATACCACTCCATAATGGCCAAATAATTAATTCAATGAGCCTATGAGGGCCATTCTTATTCAAACTCTCATAACGGTTATCGAGTGTATTAAATAATTCTTGCCTAATTCATGGAAATGTACAATGCAAAGTATTAAGTACCAACTCAATATTTTATTTTATTAAAGGTATATCCCCCTTGATCAGTAATCCCACAAGACAATTTGTGATAAAAAATTCAGAGAAAAAGGAAGATCTTCCACCTGTAGCAGCAATGCTGCGGTCAGCCATGACAAACCTTCATACTCATCAGTCAAATGATGTGTCAGCGAAGGATGCACTGATTGCCTTTCCTAATGATAGAGCTGCAAGCATCAGGTGTGGAGACCACCATGAACAGTTCAGGTAATTTGTAATATTAATAAATTAAAATTCAAAAGATATAATATCCAGGATAATATGCAGAGATCTGACAAGATCCTGGTGTTAAAAAAAGGAAAGAAAGCTACTGGTGATAGTAGTCAGAATGGAATTATGTTCTCCCATTTTTATGTGGAGTATGATAGCTATGGAGTATGATGTTACAGTGTTTGCCTTATCTAACATTTTATACCTGCTACTGTGTACTTGTGAGGCAATGAATGGCATACAAAATATTAAAGTATATTAAGAGCACCAATAAATAAATGATGGAAATAATCACTATTAGGATTGGAATTAGACCAAGACTATTTAGTTATATTTATTCATTCAGTATAATTGCCAGTTTGAATTTATCTGAATGAAACAATTTAAACTGTAATAAACCAATTACTGTTGTCATCATTCTTGTTCTATCACCACATAGACACATTTCTAGTAACTCCTTCCCACTTGACCTAAAACTTCTCAGGTTTGAGTTCTTAAGGAATGTTGAAATGTCAATTTGAATTCATCATAACCTCAAAGAGATTACTAATTTACCAGTGGTAAGTTAAACCTGACAAATACATGATTTTCTGGACCTTTATCCCAGAAAGATTTTAATATATCCAAGAGTAAATGAGGGTTATTTTATGCCAACTTTTATGCTAATAGTAGACCACCTAAACTTCATAATATCCCTGTACTTTTTCTACTTGTCTCTTTATCTTGGGAGGTGTCATTAAGGTCATTTAATTTTGTATCAACTTCCCTACTATACCATTTGATTTTTCAGACACCTATAATTTTTATTACCTACAATGGAAAAACTCTATGGCATTTACTGACTTTCTTGATATTTTTCATTTACAAATCCCATTCACATCTGTTTTTCTTTTCTTTGTATTTGACCAGTACCACAAAAACAGAATTATAAAAACCATTCTGACATTTAAAATAGTTATAAATTATGAAAATGCAGTTGTATGTATTCTTCTGACTCATTACATCCCCTCCAATACCCTGAGTTGATGGTTTCTGGAAGTAGTTTTTGCCTCTATTATAAACCTATATTCCTATGCAGAGTAACATTTTGATTTATTAGATCATAAAATTATAAGACAATATATTTAGCTATTCCTATTACTTAATAGCTATATTTATTTCTCTCAGTAATAGTTATTCACATGTCTAAGTCTAGTAATGTTATCAATTACATGTTTAAAAAAAGAAACTAAAGAAATTTATTTTAGTGCATTCATTTTTTGTTAAGAATTACAATTGCTTGTTCACTCTTATGTATTTAACCCTTTCAATTTTTGAGAAGACAATAAGATGGAGAATTTTATTCATAGCAGTATCCCCTGTACTTATAACATTGTCAAAAATACAGGTGAATGTTGGGCTAACTTTTTCTGGAGAGATTTGAATAAATATCAGTTTATTCCAGGTAGGGCACTATCAACAGAACAAAGTAATTCATTCAAAGTTCAAATTTGTGATCAAATCAGTGAGTTTACTGAGCTTATTTTCAGAGTACTGTGGCGGGGTTACTTAACAATAAGTGTGCATGATCCCAAAATAGCTACATCACTTCAAAGTTTGTTTGCTAATGGATACCTGACATCATTCAGTCTTCCCCTAGCATTTCCCAAGATTACTTGCATCTGGAGGAGGACAGAAGTAATGGCTGTAGTCTCAGCTGAGGGTCCTATGGTACTTTTTTTCCTTTTACTAATAGGATATATGAACAGCTTCATTACCATATCTATAGATCAAATTATCACTATGTTGTTCTGCTCAATTAATTGTTGTGACTACCAGGAATAGGTAATTTCTACTCTAAAATGGTGATTGGATGATCATGTTATATCTGGAAAGATGTTTTTGAATAAATAAGAAACATAACAAATTTTGGTTGCATATTAAATATTAGAAAACAATAG
The DNA here is from genome assembly GCF_003668045.3 of Cricetulus griseus. Lineage (NCBI taxonomy): Eukaryota > Metazoa > Chordata > Mammalia > Rodentia > Cricetidae > Cricetulus > Cricetulus griseus. The sequence goes on from NC_048604.1 coordinate 87,859,852, forward strand.
TGCTTATTCCAAGCTACAGAGATAATTTTCTGTGCTTAGTGAACTCTAGAGTCTAAGGAAATAGTTATTAGAACAACAAAACAATCCCTCCCTTAGCAGGTTCCTAGAAAGGAGCTGATAGGAAATTACCCTTCTGAATGATGCTTTTTAGCAGAGAGAGCCTCCTGATCACTGGCAGCCAAAATCTGGACTTGAAATGGGAAACCATTAGAAGAGATAGCCTCTGTGTTTCTTAATGGGAGAGATAGATCCTTTAGTTCCAGAGAACAAAGAGAGTTTCTGTCTTTTAGATATTTTCAGCATATGAACAAGTTTCATATCATGTGATTTTTCTTAGCCTAGCCTCAGCTTCGGCATTGGGGCAATCACTTTGGTATTATCATAAACCTGTTTTGCTACTAAATGTGGGAGTTTCTGTTAGGTTATAGCACAGAATGATTTCTTTGCAGTTTTGTGTCTTCTAGTGCCATATAGCTTTTTCCATGATCCTGATTTCTGGGAAAATGCAAAGGGTACCTAGAAAGTATGTAATCTAACAATAGTATGTTTAGTGAAAAGATTCAGTGTTTTCTAGTTTTTCTCATTCTGATCATAATGAATTTTCAAAAGATGTATGTGTATATATATATATATAATATATATATATATATATATATGGATGTAACACACACCACACTTACACACACACAGATTTACCTTACCCTCACCCTCATTGTAATGCAATGATGCCTTTGTATGTCATACAATGTGCAGTTTATCCTACTCACCATTTAATGCAACACACTTGACATTTAACCATTTAACATTTGACCAGTAGGTACTCTGCATACACTGATTAAATAGGTGTGTGTGTGTGTGTGTGTGTGTGTGTGTGTGTGTGTGTGTGTGATGTATGTATGTATTTTAACATGACACCTTGTACATCTTGTAGAACAATTTTCACAAAGATGCCAAGGCATTACTATACGGATCCTGATTATGAATACACTGATTTGGAAAAACTGGAAAGGAAAATACATCAAGATTACTACAGAGATTATATTAGAAATTCAAGGAATGCACGCCTACAGAAAGAAGCACAGAGGTAAAGATTGTTCTTTAAACTATGTGCCTAAAGACCAGATTTGGTTTTCTTCTTAAATTGATTATTTGAATATAAAATTTGGGAGTACAGTATAATGATTGGATATAATAATCAAATCAGGCATTGTCATCATAAAATTTTATAGCTTTTGATTAATGTAATAAGTGAGGATATTTATGATGAATAATGTAAAATTTCAGGACATCTATACAATGTATTTGGGTTAGATTAGGATAACTAATGTTTTCTTAATTTCCTTGCCATTGTTTTTGGAACTTTGAGTTCCTCCATATTAGTTTTCATGGTGGCTATATATTATACCTCAATAATGTTTTAGTTTTGCATTTCTTCACATATTTTTAGATTTTTTTCATATTTTGTCTTTTCAGTGACATGAGGTGATAATCTGTGTCGTTTTGATTCTTGTTTTTCTGGTGACTGAAGACACTGAGCTTTATAAAGTAATTAGCTATCGGTTCTTTATTTAAGAAGTATGCATTCATCTCATTTCATCTGTACACAATGCAATTTTATTATTGAGGGGCTGCTAGTAAGCTTTTTATTTATGTGTGTATTCTGGATACAACTTTTTTCAAATGAATAGTTTGCACATTTTCCCCATTGCAACAGTGGTTTCTACTTTTTATCATTTGCTTTGCAGAAGCTTCTTAGCTGGATAAATTCCCATTTGTCCGTGCTTTGAGTGTCTTATCCATAAGCAAATACAAAAAAAAAAATAAAAAACCAAAGTCCATTTTCTAATGTTTGTATAGATTGTTATGACTTAAATTTTACCAGGCATTGGTGGTGCATGCAGAGGCAGGCAGATCTCTGTGAGTTTGAGGCCAGCCTGGTCTCCAGAGCGAGTGCCTGGATAGGCTCCAAAGCTCCACAGAGAAACCCTGTCTTGAAAAAACAAAAAGTAATGTAATCACCATGTTAATATCAAATTTGTTTCTTTATGACTTAAATTTTGAGTTGTTTTAGTCGCATTTCAATATATGTAAAAGGCAAAACATTGAACTTTTTTGGTTACAGTAGTCTTTGCTAACTTTTTATTTGCAGTTTTCTTAGGCAGTTTTTGCTAGAATCAGATCCTGAGGTAGGGATTCTATTGTATGTGATTATCTAAAAGCATATTCCCAAGAGAAAGCTGTATAGGATGCAGGAATCAGAGTACAGCAAAGGAAGAATTGATGTGTTTCAAATAAAGTTTGTAATCAGCCTGATGTCAAGATTTTTTTGAACATAAATGATACCATTGTTTCTGTCTTGAACCAAAGAGGCTTTTCTCGTTAAGTCCAAACTGCTCAGTGACTGTCATCAGTCTTTTGAGTGTGGAAAAGAAAAAGGGTTGGCTATAACTTCTTCTTTTAGGTGTTGAAGAAGAGTGGAGGCTGCTTAGTAGAGGGAAGCATCCTTCAGATAAGTATTCTAATTCAATTACATGGATATGGGTAAGCCCATAACTGTTCTTCATGAAGAATATTTGCACTTATTACTGTTTTGTGGACAACATTTCCTCAATTATCCAGTATTACTATTGTTTTATCATCATCATCATTATTTTTATAGGGGACGCATGTATCCACTTAATGAAGTAGATATAGGCATGCTGCCATCATCTGGTCTAAGGTCACCATCACTGTCTCAATCAGAAATAGAAGAGGAAATACCTTCATCCTTAAAGTCTTCTTCTCTCAAAGTTAAAAGATTGCTAAGCACCAAGAAAATAGCATCCAGGGAGACAGAATCTCTGCAGAGAAAGGCATGTGACATGTTTTCAAATTTCTTATGTCATGAGAATTCTAAAAATGGCTCTTACTAATATTGAATGATTAATTTTGGAAAAACAGATCATCAAAGGACTTAAATCAAAGCCAACCACTTACCTTGAGAAACAAGACTGCAGCAAAGTTTTGACACCAAAGCAAATCCATCAAGTAATTGTTGGTAAGATTATACAGAAATCTACTACACTCTTTTGTGTGTGTTGATTTTAAATATTTTTATACATATTTGATCATGTCCCCTTAAGCTCCTTCCAGATCCTACTCATATTCCTACCTGGCCAATTTTATATTATATTCTCATGTTCTCTTTTTCTCTTTGCCTCTTTCTCTCCCTCCTTTCCTTTTTTATGTGGAATTAAATGAAGCATTGGAACTTATAAAACCAAGAATAAACTGGTTGCTATGAGGCTTTGTGTGAGATGGAGGACAAAGTTGCCGGGTTTCTTAAAGGATACAAAGTTTCATTTAGTATAAGTTCTGGAGAGCTATATGACTATATTTAACAATAAATTTTATATTACTGAAAGTCAGTGGTGATATAAATGTTGTGCCACAAACTTGACTGTGTGAGGTGACAGATATTTCAATTAGATTTATTTAATCCTATCACAATGTATGTATATAGGAAATGTTATACATATTGCAAACATGTACAAACTTTGTCAGTTTTATTTTTAAAAATCTGAGGAAAATGGATTATAAACAATGTATTTTGTTGGGGGATATATAGGAAAATTTTGTTGAGGGATATATAGGAAAATATCCTTAACTATGGAAACGTAAAATGTTTTAGTTATGAAAATAAAGCCATAATTGACAAAACATCCAATAGGAATTAAGAGATTATTCAAACATAAGTATTTTTGCTTTTTTGTGTTGGTAGGAGAATAAAAAAAACATTCATTAACTAAAATAAACTGTTATGTATTATATATCTGATAAACTACTTTTAACTAGAATATACAATAAAACTTACAAAAGTAGCAGTTAAATTTTAATAAACAGGCTGAAAATTTGAACAGACAGTTCAGTAAAGCACATACAAAATGGGTGTTCTCACGTATTAAAATAGGCATTGTTAGTTCTTAAGGGCATGTAAAATTAAACCAAAATGAGACAGTACTATAAATTTAGTATATGGCTAGAGGTAACTCATCAAGCAAAAGCATCTCACTATCTAATTTTCCCCTCAAACACAAAGAACCCAAGAGTAGTGACTATATAAGTGGCCAGCAAATTGTTTAAAATAGCTATATTCTCACGAGTAGTACACAACATAAAACTATTTTAAATATGCTGGCTCCTTATATATTCATGTACAAACCAATCATGTAATTCATCCCTTCTACTCCTAGTCATTTATCCAAAAGAAATGAAGTTGTATCTCAAATCAGTGCTTACTATCAAAGATGCTTAGTAGCAGTTGTGAAATAGCTAAAACTAGAAACTAAATATTAGTGAACAGGTGAATAAACCAATAAAATTAACAAATATACATAAAGGGATTATGTCCTAGTTTTATTTTTTTGTTGTTATGAAGAAAATACCCTGACAAAAAGCAGAGAGAAATGAATGCATATATGCTTTAGTGCTTAGTTTACTTTCTCTACTCTTATACATTCCACAACTTCAAACCAATGTGTGATGTAGACCCAGATTAGGCTTGGACTCCCCATACCCATTAAGGTGATCAAAGTAATTCTCATAGACATGCTTGTAGTTTTTTTTTTAAACTCTTTGGGACCCACTACCCAGCTCCCACATAAATACACTAAGATGTATTCTTACTTATGAATGTCTGGTCTTAGCTTGACTTGTTTCTAGCCAACTTTTCTTAAGTTAACCAGTCTCTTTATATGTTTTGCCTCTGGCTTTTTACCTTTCTTTATTCTATATCTTTCCTTCTTACTGCATGGCTGGCTCTGTGGCTGTGTGGCTGGCTATCTGGTCCCTGGTGTCCTCCTTTTATTCTCCTCTCCCTCCTCCCTCCTCTCTTTTTCGAGCCTAGATTTCTCCTTTTTATTCTCTCTGCTGGGCAGCCCCATCTATTTTTCTACTGCCTAGCCATGGGCCGTTCAGCTTTTTATTAGACGAATACGGTGTTTAAGGCAAGCAACGTAATAACATAGCTTCACAGAGTTAAACAAATGCAACATAAAAGCATGTAACACATTTTGCATCATTATACAGATGTTCTGCAGTCTAAAGGAATGTAACACATATTAAACTAATATTCTACAGCACAGGCTTACAGAGCAACCTAGTCTAGACAAACTAAGACCTTTTTTTTTTTAAGGTTGATTATAGATTGTGTCAAGTTGACAGTTTAAACTAAACATCACAAAACACTACTTAATAATACAAAAGAATGAAATAATTATTTACTAAAAAAGTTGGATGACTATCTAGAAAATTCACTGTGAGAAAGAATCCACACAAATCTGTTATATACCAGATGATTCTATTCATTTAAAACTCTGGAAAGTGAAGATCAGTGAGATGGATGAGTGAGTACAGGTGATTGCCCTTAAACCTGGAGAATTGAACTTGAGTATCAGAATTCTTAATGTTGAGAGAACTTGCAGTTTGCCCTCTGACTTCTACACACATGCTGTGGCACACCCATATGTCTTTATATATGCACAGACATACACTAAAATAAGCAGATAAATAAATAGATGTAATTAAAACAAAACTCTAGAAAGAAAAAGGATATTGTATAGAAATGCATGTGAATTTTCTGAGAAATATTTTGGGGTGAGAGAGAGGAAATAAATTAACAAGGTACAAGAAAATGTTTTATAGTGGTCAGTATTCATTGTTTATATGTATATGTCAGTACTAAAGAAACTGTATAATTAAATACAGTTAATATATTCTATATCTGTTATAACTTAATGAAATTATTAAAATTGGCAGATTGAAAAAAATGTGGGGTGATGCATACCTATAATATATCCACAAACAGGAGAATCATGAGTTCAAGGTTAGCTTTGGCTGTAAAGTTATGTCGTGTCTCTAAATAAAAAGAGATTATGTATAATTATTATGTATATTTAATTATTATAATTAAAGATTTAGGTATTATAGTGGGAACCCTTAGGAAATAAGTAATGGAATTGAAAACTGCTGTTTTTTATGAATTATATGTTGATGAAAAAATTAAGTGTACTTACATAAGTAGACACATTGGAGAACTGTTGCAGATCAAAGCGATGATAGGAGTTTTATTGTGATTATTACTTTACCATGAAATTTTCCATACTAGAATATATTCATATTGCACATGAAGCAAATAATCTCAAACATGAAACTTTGGTCTGCTAGATATAAGTACAAGCTGTTCATGTCTGATATTGTACCAGATATTTGTGTGATATTATACTAAATAGTTTTATGTTAACTTTAGACAATTTAATTTACCAAAATAAAATCTGAAGACTTAGAAAATGAAGGAAGACCTTTACAATACTTTTAATTAATAACTTACTTTAATTTCAGGACCATCTGTCCTTAACTTTGGTAATATTTGTGTGAAATCTACAAATACTCAGCTACTTCACATTGTTAATATGCTGCCCATGTATATATTGATACAGTTAGATATTGATTTGGAAGAACTTCAGAAAACCAACCAATTTTCATATGTGATCCCACCTACATCTAGTACATATGTTTCGATGGTATTTGAGTCTTCTACCAATGGAAAATTTTGGAAGTAAGGTTTATTTCTCAGTTTCTGCTTACTAGAGTCATTTATGATATTAATTTACTTCAGTAATTGTAGCATATATTATATTTTATCCCAAACTCTAGAAAATGTAATATATACATCAGTTTGTATACTTGCATGCTCATATATTTCAGTGATGATCTAATTTTCTTCATTGTTTTGTGAATTAATTATTTATGGTAATCTAAAGCATATATATTTCATATGTATCTGAAGCCTGTAATCATAAATAGGAACTGTGCTATCAGTTAAGTTTGGGAGTTTCTTTACTCTGTTACAGATCATTCACCTTCAGAATTAACAACATCCCTGGTGGACACATCCTAGTGATGGCTGTCATCCTGCCTGTAAAACTTGAACTGTCTTGTAATGATATTGTATTGAGACCACAAACCTTCTTGTTGAAAACATGTTTTCGGGGAACAGTTAGGCTATATAATCATCTGAATCGTCCTGCCCAATTTGTATGGAAACCAGTAAGTGCACTGAGAGGAATGGCATTTACTATTCGTCCAGCCCAAGGTAATAGAATATGTACATATAGTTATTTAGAAATTAATTCATTATCTCATGTATTCAGGCATTAATTACTTATTGAGCATGTACTGTGTACTTACTTCCATCAATAGCATAGAGGTAAACTGGATACTATCATCAGGAGATCTATTTTCGTATGTATAAATTTGACTTGAAAATAAGGATTGTGTGTTGAAGTTCTAGCGGAAACACATAATAAGAGATGTAAATTTTTCGTTAACTATGTGGCTTAATAAATCAGAAGTTTACAAGGCAAGGTGGGAGACTAAATACCCATAGGAAATATGGTGTAGTGTTTAAATCAAAGAAAAGATTAATTTTTAGGGGTTCTAAATCCTCTAAGGCTGTCAGATTATTAAGACCCACTGAGATTATTAAATGTAATCTGAATATGCATTTCCTTATGAAAACTGCCACACAATGTGAACATATATCAAAGTAGCACATTGTTTGACCTAATTATATGCAGTATTTTTCATTTAACTATTTTAATTCTACTATCTTATTCACATCTGAATATTCTCAAGGCTATTATCCTGCTTGGTGTTTGACCACACAACTGAGTCCCTCAATCTAAACAATGTGGTGTAACATTAACCATTAGAGATACTACTGAAAATGTTACTGCTTTTGCAGTTTGAGTAAAATTATAAGATGAATTACTATGACTTACATTTTCTTAGATTTTAAATTAATTATGACTAGTGACAAATACAACTAATAAAATAAATTTAATGCAATTACAAACTTAAGAGTGTCATTTAATAAGAACACTAGTATAAGACAGTCTAAATTACTGCTTTTGATGGGTTCCTGAAATAGTTAGCCATCCGTTTCAATTTGTGTGTCATTCCCTACAATCTAATAATTTCAGGTAATGTATTTTTTATTATACAAACTAGGTAACTTCTACAGTGCGATTTATCTAGTAATGTTTTGTATTTGGCAAACATCACTGTGTTGTGCAGTGAGTACTTTTGAGGATAGAAGGTATAATTTAAAGAATTAAATTGTAAGTTACCAGTTGACCAATCAATCCTGTCTTTCCATTTTATGTGCTTACACTTTTACAGTGAGATGGAAAGATTGGAGTCATTGCATCTACACTGAATTACTGTAGAGTCTAGTACTCCATGATTGCCAAATAAAATAAAGATTAAAGCTGATCTTAGCTTCTCACTCATTAGTTATTTTTTTTTCATGAGCAAATTTCTGTATGCATGTTAACTTCCTGTCTGTACGTGTATGATAGGCTGCTGAGATGGCTTAGCAGGTAAGAGTGATTGCTGCTCTTACACAGTCCCTAGGTTTGTTTCCCACAACCCACATGGTCCATCAACTGTAATTCTGTAATTCTGTAATTCTGTAATTCTGTAATTCTGGTTGCAGAGAATCTGGCACCATCTTCTGACCTCTGCAGGCTCTTTCATGTATGTAGTACTTATGTACTCAGTCACACACACATAAAATAAATATTTAATATTAAATTTATGGAAAACTATAATGTCTCACAAAGGATGGTAAAAATATAAATGGATAGTTATATGATTTTGAAAATTTCTACTTCTTGAACCTTTTTATTTGAAAGTATTCTGAAAATATTAGCAGCTTACCATATGTCTTGATATTTCTATTTTCTACTCCGTTTTTCCTGTCTTCCTCCTCTTCTTCCTTCCTCTATACTTTCTACTTACTCTCTTTAGTTACAATTTAGGAAAAATTGTTGTTTAGAATATAAATTGTTATGTTTCAAATTATAATAAAAATAGAGTATTTATTTTCTTGTGATTACCAGTCGTTTCCAAATATTTTGATACAGTTTGCAACTGTTCATAGAAGAGTGTTATAAATTAATCTTAACATTAAACTTAATTCATTGATACTGATAAATTTTAACGTTGGAAAAAGAGCTTTTTCTTTAATAAAGTTAGAATTCATTATAAAGCTTTTGAAGTGTCTTAATAGCCTGGAGTTATTTAGCATAATCACACCATAATTTTATTGTATTGATACTTCTCAAATTCATTTGCACAGACTGTATTTTAAACTGTAATGTTGTTAACACTGACTCCTATTGAGAAAATAATGTAATTCTGTGTATTTCAGAGATGCTCCACAGCCCTTATAAGGATATAATAGCTTTTTATTAGAAATCAGTAGTCTGGCTGTAGGTTCTTACCAACTCTATTAGTTTCCATTAATGGCGCTTAAAAAGCAAAGTGTATTATGCTTGTCCAAATTCTGTTATTTTTCTATTTTAACTATGACTTAATTGACTGACCTTCATCTTGTCATTGTGGTGGAAATGCAATGGTGATGCATAGTTTGGATAAAATCGAAGTAGAATTGCAAAGTTATAAATGTCATAATAATTAAGTTTTGCATGGTCTTAAGAATTCTTTGTAAAGGAGATATGGGTATTTGCTTCTATTTTCTTTTCGGTATCCATGACTTTTTTCATATGTTTTTCGAGAAATTATTATAGCATACAGATATTTAAATATTTCAATTCCATATGAAATATTATGTAAATATCATTAATTTACTTTAAAAATATGAGTTTTGCAAATTATTTTTTCCTAGAATTTAAGAAAGCATGTAATACTTGTAATTATATAATACATTCCTCAGTGATTACTCAGTTTTATATAGTTTTTACTCCTGAATTTTTATCCCTTATATTTTGACACTATTTTGATCTGGAATCTTGTATAACAAATTGAGTCATAGACCTTTCTGCCCTTTTGTAAAGTGATGCGAAAATGCTATATTAAAGTGTCTATCATTTCTTCCTAGGACATTGATATTGTTTGAATTGGTATGTGGATAGTGAATATTGTAAAAAGGAGAAAGTGAAAGTGGAATGATATTTTCTGAGAGAGAATTCACTTGTAGTTTAATTTTTTTATATGCTTATTTAGTTTGTTGGCTTTTTCTTTGCCAATACAATGAATCAATACTTGAACTTGTCTTCAGTTAATTCACTTGAATCTTTCTCAGTATTCTTCACTGAGCAACATCTCCCAGCAAATATCAGCTCTTTTAATTCTTGATTATATTAACTGTTAACTAATTCATCCTTATTTAAACCATTTCTTTTTTCAGGGTTTCTCTGTGTAGCTTTGGAGCCTATCCTGGCACTCTGTCTGGAGACCAGGTTGGCCTTGAACTCACAGAAATCTCCCTGCCTCTGCCTCACAAGTGCTGGGATTAAAGGCATGCGCCACCAACGCCCGGCAATTTCTATGACTTCTTTATCTCTTACCTGATAAGCACAATATTCTTAGAAATTGTGTTGATTAAAGGGAGAAATTTTTCTCACATAGATTCATCAACATTAACTGGTAATCTTTTTTTAAAATCTCATTCCTCTTTTATCATTGAATCTTCTTTATTTTCCATCATAGCCATTCCCATTCACTACTTCCTTAATTATAGTGGGGTGACTTCTTCCTGAACAAACCTCTGTCTCTTTAATCGTCTCTATCAGGACTTTTTTGTTCCTTACAGCCAGGGTGATCTTGAGAGACGTCTAGACACTTAAACACTTCCACAACCAACTCTTGTCTGTTTCATTAATTACAGTTCATGATCACAGTATTGACATCCAAGGATATTTTAAGTGTGTTACTTGATACTTTCTTACCAACTCATACATGCCCATCACTTCATTGAGTTTTTATCTCCTGGTATGGCCATTGCAAAAGCAGAGGTCACCATTCTGTCTCTTCATTTTTAAGAACTAAAAAGGAAAGCAAAGCAAAACAAAACTTGGCAGTGCATGCAAGTCAAACTAGCCCCAAACAAAATTTGTTTGTAATGGTAAGTCATATGTTCCATTTAGTGACATGTGTCACCAAATTTCAGCATCTTCTTTCTTCCTGAGTAGTAACTTCAGAGTCATTTTCCATCAGGTATTCTTTGCTGTTTTTCTTGATTAAATTTGTCATTTTCGTTGGCCATTTTTATGTCCTTGCCAAATTTTGCCATCCTCCAAAGTTCTAGCTCATCCATCCTTCATGTCAAACCTCACATGCAAGATACTGAAGTTTTCTCTATTTTCTTGAGAATTCCTACAGCTCTTTGCTCTCATTATTCATGATTTCCTTTTGAAATGATGAAATTAAAGAAGCCTCACATTTATACCTAATGTGTCTAATATCACATGCTCTCTTATATGTCATTACTTTTAGCTCTATCAGAAGTTAATCTCTAAAAGCCACAATAGCAATTCTTCCTTCTGAAATCTTAATAATTGTTCATGTTGATAATTACTTAATAATATTGAGGAAATAGATTAGCTAATTTTGTCAGGGGTCACAAAAGTTTTCCTATTGTCTGTGTATCTCTAATCCTAATGTTTATTGCTGCGATAGATTTTCAGTTGTTTTTCAAACATTGGCGTATTTTGGTATACATTTGTTTTTTCCTGTGAACAAAATCAATTTATATTTTAGCTTTTAATGAAATCTTCTAGGGCTGTGTTTGTTTAATAATACCTCACTTATAATTTCTGTTATTTAAATTTAGTTATAGTTGTCATATGACGCCGTTACATATTTACACTAGCTCTTATCCTGAATGTTTACAAAAGAATGAATAATGAAATCATGGTGTCTTTTATATCTTTTTCTCTGTAGGCATTGTTGATCCTTATTGCTCACTGGAATGTGAAGTCACCTGGCAGCCAGGATTTAGTTCTCCGGAAAAGGGAGAGTTTGTACTTCAAGTGTATGGAGGAAATACTTTGACACTCAAGTGTATTGCACATGTAATTATTTCTCTTGAATGTGTATTTTTTTTATCTTGAGCATTATAAGTTTTCCAGCTCTATAGTTGTCTTGTCTTAATTCTACATGTAAAAATTGAATTTATATAATAATTATTTTAGCTACTTCGTAGATCTACGTACCTACTATGAATGTAGAACTAACTCAGATATCCAAGTGCTTTGTGGAAACAACACTATGTTGACAGAGTCTATAAATATGTAGTAGCATTGTGGGAGCCACTTGAGAATAACTTGTGTCACTAACACACAATATACAGTATAGTAGAGAAAATTATATTTTATTTACATTATATTTTATTTCCTAAAGTCTTTATCTTCTAGTGTTAGTAATTTAGTGTGGAAAAGATTATGTAATTTATATTAAAAGATACCAGGGTTTTTATTAACTATAGAATATGTTTCTTACAATAAAAAAACAATGTGACCTTAACTAGATCTCATTCCATGGTATGACCCAAGATGCCCTAACAATATTACTTTTGGTCACCAAGAGTGCATTGTGTTTATGATCCCAGCCAATGCTGTTGGAGATTTTAAACAACTAAGTACTTTCACTGAATTCTATCTTTATTTTCTGGTCATAGTATCTAATGTATTTCATCTATGAAGGTGCTTGTAGCTTATACCTAAGAGTCTGTCCAATTTTAGGGATTACAAGTGGCTATCAGAACATAGTAGGGTCTTTCCTCAGGTCCAAGCTTGAAATAAGCTGACTTCTACCAGCTTTGTGTATAAATCACATATTAATTACTTCAAAAGCTTTCTCTTGAAACACATACATAAAGGTAAGATACTAAAAGTATGTATCATTTATCTTTACAAATTGATCCCTTGTTACTACTCACAGATCACCCAGATCTCGAAACAGAGTATGATTAGCATAACAAAAGAACCACTCTGTCCCCAAGCCACATTTCCCATAACTATATTCCTCCCAAGGTTATCACTTTTCTTATTTACGGTAAATTAATTATGGTCTAAAATTTATGTTCACATAAGCAAACTGCATCATTACATGTATGCTTCCCTTCCCTGTTATAATTAGTTTTGTAGGACTAGTCTGTGCTGATGAATATGTTTGTAGATTATTCATTGTCCTCTTTGAAAAGTATCCCATTTGGGTGAATGTACTGTCACTTCCCATTTACAAAGCTACTTAAAAGATATGTGTTACTACTAACATGTTTCATTTCCATTACTGAAACTCTTTTAATGAGCATATGTACAGTATTTATCTGTTTATTTAATTGTATCAAACAAGTTTCATAATGTACTTTTGCTCACATACTCAACCTATGTTTATTAATGGTGAATTGTTGGAAGATTAGTAATTAATACATGTTCACAAGTGGTTTATTTCCAGATCCAACTGCCTCTGTAGACTTTATTGGTACCCTTCTTAATGAGATTTATCTGTTCCCAACCCCATGAGTCAATGAGAGTGATAATTAAATAGTAAAGTAGACAACAAAATAACTGAGGTAACTGAATAGTAAATTGGGTCATTTCAGGTAAAGCTTTGCCACTTTTAAAGTTAACTCCAAAGACAGCTTCATGGAGGTACATAACATGTTTTAAAATGTTAATAAAGGTTCATCATATATTTATAAAAATATGATTTACTCTTTTCTTCTGTTTTAGCTTGATTTGAAAGTTTATTATTCTAGTTACAAAATTTATGTTTTAAAATAATTGTAAGTGTACTAAAGGTTAATATAATAGCATATTTTATAAACGTGTTTTAAAGCCTAGTATAAAGTGTACTCAACTCAATATTTCTTGCATAAAATGTGTTACAATTACCTTTGATGCCTGATTACTTACCTTTACTACTGTAAACAAGCATAATGGCCACACTTGAAAATAGTGTTCTATGGTTTGTTAGTTCTGTGAAATGCTTTTCTTGGAAGGAAGAGGAAAATCCCAATGCCTGTGTAATTCTGTCAATTAGAGTGCATGAGTGCATTGACTCATGAGATGTTCCCATCTCATGTAGGCCAAACATTCATTATCTGCATATTAAGCTGTATAAAAATGGATTCTAGGCCGGGTGTTGGTGGCGCTTGCCTTTAATCCCAGAACTCGGGAGGCAGAGGCAGGAGGATGTCTGTGAGTTCGAGGCCAGCCTGGTCTCCAGAGTGAGTGCCAGGATAGGCTCCAAAGCTACACAGAGAAACCCTGTCTCAAAAAACCAAAAAGAAAAAAAAGAGAAAGAAAAAAAATGGATTCTAGTAGAAGCATGTCTGGGTGAATTCATCTTTAATAGCTTGTTCCCTCTATTTAGATGATGTTTGAATTCTGTTGCATAGCATACAGTAGTATGCCATATGTAACTGAGTAAATGATGACTCTAAAAGTCTTTCAGTAATTTGTCAGTATGTTCAGTATATTTCTCAGTCTAGGAAACACTTCTGCCATAGGGACAGCCTCACCCTTCCTTCTACAGTTATGTGTGTGTGTGTGTGGTTGTGTGACTGGGATCGCACCCAGGGCTTCACCCAAGCTAGGAAAATAGTCTATCAGTAAATTATTTTCCACCAGCACTTTGAGAGAGAGTAATATTTAGACATTATATTCTAATTTTCTTTGTCTTAAGGATTCAACAAAATCTACTAACATGTTATATTTTAAAATTCTCCGTAAGTTAATTTTCCAATTATATGATAGGGGTATATTTTTGTCACTTCTCTCATTACTTTCTTCTCTTCCCATTGAGAAATGTTTGGCTTTATTTCTCTGTTCATATTAAGACCTTTTCAAGCTATAAACAGACCACAGTAGATCAATTGATAAAATTATTTGTGTATAGGTTTAAATGTATTTATATATATTTGGTGATGTAGGTAAATGTTATTTACATTTAATCTTCCAAGCAAATCAATTGAATTATTTTATTTGCTATTATTTTGGTAATTTCTCACTTTCTTCTTTTTATTACCAGGTTGGACATACTAAAGTCACATTTTTAGAGCCAAGAATACTATTCAGTAATACATCGCAAGGTTTAACTACTTGGAGGAAAGCCATTCTTCACAATATAGGGCAAAACCATGCTTATTTCAAGGTAATGCAGAATTTTTATCATTCCTTATTTGGATCAAATTAAGTAATGATTTTAATCAGTTTCTTCTAAAGATACTACAAAGTTAATACTTTGTTATTTATAAATGGACTCAAAGCACTGATTAAGTTATTATAATTAGATTTCCTGAGTACATTTAGCAAGTTTGTTCTTCTACTTTACCAAGTTATGATTTTTCCTTTATTTCCCCGGTATCATTTGGTTTATTAAAAAAAGTAAACAATGTTTTAAATATAATTTCGAAGAAATGTTAAGCTGTATAGTAAGTTATCTTTTTTTCCTTTTTTATTTTCACTTTGTAATCATGATTGTCATGGTAGCAATAAGGACTGGATGGGAGGAACTAGTTGTAGTTTAAATTATTTGTGTATTTGATATAGTAAAATTCTATTACAAAATTACCTCATGTCTTAGTTCAGTGAGCCTCTGTCTAGGAAGTACTATAGATGCTTCCCTGTCAAACCTTTGATATAAATATGTTGTAAGGAACTGTAGCATCTTACCAATTTTTGATTACAGGTTTGTGATCAAAGCCTTTTGCCTACCATTAATATCATTCCATCAGAAGGAGTAATCCCATTTGGGGGAATAACTGTTCTTAATATCTCCTGTACACCTACTGTGGCAGAAAAATTTGATACAAGAGCAAAGGTATATTTGTTCATGTAATTGTTCATTCTTTCTGTCTCTGTATTTGTGTATGTATGTGTGTATATGTATTTAAATACATGTGTCCATGTGTATGTAATGTTTTATAAATATTTATACTAATAAGCACATAATCACAAAATAACTGCTTATACTTTTTATTAGTAAATGTACTTATTTCATCAATAATTGAATTTTGGAGTGTAGCACTAAATAAATTAAGGTGCTATTTATATAAAAATGAATTAATTCTGAATATGTAGGTTTTAGAGGTCTAAAAGTAGCAACTATACCTATATTATCTAAAAGATCACTAGGTAGCAAAACTTGAAGAGAAGTCTCTGAAAACTCATTTCAATAAACCCTGTAGCTGAAGTTTCTTCTAAGTTGAAATGAATAACTACCAATAAGCATGAGGCAGTTTTACATAAAATTGAATGATTTGACATATACTCACTGTTCTCTTAGAAATCAATGAGCTTTTCTCCATGGCATTAGGGAAATTAGGAAAAAGTAATTATGGGATTCAGGAGACATTATGATTCTCTGGTTGTTAGATTCTTTCAATCTCCTCTTTCATGATGTTCCCTAAGCCTTAGGTGTCATGGTTATTTTGCAGAAGGCCATCCATGGTCAGTATTTTAAAAAGTTGTAAATTTTGGTCATAGTCCCCATCTGCTATAAAAATAGCTTTTTATAATAAGGGATGGGAACTATATTTATCTCTGAGATTGAGCATAAATATTTAGAATGCAGTTGGAAATTCTGCTGGTGTAGGGAAGTAGCTATAGTAGGTTGTCTTCTCCATACGTGGGAAGTTGGCTTGTTCTCAGTACCAGACATGAATTCCTTCCATTAAGTGTGTCTTAAATTTATCCACCTAATACAATAGTGACACTGTTGTGCTACTGGGGATATATTTTCAGGGAGGCCATTGTGGTACGTAGGCATCATAGCTGTGTATTGATTCCTTCTCTCCCGTAGCAGCTTGCATACCACCTTTCAATAGTATGAGAGCTAGTTTCCAGGGAGGAACCTTCCTGGTGAGGTCCAGCTGAATGCCTCCTGTCCTGTAAGCAAAATGTGTGGTATTAGCAATAGGAGTCTGATATTCAAGATTTCGGGGGCAACCATGTTGTTTTGGGAATCTTGTAGACTCCCTCCAACAACAACTCAAAGAGAGTTTTAGCATACTTGTATCTTAAGTTTTTTTGTTAGATTTTCTTTGTTTCCTGACAGTGTTATGCCATATATGTAAAAGAATATATATCCATGGTGTGTGTGTGTGTGTGTGTGTGTGTGTGTGTGTGTGTGTGTGTGTGTGTGTGTGTTTAAGAAAATGTAAAATTTTCTCTATGGCTATGGTTCAGGTTTAATTGTGTTGGCATTCAAATTTATGGATATTCCCCAAAAATTTAGAACATTGGCCTTTCTAAGCAGTAGTTTTCTGCACTTTGAAATTAATTTTCTTGAGAGAGTTATGCCATACTATATCAAGTATTTAAAAAGAAGACAACATAATTAAGTACTAAAGTAGTCCTATATAACACTTTTGATTTATTTTTATAGTTACTGTGTCTATTAGCATATTTCTATGGAACAAAGTGTATGTCATTCAACTGTTCTTTTTGTGTTTTTTGAATAATATGTTGTAATTAGATTAGGATAAATGTGTTACAGAGAATTATAGACAGGTCTATTCAAATACATATTACTGTCCAATTAAATTCATAAGCCATCTGATTTCTAATGGTTGAACACTCAGTTTTCCAAGTAGTATCAATTCTGACAAAGGAGAAAAATGCTAATATCTGCCAAAATTAATTTTTAAATATATATATATATATGTGTGTGTGTGTGTGTGTGTGTGTGTGTGTGGTGTGTGTGTGTATTCAAACACACATACATGCACACACACACACACACACACACACACACACACACACACACTCTCATTTATATTATAAAGTGTCATATAAGGAAGCCTGGAATTTTTCATCTGTATATGATTATATTTTAAAGTAATTTCTAAAAAAATTCCAATTTCTCTTAAATAAGGTTGCTATTCACCGTGCAAATGTTATAGATCTTAGGATTGGTGGATCTGTTGAAATTGCTGATGTTGAAATCACACCTGTGAGTATGCCTCTTGCTTGTTTGCTAAATTTATGACTCTAATGGTTATGTTGTTTCCCTATTCAGTTCATTAATGTTTACAAATCCCTAATCAGTTTTTCTGTGTAATAATTTTTCATATAGTAGTTATTATATGTATGTAACTAATGAAGCAGGATATTGAATTCTTTAAGAATAAAACACTGATCCTAGGTGTGAGAAAACTATCAGTATTATTAAAATGGTTTCATTATGTTCTCATCATTCATAAGAGATGATCCTTTGCCTATAATGAAAGTTTATATATATATATATATATATATAATACATATATTACATATATGATATATATGTCATAACTATTGGTTGAATTTGTCTTGTTTTGAGTTTTATGACAGATATGAAGAAGTGTTTGTAGTCCTTGATGAGGTACTTTAATTGAATATTGTTTTTCCAGTATTGATTTAGGTTGTATGAAACTATGCTGTATTTTTCGTCGTTGCTGCATAAAGGTTGTTTGTTTGAACATACTACAATTAGCGTATTCATTCCATTGTTTTTCAATCTAGTTATTTCTGGCTGTTATTTCACCACAGCAGGTCATATTTTGAGGTACAAAGGCTTCCTAAGATGGAGGGTTGTTCATGTTTATCTTTACAAGATGATTTCTTTCTGTTTTTGGACCTTTTTTCCCCATGCTTATTTTTTTTTTAAAGATTTATTTACTTTATGTATTTGAGTGCTCTATCCACATGAATACCTTTATGCCAAAAGAGGGCAACAGATCTCATTATAGATGGTTGTGAGTCACCATGTGTTTGCTGGGAATTGAACTCAGGACCTCTGAAAGAACAGCCAGCACTTTTAATGGCTGAGCTATCTCTCTAGCCCCCACAAGATAATTTCTAAAATATCAATACTTTTATTTCTGGTACTCCAAATTTCAATGCTCCACAAGTTGCATTGTGAGATGTAAAGGGCTCATTTAATGAGTATAGATTCCTTACAGTAGTCTTGATTTTAATTTTCTGAACTATACCCACATCAGCTTTTCAAATCATTATCTATAAATAAATAGTATTTGTTCTACAATTAATAATGTGCACACACACTGAAACACACATGTGTGCACATAGAAACACATATGGACACACACACACACACACACACACACACACACACACACACACACACACACACACACACCTTCTTTATTTAAGCAGCATTTCAAATGGTGATTTCTGGTCCATTTACCCAAAGAAACTTTCATGAGATGTTCAAATCAGGCCTTCATGTTATTCCATTGTGAGATTTATAAGATATTACCAACTTCTTATACTCTGAGAGCTTTTTCACTATAGCAATTATCCTATTGAGATTGCTTGCAAGTTTTTTCCAATTGTTTCCACATTATCTGGTGCTATTATGGTACTAAATTATAAATTACAATGCTTAAAGAGTTTAACTGGCTGCCATAGCGTCAGGTTTTAGTTTCTGATTCCTGTTGCTCAGTGATGAAAGCTTGAGATCCATAGACCAGCAGATATTCAGCTAGCACATTTAATACTGTGGTGATTATTGGAAATGAAGATTGGAAAGAACTGGAGGTGATTGAGGACACCAAGAAAACAAGGCCCTCTAAATCAACATGTTTAACACATGAGCTTACAGATTGAGGCAACATGCCGAGGGAGGGCCTGTATGGGTCTGCACCAGGTCCTTTTGCATACATAACATGGCTTCAAGTTTAGTGCTTTTATGGGACGCTTGAGTGTGTAAATGAGTGGGGCTCTGTTTCTTGTGCCTTTCCTTTGGCTCTATTATTTCTGTTTGTTTGTTTCATCCAATTCTTATGGACTACATTTTGCCATACTAGAATTACATTTTATTATTATCTCATAGAAGCCAATTTGTTATCTACTGAGAGACAGAAGTGGGGTGTACCCAGATGGGAGGGGATATGGGAGGAACTCAGAGGAGTAGAGGGAAAGGAAATGATAATCAGCATGTAGCGTATGTAAAAATTATGTTTCAATAAAAGGGAAAAAACAAGAATCAAATAGTATAAAAGCTAAATCCAATATTATAGTACTGTTGCTATATGCCCTTTTAATGTTTTGTGTGCTTCATTTCATAAGGAGTTGATCTTATAGTAAGTAACTTTATAATGAGGTACCTTGCAAAAGTTTGTGATAGAGTCACATACTAGGTGTGTGAGCGTGAGTTCACATGCACTCAGTAATCATCCAGTACACATATAGACATGGACACACACAAGGATAGAAACACATGTGCTTTATATGAAAATGAATCCTGTTTTTCATTACAAGAGTCAGATATGTCAACAGATATTATGGTGTCTCCTGGCAAATAAACATAAGGAATAAGTCATCCTTACCACAGTGTAATTAATTATGGCTTATCTGAACTTTTTATGGATGCATAACTTTACACATACTTTTAGAGAAGAGGCTTGTCAGTAGAGACAAATGGTTGAAATATGTGGTGTTAGTTTGAAATGCAAAATCACAGAGCTTACTGAAATATAAAGTGTTAGGATGAGGAAAGGGCTTAGATGAGGCTAGACTCAGAGGCACTAAAGGTCTTGGACAGCGTTATGAATACTGCTGATGATCTTGGTCCTTGTCATGTTGATGGTGGGGGAAGACCAAATATAAGAGAGGGACTTTGTGACTTAGTTATTGAGGGGAAGAATTTGAGAAAGTAAAAATCTAGAAACTAAATTACAGTTGACTACTTAACTATTATCATACAGATACATTCAAGTAAAGGGTTTGAAGAAGGGGAGCAGGTTTAGTGGGTTTTGGTATTTTATGTATAGGATATGGGGAAGAGAAAGAGATGTGTTTGGCAGTTAATGTTAAGAAATATCAAATACAAATTTGACTATACATATTTGTAAAGCATTATTCTACTTTGTAATTATTATTTCTTTTTTATTTTAGAATGTATTTAATTTCAGTGGCACCTATGTTGGCACTACAGAAACTATTCCATTTATAATTAAAAACAAAGGTGTGACACGGGCCAAAGTAGAGTTCAATCTAAAAGAATTTCCACTTTTTGCAATGGATTTTAAGGGAAATGCAGGTATATGTTTTATAATGCAATAGTATCATGAAGCAAAGTAGTTTTAAATTGTCTAAGGTATAACCATTAAAAACATACATAACAGTGGTAGTTACTTTCCATGATTTGTTATGATTTTATTTCTTTCAATATGTCTCTTGTAATATTAGAACACTTTGATAACATGATAACTTTTTTTTACTTTAGGAGTTAGCACTAATCCTCCTGGGATAAATCTGATTTGAACTTTATGTTATAAACAAACCTTAATTCAAATATAGATTTATTTGCCTATTGCTTTTGTCTGTTTTCATGCTAAAATGGCAGAATTGAAGAGTTGGGTCAGAAATCCTGTCTCACAAAGTATACTGTATCTGCTTTTTGAACCTTCACAGAAAAAGCGTTCTTACAGTTGACTCAGTTAATTCTTCATCAGTAAATATTTGATCAATCCCAATTTTAGCCTAAACATTAGACTAAGGCTTTAAGGTAACTAAGACATTATCTGTGGTCTTAAGAAGTGAACAATAAGGTTATCTGTCAGAATCTCAGTGACAAACAAAGATGAAGCATACAGAGGGTTTAACTAAATACACTTTAGAAATGGAATTGTGTTGGAGTCTAGGGAAGTATTAAAAGAAACAAAAAAATGAGTGGGAGCTGCCATTATCTCTAATCCTGAAGGAACAAAAGGAAAAAGCAGGTTGATGATCTAGCAGAAGGTGATATTATGTACAGTGAGGGAACTAGTAAGTTCTATAGTGACAGAGCAATGGAGCCATTGCTAGAACTGCAAGCAGGGCTTGTGAGGGAATAGAAGGATAAATATTTGACATTTTCTCCCCTACTACTTTTGCTGGTGTTTTCTATGGTGGAACTTTAATCAGGAGAAATAGCGAGGAAGCTTGACTTACTGTTTTAGAGAAGTCAAGAGAGAGTAAAGCCAAGAAATATGAACATTAGGTCCAGGTGACAAATGGTGACTACTTACGTCAGTAGGTAAATTAAAAATCAGGGTTTTCCCATATAACATGACTCACAATGCAAGACAGTTCCTCACACAGTGTTAAAGGAATTCTGCTTTGGGGAAAACCTAGTAGGCTAGACTCAGTTATCAGAACATTGATAGTTATTACACATGTTAAGGAACTGAAAGAATATAAACAAGGGTATATGTGAAGGAATGAAGGTAAAGTCTTAGAAAGGAGTTAGTATGTTTGGTGGTTGGAGCAAGAGACCAAGGTTGTGAAAGTACATTTGTGGATTGTTTTATATTTTGAGACAGGATCTCACTATGCAGCCTGGCTGACTTTGAACTCCCTCTATAGAAAAGGGTGGCCTCAAACTCAAAGAAATCCATCTCTCTCTCTGTCTCTCAAGTGTTGGGATTAAATGCCTTTCTGGACTTTTATTTCAGAGGTTAAGCAGCAAATTTATAGGATTTCTACACAGGCAATGGTATAATTAATCTTGCAGTTTTCTTAATGGAATTTAATTGAGAAGTTGCTGGTGAGAAGTTTGGACTCAAGACAGGAGAACTGGCAATAGGAAGGAAGAGAGTACAAGTTCAGAGAAATGAGGAATTATATGACCCAATGATAAAGTGGATGCATGTATGGAGGAGGAGGAGGAGGGGAAGGAAGAAGAAGAGGGACAGGAGGAGGAAGAGGAGGGAATTTTCAGTCATTTCTGGTGTTTGATCCTGAGGTCCAGGTAGTTGAGAGTCCACTACACAGTTAATAGAGTGCTGGAGTGAGATCCTGATTAAGCACACACTCTGTGTTTGAGTATCTTACTCAATTATCCATGACAATTTTAGAGTAGACTGTTGGGAATCTACATGAAATCTATGTTTATTTACTAAATATGTGTGTTGAACCAAGTTTTAGCCATTTGACACTTTATCCTGGGTACCCATACACTCTTGTTCCATGAAGCATCTCTTTTTGGCATTTTTTGGCAAGCTGCCCAGCAAAGTTCTTTTCTTTTCATAGTTGACTTGCCTGTAGTTCAAGTGTCTGTTCAAGGACACATAATTATCTTTTCAAATGCATTTCTGCTCCAAACCCTTTCTCCTCATTCCTATTCCGCAGAGTATTACGTTCAAAGATCTGATAATATTTCTCTACTTAAAAAGCTCTCTCGGTTTCCTTTTACCAATAGCAGAGCTTCAGAGCAACAAACTGCACAAAGTAAACAAAGCACATGAGTTGACTTTAATAGCTAGTAACAAAAAAACATTTTCTTAAACCATTATGAAAATGTATCTTCTTAGAAATATTTTAAGAGATAAATGACTATTTTTGACATCTTACTGATTTCCAACAAAGGCCTTTAAATAATATTTGATAGAGTGACTTACGGGAAAGGTAATTTTGACATACATTTATGTATGACTTCTGTCTTGTCATTCTAGTTCCTGGTCATTGTAGGGACCATAAATTGTCTTCGGGAGCCATAACATACATCTCAACATATCTGAATTTCCAGTCTCCTAGATAATACATCCCTTTTCTCTATGCTCCTTGCAGTCTTTTCATCTTTTGTAAACTGGTTGCATCTTCCTTTGTCCTATGGATCATTGATAGTCTCATTTGAACTCCTGTTATGTAGGTGGAAATGTATTTGCTTTTTTACTTTACTATGAAAATAACCAGATTCTGACAGGCAGTAGAAAGCTCTGTGTACATGTTTTGTTTCTTGGTTTTATTTTTGTTTTTTGTTATAACCTTAATAGAGTATATATTAACAAGGTACAATACCATATTTATAATTTTTGTTTGTAGTAAAGTTGTCTATTCTAGTACTGCACATGTAATTACTACGAAGGCAAAGTCATGGAAGGAAAAATATACCAGAGACCAACAGGGAATATCTATTTCACAAGCTATATTATTATATGTATTGCATATTTGCTTTTAAATATTTATTTAGGTAAACTATCTTATTTTGCATCTCATATTGGTATATTTATGTACCATATTGGTATATTTTGTATATTTTCCCAGGCTACAAAAGTTCTAGTATTAGTGTATTTATTTCATGGCTTGCCTATCATATCATTGGTAAGTGAATTTGAGTGAGAAAAAGGATGGGATAAGTTGCAGAATTTGATTTTCAGATAAAGACAATTAAATTATTA
Organism: Cricetulus griseus; assembly: GCF_003668045.3. Classification (NCBI taxonomy): domain Eukaryota; kingdom Metazoa; phylum Chordata; class Mammalia; order Rodentia; family Cricetidae; genus Cricetulus; species Cricetulus griseus. The sequence goes on from NC_048604.1 coordinate 87,883,868, forward strand.
TTCCTGGGATTAATAAGGTAAATGGAATGAGCAAATTAGAGTTTACAGATTGCTTCATGTAGAGAAGAGTGGTTCCATTGCAACTTCCATTTGAACTTTCAGCAATTAATTTCTTTGGGACAGTTGTATTTTTATCTAATATCTTTGTTCTTAAATACTCCCATTTTGACAAGAATTTTTATTTTGTGAGATGGTTTGTCTTTTATTATGATGTTGTTTGTGAATGACTAATATGTTTTGTGACCCTACAATACTAGGGTGGCAATACTTGATACTAATGCATCGTATGTACATATGTATGTATGTGTGTTTCTGAAAGGAAATTCCATGTGTATCCTCAAAAAGAATGAAGGACAATTGAAATAATTGGTATTCTTTGTACATTTGTGAATTTTCAGGTAATCAAATAAGACCTGGGTCTCTTTGCTTCCCCTTCATTGCATAGGTCGTTTCTTAGCTATTCTGAGACCTATGACTAAGTTGCTTGATCTTGCTCTTTATTCCTTTACACCTTCATCAGAATACTAATATATTTATTGAACTTCGGAGGAATTTTATAATGGATTTTATTATTTACTGTCAAATTGTACAATGCATATTTAGATATGAAATTTGATGTTATAAACTTGGTATTAAGAATCATTGTTCACTTAGAAATTGTATGCAGCTTTACCCCTATGTATTTCAATAGTTGCATTTTGATTGCTGTATTATAATGACATCTTCCAGGTTCACATTAAATAATATTGCTACACACACACACACTCATGGATATGCTTTATATATTATTTTTCTTCTTCTATAGGAGAGTTAAAAAACACAGAAGTTCCTTATATGTATGCCATAGAGGTGGAGGAAAGCACATCTGTGGAATGTGGCATAGCATTTTCTCCTGTAGAAGTAAGTTCGGTTTTCTGTTACTATTGGAAGTGTAGTGGAATTACAGATGAGCTGTTTAATTATCTATCAGATATCATCTAAGTTCTGTTTTGAGTGGGTTTTATTCTAATGAGTGACTACACATAGTTATAACTTTTAATTTAGTAATAGAATTACTAGATTCATCTAATTCATGGGGAACTATGATAATATTGTGTTTGTTATAGTTATTATCAAATTTGAAGTACTATATGTTGTCAAGGAATGATATGTTTAAGCTAATGAGAAAGCCACTTATATTCAAGCTACCTTGTGTTTTAGAATTATTTTTGAAGGTGACTCTTGGAATCATTATCTGAAATCCCCCCAAATCTTGTGAACAATTACAAGATGTTGTTTCTATGATGCTTGGTTAATGTTCCCATGATATCCAGTGATATTTTAAACTGGAAAAATGCAGTCAATATACACAAAGAAAGAACCTTTTATTGGAGGGTGCCTATAAGCAATGGATATCACTGACTAAGTTCAAGAAATAAGCTGTGGTATGCTTTTTATTCAGATCTTTGAAACATAAAAATGATAGGAAAAGAGCTTCTTTTTAAAAGTTTTTTTATTTATTTTTAGTTTCATTAGTATTTTGCCTGCATGTATGTCTGTGTAGGGGTGTCAGATCCTGGAGATATGGACACTTGTGAGCTGCCTCATGGGAGCTGGGTCCTCTGGAAGAGCAGTCAGTGTACTCTGAACTGATGAACCCATCTGTCCTGTCCTTGAGGGCCTCTTTTTGACAATCATAGTGTAAGATTTATACATCAAAAGTGAAACAAAACAAATAAGCAAATAGTATAGTTAAATTAATTATTTGTACTAGTAAGTACAGAAAATGATTTACTAAGCCCTCCCATCCACCTTGACATGTTTGGGAGTGTTGTCATTATGTGGGTCTTGTTTAGGCAACCATATTATTTAAGATGTCATGGATGCAATTTGTCTCATGTCTAGAAGACACTATGTAGCAGCCGTACTAGTTATATGATACTTAAAAACTTCCATCGTCTCATATACAATATCACCTGAGCATTAGGTATTGTGGTGGCATTGTAGATGTACCAATTGGGAGAGTGGGCACCCCGTGGTCACTTATTCTCTGGATTTTGACCAGTTGTGGCTCATTTTAGTTGCCTACATTTGCTGCAAAAAAGAAAATTCTTTGGTGAGGGGTGAAAGTTGTACTCATCTGTGGATATAAGGATAAGTATTTAAAATATAGTTAGACATTATATTGACTCAGGAAAATAGCACTTGTAGGTTTACTTCTATGTTCTATGACTTCTCTGCCCATGGGTACTTGTGTAGGTTTGCAATCTCAGGCAGGAATTGCTTCCTGTCAAACCTACCTTAAGTCCAATTAGACAGTTGTTGCTTACCTCTGTGAAAATAGTGCCATTATTGCACCATTGGGGATGTCAAACTGGTCTAGTCATTGTTGTGGTTAGTAGGCGCTAGGCAGGACTGTTGATTACTTTTCTCCCTTAGCAGCTTTCATAGTATCTTACATTACAATGAGAGCTAGTCCACAGGGCGGAGAGATTTCCAGGTCAGTTCCAGCTCTGTTGTTCCTCCAGGTCCTATGCCAAGTGTGCGGTATCTTTAGGAATAGATTCTTACATTCAAGTTCTGGGAGGAAACTAAGGGCAATGGCAATCATTTGTGTTATTTTGGGAATCTCTTGGACAGCCCCTGACAACTTGAAAAGAGTTTCCCCTTACCTGGTATTAAAGTTTCTGTTAGTATACAATTCTTGGGAGAAACATTGTACCCCCACCTGGCATGACCCCATTTAAATGTGCAGAGTGGAAGGTATATTATTTAGCATTTTCTTCTTCTCTGGACGATCTGTCTATTGGTGAGAGTGGGGCACTGAAGTCTTCCACTATCAGTGGTTTAAGTGGAGTAGTGTTTCTTTTTCAAGTTTGAGGGCCCCTGTGTTTAGAGCATAGACATTAACAGTTGAAATGCCACCTTGGTGTATTTTTCCTTTGATGAATATGTAGTGTCTTTACCTATTTCTTTTGATTACTTTTGGCTTGAAGTCTATTTGGTTAGATATTAAAATGTCTATACCATTTTGCTTCTTAAGTCCATTTTCTTGGAATGTCCTTTCCCATCCTTTTACCATGAGGTAATATTTATCCTTGATGTTGAGGTGTGTTTCTTGGATATAGCAGAAGGTGGGATATTGTTTTTGTATCTATCTTGTTAATCTGTTTTTTTTGGAGGGTTGTGTCATTTGTCTTCAACTATTTTTTCCTTGACTTTCTTTAAAGGATTCATTCATTTCCTCCATATCTTTGTTCACGTTTCCCTGTATTTCTTTAGGGGATTCATTCATTTCCTCGTTAAGGAACTCTATCATCGTCATGTATTGGAATTCAGGGGCTGCTGTGGTAGGCATAGCTGGGCTGAATTTCCTTGGATGTTGTTGACTGTTTTTATGCTGTCTTCTTGACATCTGATTTTCTGACAGTTATGGACTGAGTTTTAGCAGGTGGTGTCTACTGGGATACAGTGAGAAGTTCAGAGAGGCAAGTTTGTAGGAGATTGTCTGTGGGATCCACATAAGATGTGAGCCGGAGTTAAGGAAAGCTGTAGCTGGTGTTCTGTTGTAGTGCTGTGGGTTTGCTCTGGTGGAACATAGGTTATCTCCCATTCTTAGTGTTGTTGAAGGGATAACAATTTTGTAAGTTAGGTAGTTTCATACATCACATGTTTACCTTTGGGGAAGACTTATTTTAAACTAATTATGCATGAATGTTTAAGATGAGAGAACAAATTGTATATAGCTTTTCACATACTCAAAATAGAAATTTTTCCTCTTCTTTATGAACTAGTCATATAATAACTTAAAAGATTTTATGGAAGGCCAAATCTTAACTAAAAAGAGAATTAAGGATTCAAATGGATATATTGACTTATCTTGGTATGTACTGACATCATGATTATCGCCATCAGATGTACTTTAATGAAGACTGAGAGATAGCTGAGTAATTGTGGTTGTTTGAATGTAAATGGTCCCCATAGGTTCATAGTGTATGGCACAATTAGGAGGTGTGGCCTTGTTGGAGTAATTGTGTCCTTGTTGGAGGAAGTGTATCACTGTGGAGATGGGCTTTGAGGTCTTATATTCTCAAGGTACACACATCCAGTGTCGCTCTGTCTTCTTGCTGCCTGCTGATCCAGATGTAGAACTCTCAGCTATTTCTCCAGCACCATATATACAGTCAAAACACCTCTTACATAAAAAGAAAAGTATCAGAATGTATGCAACTATGTTGTATAAGTTGTATACAAATTATTTGTATATGATTGAATATTCATCCTCTTATTTTGCTGTTCACATTTTGGAATGGGGAGACTAGAAATTATGTCCTAGAGCCATGTATCATGGATACAAATAGTTTACTTTCAGTCGTGTTTGGATATATTGAATAGAATGTTGATTTATTTTTATTTGCAAATGGAAAACAGCAGATCAGTCAGAAGAAGAAAAAGACAAGAAAGAAAATGTAACTGGTCTCTGTAGTCTAGATAAGAAGTACTCGAAGAAATAAGATGAAACACATTTTCTGTTGTGTTTTTTCCTTTTGTGTAAAATATGAAAGCAAATCGTATCTGTATATCTTTAGTCAGTTTACTCCTTGATGTCTATTTTCAGATACTATTGTGAAAATAGATTATCATGGAAATGAATGTTTTGAAATGGTCATTAAAATAAGACATGCTTCTGTTTTTTGTGCTTCTCAATACTGCTATAAGAACAGATTGTTTACAAAAGATTCTATAGCAAGAGATGGAGTTGACAGTGATATGGTCAGATACAGTTAAATAAAATAAAAATTAAAACTCATTGTTTTGCATAACCGGGGTAATGTGCATCTCCCGATCTGAAAGGATGCCCATTATATGAGGTTGATGTTCATTTTATTTAAAACTAAATTGTTAGCATGGACTCTTAGTAGAGTGAGTATAGCACTACATATGTCCTTGGGTACCATCTTTGTTGTTATGATCTTGGGTCTTTTTCTTACATCTCCAAGTTTAAAATAAACCGTTTTTCTTGATTTGTTTCTACTTTTCACCTCTAGAAATTTATTTATTAAGGGAACACTGAACATTAGTTTGTGTATTTTGAGTGTGCAAACATCTTATGTACCATTTAGTATTGTCACTTTTGTTTAAGCAGTTGTGTAGGTACCTCCTGAAATTTCCCCCTTTTTAAATTCACATTTATTTATGTGTAGTAGGTTATATGTGCAGGTCAGAGAACAAGTTGCAAGAGTCAGTTTTCAACTTCCACCATGTGTGTTCCTGGGGATTGAACTCAGTCAGGTCACTAGACTTGGCAGCAAGCATCATATGCCCTGAGCCATCTCACTGGGCCACATCCTGTGATTTCAACATGCATTTCTCTGGTGTTTGATGTAATACATCTTTTCTTGTGCTAATGTGTCACCATGTACGTATCTTCTCAGAAATGTCTTTCCCACACTTCCATCTATATTTTCATAATCTAGACCATTTTATAATTGATCTTAGAGTTTTCTTTGTGTATTTTTTGATACTAGTTAGAATTTTGGTGAAAAATCTGTTTTGGCTCATTTTATGTGCCTATAATTTTTTGTAGCAGAATAGGTATTCTAATTTTTTTGTGAAACAGATTAATAGTTTTCTCTTTCAGGAATAATATATTTGGTATAGTATTTAAAAAATCCTTGCCTATCTAAGGACTACAAAGACGTTCTGTATTTTTCCAAATATTTTGGCTTTCATAGTTGGATATTTGGTTCATTTTTAATAAGCAGGCATTTTAAAAGCAATATACCCGCTTGTTTTAGAGACTTATTTTTGACATAATAAATAGTATATCCTTTACTTTATTAAATAAATGTATTTTCAATGCCTCAAGATAATTGTATTTTGAAAAAATTCATGTTGGTGAATCAACAGTATCAAAGTCCTCAAAATTATAATTTCTTGTCTTTTTTGACAGGTAGCAACATATAACTTTAGCTTTCCTGTCCTTATTAATTCCTTCAAGGCTTCAGAACTCTACTGCGAATATTTGTCACAGAAACAGATTTTGATGCCAAGAGTGTCACCACTTATTCCACCTTGTTTTGTTCAAGCTACTGGTATGTAATATGAAAGTCAACTAATGTGTGTAGGTCGGAGATTTACACTTAACATCTATAAGTAAAGAAAAATAAGTATCATTTTTAGTTTTCAAAATTTTGAATATTAGAAAATAAAAACAAACTTTTTCATTAATTTTATTCATTTATTTTATATCCCCACCACAGTCCCCCCCCCATTCCTTAACCCCCTGCCCTATCACTCTCAATGCACTCTTCTCTTTCTGTTCAGAAAGGGTGTCAACATAGAATGGCATATCAAATTGAGGTAGGATTTAACTTTTCCCCTTGCATTAAGACTGGCCAACTATGAGGATTAGGTTCTTTGAAACCAGCCAAAGCATTAGAGGCAGGCCCTGTTTCCACCACTAGGAGTCCTACAAGTAGATACAGCTTCACAACTGTAGAGGGCCTAGGTCTGTCCCATGCAGGCTCCCTAGTTGTTGGTTCAAAGTCTGTAAGCTCCTATGAGCCCAGGTTAGTTGTTTCTTGACGCCCCCTCCACTGGCTCATGCAATCTTCCTCCATCTCTTCAACAGGATTCCCCAGGCTCAGCCCAGATACAGATCTGTCTGTATCCTTTTCCATTAGTCACTATGATGACAATTGGGGTGGTTACCAATTTGATTACAGGAGATGGCAAGTCCAGGCTACATATCCACTATTACTTGGAGACTTAGCTGAGGTCATCCTTGTAGATTTGTGGGAGTTTCCCTTTGTTCCAGGTTTCTCCATGAGTCCAAAATTCCCCCCTTCTTATTTCTCTTTCTCTAATCTCCACCTCTATTCACCCTCCCAACCCATGTTCCCATCCCCACAGCCCTCAGTTTACCTAGGAGATCTCTTCTGTTTCTCCTTCCTAAGGAAATCCATGCTTTCCCAGTCCCTTTGAGCCTTCCTTAACTAGACTCTCTGGGGCTGTGGATTATAGCATGTTTAGCCTTTACTTCACAGCTAATATCCAATTGTAAGTCAGTCCATACTATGTTTGTCTCTCTGGGTCTGGGTAACCTAACTGAAGATGATTTTTGTCTAGTTCCATCTGTTTGTCTTTACATTTCCTGATGTCATTGTTTTTAATTTGAGTAATACTCTATTTTGTATGTGTACCACATTTTCTTTATCAATTCTTCATTTGAGGGACATGTAGCTTTTTTCCAGGTTCTGCCTATTATGAATAATACTGTTATGAGCATAGTTGAGCAAGTGTCTTTGTGATATGATTGAGCATCTTGGGTATATGTCCCCACAGAGTGGTATAGCTGGGTCCTGAGGTAGCTTGATTCCCACTTTTCTGAGAAACTGCCATATTGACTTCCAAAGTGGCTGTGCATATTTGCACTCCCACTTGTAATGAAGTGTTCCCCTTGCTCCATATTCTCTGCAGCATAAGCTGTCATTATGTTTTTGATCTTAGCCATTCTGACTGCTGTATGATGGAATCTCAGCTTCCTGATGGCTAGGGATGTTGAACATTTGTTTCCTAGCCATTTGAGATTCTTCTTTTGAGAATTCTCTGTTTAGGTATGTACCCCATTTTTAATTGGATTATTTGTGGGGTTTTTTTTTTGGTGTCTAGTTTCCTGAGTTCTTTATCTCTTTTGGAGATGAGCCCTCTGTCACATGTGGGGTTGGTGAAGATCTTCTCCCATTCTGTAGGCTGCCAGTTTTTTCTTATTAACAGTGTCCTTTGCTTTACAGAAACTTTTCAGTTTCATGAGATCTCATTTATTAATTGTTGATCTCAGTGTCTGTTCTACTGATATTCTATTCAGGAAATTGTCTCCTTTGCCAATATATTCAAGGCTTTTCCCCACATTCTCTTCTGTTATGGTCATTGTAACTGGATTTATATTGATGACTTTGATCCATTTGGCCCTGAGTTTTGTGCAGAGCAATAATCAATGTGAATTCTTCTATGTTTTTTGGCATCCATTTGTTGAAGGTGATTTCTTTTTTCCATTATATAATTTTTTCTTCATTGTCAAAAACCAAGTGTGTGGATTTACTTCTCAGTTTTCTATTCGATTCCATTGATCAACCTGTCTGTTTTTATGCCAATACCATTCTATTTTTATTATTCTGTCCTTGTAGTGGAGCTTTAAATCAGGGATAGTGATAAATCTGGAAGTTCTTTTGTTGTAAATGATTGTTTTATTTATCATGGTTCCTCCTTTTTTTCCATGTGAGGTTGAGTAGTGTTCTTTCAAGGTCTGTAAAGAATTGTGGTGGAATTTTGATCGGGATTTCACTGACTCTGTAGATTGCTTTTGGTAAGATGGCCATTTTTACTATGTTAATCCTACTGATCCGTGAGCATGGGGATCTTTCTGTCTTCTGTTATGGTTGCCTCTCTCTTTCTCCATGGTTGGTATAGATATCATATTAAAAACGCTTGTCTTGTATTTCAATATTGAGTTCATTTTATGATTTTTATAATTCCATGTTTATGGCTTTGCTTTACATGCAATTCATTTCCAATTAATTTTACAAAATGAAAATTTCTAAGTATGGAAATCAAGGTATCTTAGAAATGTTTGAAATGGAATTTTACTTTTTCACTCGGAGTATAAAATATAAACATTTGTTTTTTATTATTTCATTTTGAAAACTTGACTAAGTAGTGTCCACATTCTTTTGTTAATATTTTACAAATATCTTTACTTTTCTTCTAAAGTATTGAGAGCACCATTGGAATTATCCAGCACTGAATTTGTCTTCAAAGTCCCATTATATGAGATCCAACATAATAAGGAGATCACAAGAATTCAGGTATATAATTAGTATACTTTATAATTCATAGTCATTTTATAATTTTTTTCACTTACTGAATTGATTATTTGCATATTAGTAATTTGTCACATCTATTCAGAATATTTGGAGCAACAACTGGATTTTATCAAGAAGAGTACATATATTTACATATAAGTATATACTTTAGGCATACATAAATATATATATTACTTACAATTTTCAGAAATACATTTTTTATGTATGATATTTGTGACTACCATGTGTTTGAATATATGTACTTATAGCTGGTAAATCTTAGTAAAGTGACCCATGGGCTTTTGGGGATTTTTCTGTCATTACCTTTCATCTCATTGTAGGAACACAGGATTAGAGATCAGCATGATGGCATCTGGCCATTTGTTAGGTTCTGGACATTTCAAGTCATATTGCCTTGCTGGCTATATAAGCACTCTACCCATTAAACCATCTTCTGTGCTCACCTAAAAATAACTTTATAAATAAATTTTATTTCTTTGAGTATATGTGCATGAGTTATCTATGTGGACATGCATTTCATGCTGTGTGTGTAGAGATCAGAGGATAACTTTGTAGAGTTGGTTCTCTTTTCCCTTTTGAATTCTGGGGATTGAATTAGGTTGCCAGGGTTGTGCTGCAAGTGCCTTTACCCACTGAGCCTCCTCATTGTTATCCAGAGGGTTTTTTAAACTCAAGCACATATGTAGTAACTTTTAACTGTATACATCCATAATTTGAATTAGTGTCAAATATATTTCCATATATATGCACACACACACACACACACACACACACACACACACATATATATATATTTATGTATATGTGAAAATGTAACAGAAAGCAATCATAATAGTGAAGAAGAGAAAAAGACATGCATATGAAAGAACATAATATATATCTTTTAAGAAATTGTATTTCTCTGGCCTTTTACTCTAGTGTATTATTACTCCTACAATCAGCTTTTTTGAAATATTTATTATTGGTGATAAAGTATATGGGGAAAATGTTTAACATTGCATTGATAAAAATAGAATGTGTGAAATTAAGAGTTGTGGATAAATAAAATATCTCTTCTGAAATTATATTGGAATTTTTAGACACAGGCCACAAAAAGACAGTAAAATTCCTTTTCATAAACTCCTCATGTATATAAATCTAGTATGTGGAACAGAAAAAAATAACTTTGGCAACTTGCAATGTATTTCAGATTTAAAAATGCTTTTCTGAAATGGTAGATTGTTTTACATTATTGAACTTTTCTTTCAATTGTTTTGATAAATGTGACCAGGGGACAGAGTGTCTGAATCACCTGTTATTACTCCATTATGATTAAGGTATTAATAGGAGCCATGATTTTTTTCTGAGACTTTAAGGGAAAACTCCTAGCATTGCCTTCTTCGGCATTTAGAGTATAGTTACATTTCTTTTTTATCAGTCTAGTGGAGAAATGCTACAGTGGTGACATTTGCCATCACTTGAAGATCATATGTGGCATCACAGTGATTCATAGTTAACTACCTGGTTTCTCTACTATTCTCCAGTACTTTGGCAGTGATGTGATTAACTTCAAAGTATTAGGGAATTTAAAGAGCACAGTCACATATAAAATTTAGATTTTTTTCCTATAAGAAAGAATATTGTCTTTATTTTGCTTTATGAGTATGAAATAACAAATTTTCTTATTTTTTCCTGTAAATCATTAATACATTTATTTATGAGCACTTTCAGGTTGGCTTTTTGGCATATTAATATCATCATCATCAAATACTTTGATCATGTCCTTAACAACTAAATTTTATAATACACTTATTAAATTCTAAAAATGTCTTCTTTTTGTGTATATATATGAACAGGATCTTGTCTTATATAATATTTCAAAAAAAACTGTTCAGTGGTCTTTGGATATTGGTAGAATTGAAAAACTTTTCAAAAGTGGCATATTCAAATTTACTGCACTGATTGGAAGTCTGAAACCAAACGAAAAGTATACGATTTCCATACATTTCTGTCCAAGTAAGTATTCTTCTAGTTTTAAAATTTTTTAAATTTTTATTTTATGTGTTAGTGTTTTGCCTTCATATATGTGCATATAATATTCCTTGTGTATGCCTGGGGCCTGCTGATGCTGGAAGCATCTATAACCGGATGTACAGATGGATGTGAGCTTCCATGTTGGGGCTGGGAGTAGAACCTGGGTCCTAACTGCTGAGCCATCTCTCCAGTGCCCTGGCAGCCTTTTTTAATCTTCAAAGCTGGGAGAGTTTCACTCATCAAACCCCTTTCTCAGTAGTCCCTTAATATCTTTCCAGCAGTTTGAGATGCCATCTTCATGTTCTGTATATCAAAATGTATTAGCAGCTGTCATTAAAAGCATTGTAAACAGCTGAACAAAGAAAGTCCTGTCGTACTACTTCCGTGTATTATTTATTTCTCCCATGTAGTAAATGTTTCCTCCCCAGTATGTGATTATCCCCTCCCCTACTTTAAACATTAAAAAGATTTGTTGCATCTCTAGAGAAGGCATACTTGAAGCCATGTTACCTTTTAGGTTTGTTTTGTTTTTTCAGAATACTTCATTTAATCTAGCTTCATCTGGCTGCATTGTTCTTGGGTTAACTATTCTGCCCCAATGAGCTTTAATATCATAGTGCATTTTAATAGTAATTCTTACAATATATACACATTGTAATGTAAACTAATCTATAGGACCTTTTTTTAATAGGAGAGCCCATAACCTACCGAGCTGATGTTGCTATACGTTTAAATGATAATTTATTTGACTATAGAATATTAAGTTTGATTGGAGAGATACAATCACCAAAGATACTTTTTGATCCACCATTTATATGTTTTACTCCTGTTCCTTTGGATATCACAGCTGGGGTGGATATCAGAATTTTGCCACAGAACTATTTCAGGTAAATCCTTAATAGGAATATTTTACATCTTCTTTATATGCAATTTTGGTTGCATCTATGTTATGGGAAAATTATATCCTATGCCTGACTTCTTGCTATAGTTTTGAAGAGCCATTAAAGCATTTCAGTATACACTGACATTATAGAAAATACAAAGTAGCCATAGTAGTTATTTATTTTCTTGACATTTAAAAAATGTCTTCATGGAATAAGAAATAAGCTTAAAATTTCAGTACATAACACTTCAAAATGGTTTGAGATTTTGACTGTAAGCAGAAGACAATGTACTGCTAATTTTCATTTACTCAGTGGTTGAGGAGAAAGAAATATATGTTCTTTCATTGTAAGTTATACAATTTTATACATGTTAAAATAATTTAGCTTATTATATGTGTTTTTAAAATATCTTTTTCTGGACCCATAAATACTCCAGATATGTATGTGATAGTTTGCTGTATGGAAAGGGTAGTCATATTTTTCCTTTTAATTTACTTTAGGATTTATATATTTTACAAATATTTTAATTGTGAGTATGATTTAGAATTTAATAAGCTTACAAGTGATTGTAGCTCTTATAGCTATTTGATAATTTTTTATATCTTATGAGCATTTTTATTTCATAAACTTTATTATATTTGCAATTAATATTATTACTCACCTTCATTTAGGCTGTGATTACAACAAATATGCATTTGATAAAATTCAGTGAAATATAAATGCAGAGCATGGTAGTATATGGATGTAATCCCAGAATTTAGGAGACTGATAAAGGAGGATCTTTAGGTGGAAGTCAGTATAGAGTGCATAGGGAGATGTCTTGAAAATGTATTTGGATAGCATAATACAAATGTCAAAAATAATAAATAACTACAGTACATGAAAAGATTAAAAATAGAATATCAATATAGTAAATATATAATTAGCTTTTAAAATAAGTGATAAGACACCAAAGGCTACAATAAAAGTATTTTTAAAACTTAACTCAGGTAAACTAGTCATTGTGTCAGTCAGTATTATTACATACTAGACGATGATGTGTAAAGCTGTATTTGCATATCTCACAGCCCAAGAATCCCACTCTATAGCCATACAAGGTATTAATGTTCTCTATCTGAATTATAGCAGAAGTAAAATTAAGCCACAGACTTTGAACATTCAGTCAAAATTGTACAGGGACTCTTTCTTCAATAACAGATGGGTAGAAGTAGGTGTGTGGGTGGCATGCCTTCAATATCAGTACTAGGCATTGGAGAGGTAGAGGCAGGCAGGTCTCTGGGAGTTCAACTCTAACCTTTTCTCCCTAGTAAGCTCTAAGCTAGGAAGAGTCACATGGTGAGGATTCTCTGTTGGCCTGAATCTCAATGTGTAGCCCTGGCTGGTACTGAACTCAGAGATCAGCCTACTCAGGATTCAGAGTACTTAAGTAAAAGGTAGCTATTATTTTTATCCATCATATTCCTTGTATTGACTATAATGTGCAATGATGCTATCACTATCCTTCTTTATATACATTATATGGTAATATGTACAAATTTTCACTAGGAGTGAGGTAGGTGAGTCATAGACATGTACCCCCAATGCTTTCCACAATGTTTGTATCATTTAAAATGTCCACCCAAAGTAAATGAGAGCTCTTTATCATGTTTTCATCTCCTTGTGTCAGTCACTGAAAGAGAGTTATTAAAATAGGTACTATAATGGTTTTATTTAGTATAGCAAAATCAGGGAACGATACAAGCTTCTTGTGACAGGTGAAGGGATAAATAACTTGCTGTTTATTTGGATATGAGTATTATGATTATAAATGAACTTCAGCTAGCAAGACAGTGGTATTTGGAATATCAGAATCAAAATATTGAGTTAAGTCTAGGAAGCCTGTATACATGGATTATCCTACCAAAAAAAAAAAAAATACACCAACACTGTTGGTGAAATATCCAAATTGAGAAAGGCAATGCCATATTTACTTACTGTGTTTGATGTGGAATTTATCATGGATGATGCCACAGGGCTTGTGCTAAGTGTTATTCAGCTTGAGAAGACCTTAGTACTTGAAGATTTAACATATTCTTGCAATCTGCAGTTTTGTCAAGGTTAAATTTTATAAGTAGACATTAACTTCTATTAATTTTCAGATAATGTAAATTGGAATTTATTTTGCTACAAAGTATTCCTATTAGGGAATTGTCTTTTTTTTTTTTTTTTGGTTTTTTCGAGACAGGGTTTCTCTGTGGCTTTGGAGTCTGTCCTGGAACTAGCTCTTGTAGACCAGGCTGGTCTCAAACTCACAGTGATCCACCTGCCTCTGCCTCCCGAGTGCTGGGACTAAAGGCATGCACCACCAATGCCTGGCTTAGGGAATTGTCTTAATATAAGAATTAATCTTTTAACATTACAACTCTAATTAATGTATGATGATATCATCATAAAAACTACTTGAATTCAAATTATGACATGATGACTCTGTGAAAAGAGTTGAAGAGATAATGACAGTTTCCTTGCTATATACATACAGTGAAATCAGCAGCATAAATGACACATTCAGTAAATTAGAACTAAATTGCTTTCTACTGGATATATGATTTAATTTCTTATATTTTATCTAGTGTACCATATAGATATAATTAATTCAGATGGGAATCATCTTTCCTGTTTTATTACCTGAATGATGTTCACGCTTATTAAAATAAGAGACTATGATTCCCATTTAATAATACTTTTTTGATGTTTTTCACTTAATAATAAAATAAAAAGAGCTAATGTTTCAAAATTTATTGACAAGAGTATTATAAGTATGAAATTAATTTTAAAATGATACTATATTCATTTATGATGGATTAAATGAATTTTATATGAAATAAACATTGTACATTCTAAATGTTAAATAATGTAAATATTACAATTTGTGACATTATCTGCAGGTGGTTATTAGTATCCAAAATTTTGAAGTTCTTCATATATATAATCTATCAATATTATTTAATGTATAAACATTAACTTTTTAAATGTTATTTGATCATTTTGGATAAATCTTTGTTAGGATGTGTTTGAGTGAAATAATCTTATATAATGGTTATAAATAAAAACATTTCCTTTTGTCAGATATTTTACCTCTCTTAATTCTTACAGACAAAGGGGACAGACAAGAAGAGATGATACAAATTTATGTTTAAGTATTAAACATACTATTGCATACATTTGCTTTTTGAAAAATTAAATACACATTCAATTCAAGTTAATTACTGATATTTTGAGCAAAATATATTGTAATTTTTTATGTTAAACAGAAATTCAAATCTACAGTTCAAGATTCCTACTGCAAAACTTCTTGATGATGATGAGATTCAACCACTTACTGTGACATTTCCTAAAGGAAGAGCTATCATAGGCTCTGATACTGGAATTAATGATGAGCTACCATGTCATCTTAGTTTCAATTCATCTAAACCTGTTTCATTTTTTGCCAATCTTCTCTTTTGTGATGACAAAAATAACTGGTAAGATATTTAAATGTGGGTGTTTTGTATTTGACATCGAAGGAAACTAGCTTTATATTCTATACTTTTGTAAGGTGGTAAAAGGAATGACATCTACTATGATGATTTGGACCTAAAATTTTTAATGTTCCAAATATAAATTTGCTTTCATGAAAAATAGCCAAATAGTGAACTGTTTACATTTATTGTGTTATAACTTACTTAACTTGATTTTTGAGACTAATTTTCTCATATGTAAATAGATGGGTGATGCAAGTAAAAGCTTTACAAGTAGTGGAGCATGAAGTGTGCAGTTAGAACCAGATTCTTTTATTGATGATAGTTTTGGTGATTTGGCCTTGTGGACTGTAGTACAGCAGAGCCCAGAAGAAAGCTTGAACGACAACAGTGGCATGGTACAGAGATTTTGTTACACACAGACTTTTATTTTGATCAGCTATGCTCCCAAAGTTTAAGAAAAGATAATCTATTTTATTTTTCCTACTGTATTTTTGCATATTTTCACACACACACACACACACACACACACACACACACACACACACACGGACAGGAATATAATTTCCTTGTTTTTATCAGTGTATTATTTGTGTGCCCAAATGTAAATTATTTCCACAGTTTCGTTTAAGTTCATTGAATGTTATGTTTTGATGAAAGAATCTGTCACACATTCAACCAAAACCTATTTATTGATGATTTTTCCTGAAAATAAAGTTAATAAAATGAGCTCTTACAAAATACTTTATAGAGCTGGGCATTGGTGGAGCACAGATTTATTCCCAGCACTTGAGAGGCAGAGGCAGGTGGATCTCTGTGAGTTCAAGGCCAGCCTGGTCTACAGAGCAAGTTCCAGGACAGCCTCCAAAGCAATACAGAGAAACCTTGTCTCAAAAAACTAAAAAAATACTTTATAAGTTTAATAGTTAAATCAATACTGTTGGCAAAAGACATCAAAGAATATATTGCATCAAAACCTACTATCAAGGCAATAAGTAGCATTCTTTATTGAAACTATAAAGGTTGGTTGATATAGTGCTATAAAGATATCCTCTCAGGATAGTTCTCAGGTTGGGGATATAGCTCAGTGGAAGAGTGATGTGTTACATGTGTGAGGACTTAATTTCAAATACCAACAGAAGGCTGGGAGAGAAAGAGGATGAGAGAAAGGAAGGCAGATTCTTTTAACAAGATGGGATTAGAAAAAAAAAAAAACAATAGTTAAAGACGAATAGGGTAGGAAGACAGCCTTATTCTCTTTTTATGGAATAGCTGATGTAGCATCATCCAAATGGTCGATTCCAAAAAGCATGTGTGTCTTAAGTGAAACATGTAAGATTGTGGAATATGTTGGATAAGTCACAGCTACAACAGCACAGTCTAGCAACTTTTTGACAATTGTAAAGATTTTTCCCCATGAATGAAATGAGACATTGCATGATTTTGAGTTTGTGATACAGTGTACTATCAGTTTTGAAAACTGGTTTCAGCCACATGTGCCCCACTATCAAAATAAAAATTAAAAGAAAAACCCAAAAGTGTGCTTCCAGCGTATCTTATCCTCTTTATTAATGA
The DNA here is from genome assembly GCF_003668045.3 of Cricetulus griseus. NCBI lineage: Eukaryota > Metazoa > Chordata > Mammalia > Rodentia > Cricetidae > Cricetulus > Cricetulus griseus. The sequence goes on from NC_048604.1 coordinate 87,900,701, forward strand.
AAATGATTCTTGCTTATCAAGTAGAATTTTGATTATTCTACTGTGGGCCCATTCAATCTTTACTGACTGAAAATTATTTTTCTGATACCTCTCCTGGAACTGATATGACCCCCCAAAACATCATGTTTGTGCCACAGCTATTAAATTAAAGAACTTAGTAAGACATCATAATCCATGAAGGAAATGAATGACTCTAAAAAGAAAGGCAGGAAAGTTCTCTCTTTGTCCTCTCTGGATAGATATATATGGCATTCCAGGAGATGTGATATTTGAATAGGGGTCATTGTAGAATTAAAAGAAAAATGCTTTAAAAGTATTTAAATAATTTCATCATATATCAAAAATTGAACAATATATGAAACTATGATTAATTTATTATTATCGTAGTTTCTAAGAATGACCCAGTGACTAATATGCAGGCATGGACTTTAATTATTAAAAGAGTTATTGAATCAAAGGTTCATCTTCCTACTGACAGGAGCTTCCCACTGCAAGGGCAGAAGGAGCATACACAGGGACTCAGTTGTACCTGGTCATAGAGATTGCCTCAAATCTTATCTCCAAATCATTATCATTGTATTTTCAATTGATATTTATCCTTGCATCTTAAAATTTGCTCATAGAATTCTTACTTTGATCTGTTTAGTCCATGGCATACTGTTGGGACTGCTGATTTTGTGCTGAGAGAAATCATTACATTGTATAGAAATGTCATTATAATAAAATAGAGCTTTATGTTTTTCTGTGTCTTCATAAGTGTAAAAGTTCATTTGAAGGTTTGATTTTTCAGGAATCCTAATGCCAATGGGAAAAAATTTTCTTATACTTGATTTCTAATCTAGATGCTTTGTAGAGTGAAGAATTGATTATAGATAAATAGTTCTGCTAATCAAGGCCAAATCCTCAGGTAGAAGTTCCACATTGTGTGTCTTAGTTTGGATTTCTATTGCTGTGAAGACACATGACTACTCTTATAAAGGATAACATTTAATTGGGGCTGACTTATAGTTTCAGAGGTTTAGTCTGTTATTGTCGGTAAGAAGCATGGTGCTGGAGAAGGAATTAAGAGTTCTACATCTTGATTCTCAGGCAGCAGAAATTGACTATATGCCATGCTTGGCTTTGCTTAAAGATTTGAAACCTCAAAGGCTGTCCCCACTGTGACTCACTTCCTCCAACAAGGCCTCACCTTCAAATAGTTCTACTCTCTATGGGCCAGGCATTCAAACACATGAGACTGCGGGGACCACATATATTCAAATCACCACAATGAGTATGAAACATATTGAAAGCTCACAATTGGGTGTGAAGTATACCAGAACACTGAGGCCTTGTATACATTAAATCCCCACAATACTTTAATTTAATTTTTTAGTGTTTTGAAACTAGTGTTTCATATACATGTATAGTGTTTACATAATTTCTTACCCTCTGTCTCACATCTTTAGTTCCTCTAGAGTCACTCCTCTGATACTTTCATATTCCTGGCCACTTGTTTTTTTTTTTTTTTTTTTTTTTTTTTTTGGTTTTTAAGACAGGGTTTCTCTGTGGCTTTGGAGGCTGTCCTGGAACTAGCTCTTGTAGACCAGGCTGGTCTTGAACTCACAGAGATCCACCTGCCTATGCCCCCTTAGTGCTGGGATTAAAGGCGTGCGTCACCAACACCCGGCTTGGCCACTTGTTTTTAATTACTATTGTTACATACATACAAAACACACAGGTATGTATATATCAACATTGCCTACTTAGAATATTTAGTAGTAATTATGTTTACCTGTTTAGGACTGACCATTTAGGATCTGATAACCTGTCTACAGGCTTGTCCCTGAATGTAATTCTCCCTCTTCCAGCAGCCATTAATTACCTATAGCTCTTCGTCTATGAGTTGGACCTAGTGACATTTCTGCTGACCATGTTATCATGTCAACTGGTGGTATCAGAGTGCAGGACTTGTTTAGGCAAGGATATTTTTGAAATTTCATGGGTTCAACCTTCCTGTCATATATAGAAGACACTGTCTCACAACAGATTGTTCTGGTCCTTAGGTTCTTGCTGTCTATTTTGCTATCTATTTGATAGTGGTCTCTGAACTGTAGGTTTAGAGGTTGTGTTGTTGATATACCCGTTAGTACTGGGTACCACATAGGTAGCTGTTCTCTGTATTTTGAGCACTTGGGATTTCTGTAATGGACTGCAATGAGAAGTTTCTTTGATGAGAACTGAAAGTTACACTTATCTGTTGGTATAGTATTTATAATGAAGTTAGAATTTATACTGCTTTAGAAATGTGCATTAGTTTCTCCTGTAGGGTCTGTGACCTCTCCAGCCATGGGTCCTTGGCTAGATTTACAGTATGAGGCATAAATTCCCTCCTACTGAACAGGCCTTAAGTCCAATTTGGAAGCTATTGGCCACCCCAAAGATATAATTGTCCATTTTGCACCCTTGGGGGCATCTTGTCCTGCTAGTCAAGTTTGTGGTTTGTAGGTTTTAAATTCAGGTAGGATTATTGACTGCTGTTTTTCTTCAGTAGCTTGCAAAGTATCCTACAGGACTGTGAGGGCAAGATCTCACAAAAGAGTCTTCCAGGTCAGTTTTAGCTCAAATTCTCCATTCCTTGTGTCTGAAATGTGTGTTGTCTTTAGCATTAGGGTCTTGTCTTCAAGTTCTGGAAGGGAACCAAGGGCAATGACAATATCCTGTATTATTTTAGAAGTCTCTTGGACTCTTTTGACCTGTACTTAGAAGGGAGGTTTCTTCTGTCTGGTGCAGAACTTTTGTTAAATAGTCTTTGTTTCTTGGGGGAGATTATTACCCCAAGTAGTATCTCCCAAAGTGGTGTAATTTTATTCATCATGCATATATATGTATTATACATAATACATATGTATTTTAAAGTAAACATCAAATGATATTTTTGCTTTATATACATCATTAGTGTTACTTTACCTTTCTTCCATCCTATCCTCTCTATTGCCCTCTCTAACCCCTTGCAACTCGAATCACATGTACCTGTTTATCCCATCTCCCCATTCATAGCAAATGTGTATTACTATTCCTCTTTCTAGAACTCCCTTTTCTCCCACCCCATGTTCCCTTTTACTTCCATAGTTTCTATGGTTATTCCAGATTATAAACTCATCTCAATATTCTGAGCTAGGATCCACAAATAAGAGATAAAATCCAGTGATCGTCTTTCTGGATCTGGGCTACCTTACTGAATATATTATTTTCCTGTTGTTTGCATGCATTTTCCCTCAAATTCCATAATTTTATTTTTTTCATACAAGCAAACAGAATTCCACTGACCATTTGGGATCTGATAGTCAATTTTCATTATCTGTTAAACAGTTAAGAGAAATTTAGAGTATTTCTGTTGCTTGATTATTGTGAATGAAGCATGCAGTGAGCAAGTCTGAGCAGGTAAATGTGGCGTAGAGTGTTGAATTCTTTGTACATATACTAAGGAGTGGTGTCTCTGGGCCAAAGGGTAGATTTATTTTAGATTTCTGATATAATTGTCAAAACTGATTTCAATAATAGCTGAACCCATTTGTTGTTCCACTAATGATGCATAAGTGTTGCCCTTTCCCATATCATTTGCTGCATTTGTTTTCATGTTTTCCTTGAACTTAGAAATCTTGACAGGGGTATGATAAAACCTAAGTTTAGTTTTAATTTGCATTCCCCTAATTGCTAAGGATGTTCAGCACTTTTTAAATGTTTTCAATCCATTTTTTATTTCTTTCCTTTGAACACCATTGCTCAGATTCATCGAGTATTTTTTTTTAAGTTTAATTGGGCTGCTTTCTTGCTTCTTTGTTTTTTGAGTTTCTAGATACCAGTCCTTTGTCAGATAAATAGCTGACAGAGATCCACTACTGCTCTGTTAATTTACTCTTCATTTGATTTTTCCCTTTGCTATGTAAAAGCTTTTTGATTTTGTGAAGTACCACTAGCCATTGACCAAATTCCTGAGCTGTTTGAGTCCTATTCAGAAAGTCCTGTCCTGATCTTTATCTTGTGGCGTATTTCCTATGTTTTCTTTTAGCACATTCAGTTTTGGGTTTATTTGGAGTTGAGTTTTATGCAAGTTGACAGATACAGGTTTAATTTCATTCTTCTATATGTTGAGTTCCAGTTTTTCTACCACCATGTGTTAAAGATGCTATATTTTCTCCTCTGTATGTTTTTGACAACATTGTCAAATATCAGATGGCTTTAGTTACATGAAGTAATGTTTGGGTCTTCTCCATTGTTCCATTTATTTATAAATCTTTTTTGTTGTTTTTTGTTTTGTTTTGTGCCATTACTGTGCTTTTTTTATAATTATAACTCTTTAAATCTAGAATGATAATCCCTGTAACATTCTTATTTTTGTTCAGAATTGTTCTGCCTATATGGGATCTTTTGTAGTTCTATATGAATCCTAGGATGTTTTCCCCCTATTTATGTGAAGAATGTTTTGGAAATTCCACCAATATCAAGTTAGCTTTAGTCTAGAGATACAGTTATTGTTCCACATAAGTAATTAGATTAAATCATATAAATGGAACTACAGATTTGAACTACATGATCATCCTAAAACATGCAGAAAAGGCCTTTAACAAAATTAACTTGCCTTCATGATATCACAAACATATCCATCATTTACTAAATGTAGAGAAACTCATAATGAAATAGATAAATTATCCCATTAATATCAGTGCTGAGACAGGGTAACTTCAGAGAAACGGAAAAATTTCTTTTTTTGCAAGGGAACTGAAATTACATTAGAATTGTATGTGAGGTCTTAAGGAAATGTCTCTTTACTATTGAGGAGTTTCTGATATAATTCATGTGAGGAATACACTGAGCACTGAAAGTTTAAATGCTTACTAATTAAATTTAAAAGGAACCATTCTCTAAAACAGGTTTGAAATATGACTACTTCTGAGGACTCAATAAAACTGTTGAGCCCCACCCCTAGAGGAGATGGTGAGTCCAAAAAGAGTTCTGTGACTGTGCATATTTATAGAGTTTCCTTTTGATACAGAACTTGCTAGTCTGGGAACATGCTTTGAGCTACTTTGAAAGGTGGGATTTCATCTCCAATTCCTGATCTAAGAATCAGCATCTGTATTTTAAAAATTTCCCCAGGCGGTTTATGTGCACAGTCAAGTCTGTGAAGCACAGAATCTAAAAAGACTGAATATGGGGAAATGTCCAGAGGAATTAAACAGTGAAATATTGATAAATATGATTAGCATCAGAAAATGGTACTGTGGAAGTATTTTAGGAGAAATACTAACATCTTTTTAGGGAAATTTGAATTAGTCTTCTAACTATACAATTATATTTCTATAACTTGTTTAAAAAATCCATTGTAAAATAGAATTCCAAACAGTAGATAAATTTAAAGAACTGCTTTTCATGTGGATCTGGTTTTGAGGTCAGGTCCCATTATGTCTGTTGCACAATTTTCCTACAGTATGATATTTTAGGTTCTATGATTTCATTACTGTCTCAGTTAGGATTTCTCTTGCTGTGAAGAGACACCATGACCATGACAACTGCTTTAAAGGACAATGATTGGGTAGTTTAGAGTTCAGAGGTTTAGTCCATTATCATCATTGCAGGAATCATGGTGGCATACAGGCAGTCTTGGTGCTACAGGAGCAGTTGAGTGTTTTACATGTGGATTGGCAGCAAAAGGAAGAGAGAGAAAAACATTGGGCTTCCTTTGAGCATTTGAAACCCCAACACTCAACCCCCATTGACACCCTTTCTCCAACAAGGCCATACCTACTCCAATAAAGCCACACCTCCTAATAATGCCACAGCCTGTGGGTTTATGAGGCCCACTTTTATTCACACTACCATAATTCCCATTGCACATCTAGTTTATTAACAAATGAATAGAATCATTTTGTTTTGTGATGTATAGTGGTATGTAACACTTTATTTGAACAAGAAAATCGAATGACTTAATAAGCAAACGTGTTGCAAATGAGAAGCAAGTTTGAAAGGGTCAGTAAAAAAAAGAGTACAGGGATATTAGCAGATGAGGTAATACTAAATAAATAAAACTTCCTTCATAATATGCCACTGTCATTACAGTTTTATCTAGTTCCTGGACAACATCACTTATTTCCTCTCTATTTGGACATATTCAAAACATTTTAACAAAAAGGTTTAGGCCTATAATAGACAGAATTCTTCAGGATCCTATCATGTTCATTTCTGGCTTAGAAAATTCACAGCTACTTGAGCTACTTGGATATTTAATATATATATATATATATATATATATATATATATATATATATATCAAGTGTTTTTCTACTTTTATGTCTGTATGTCACATGTCACATGTGAACAGTCTCTCTGGTGTCCAAAAGAGGACAACAGATACTATGGACCTAGAGTTGCTATTTGTTGTGCTCCATCATGTAGGTGCTGAGAATCAATTCTGGGTTCTCTGGAAGAGCAGCCCATGCTTGTAACTGCTGACTCGTATCTCCATCCCTGCATATGAATATTTTCATATCATTTTTATATATGAAATGTTATTTTTTATTTAGAGAATAAATAAAAAATTCCAGTGGTTTCACTAATCACTATTTGTGAAACCTGCACATTTGTGATTGCCTGATGTTGGGAAGCATCAGTGTTCTTTAGTGGCTACATGGCCATTGAAACGTGTGTTTTATGATTTTGTACAAAACTTTTTAAGTGTTCTATTCAGCTGCCAATTCAAAACTAATAAGTTTGTATTTCCCCTTATCAATTTCAATATACATTGTTGGTTCAGCATTATGACTACTAAAATGCAGGGTGTGTAAGAGGACTTTTACAAAGTCTATAATTGATAAGAATTGAAAATCACTGTTATTTTCTGGATCTATTACCTATCATGATTTAGGAAGGTGTGTTAGACATAATGCAAGTATTCGCTCACTATTCTTGGGGAGTAGTAAACAATAGAAACAATGCTATGTTCTGATATAATCTCATGTTTCTTATTGTTTACCCATGTCTGTGAAAACCTGCTTGTAGTTGCACCTTAATTCTATTTTTGCCATAGATCTGTTAAAATAAATTACAAAACTATACAAAGTCTCTGTTAGCAGTATTTTTGTATGTTTAACAAACACACAACATGACTGCATTATAATAAACTACAAACATAAAATGTTAAATGATTTTCTGTTCATCATTCACTTGAAGCAGAGAAATATTGTTATAGAAATCTTCCATATAAATTGGCAGATTTCCAGAATCATACAAGGTAATGCTCACCATCGTTTTCCAGATTACCAAAATGATATTTTGGTAGCAGGTAGCACAATAAAACTATCCATAGATGTGATTTCTCCACTCTCCTTTTTCTTTTTCGTATACCTACACTGCTAGGCCCCAGGGATAGATGGCTGACATGCCTATATCATACTCAGCATCCTCCTCCATTTAAAGGAAGCGTCACTGTCCCATTCAGTTTATCTTTTAACTTTCCTAATTGCTTGTCTTCATAGGACTCTTAGAAGAAGGTGGTTGAACATGGAGACAACTAGCACCTGGCTACCTCCTAGTACAACCATCTATCTCCCTTTCACATTCCTAGTGCATAGCCTGGATGCCTAACCTCTGAAACATTTTTATTATAGATTGATTGCTCAAGAAATTACCTCAGTCAAAGTACAGAATTTGATTACATTATGTGCTTCATACATAGAATGTAAAGTGTTTAAATAACAAAAGGAATGTACAGTCATTACAAAAATTCAATCAAGGCTGAATTTGAAGAAAATACCATTAGCAATTGATTTCTTTCCCTTCTGAACCCATAGGCATCATGTATTAGAAATGTGATATATGCAGGTAGTGGTGGTGTACTTTTAATTCCAGTACTTGGGAGGCAGAGACAAGGAGATATCTGTGAGTTTAAGGCCAGCCTCGTCTATAAAGCTAGTTCGAGGACAGCCAGGTGTACACAAAGAAACCAGGTATCAAAACAAAAACAAAGAGAAATGTGACATTCTTCCTTACATTATTTTCAATTATGCAAATAAATGGAGTCATATTTATACATAAGCATTAGGTTGTATATATGTGAATGGTTTTTATGTTAATGTAGTATGTCTATCGTGATATTTTCCTACATATTTTGTACAACAAGATAGAGTCGAGTGGGAAGGCATTTTGTGATTTGTTGGACAGCTCTGTCACTTTTATTGAATAAATCCAAACTTTGAAGGTTTATTCCTGACTAAGATAATGATGCTTGTTCTAGAGAGTATTGTATCTCACAACATTGTAGATGATCTCTACTGTAATAAGTGTACATTAGAATTTCTAAAGTAAAGTTTTCTTGTCCCGGTGCTCGGCCTACATAATACACAAGCACTATCTATTTCGGGTATCAAATATTTGAGCAATTATATTATTGAACGTGTGTGTAAATAAGATTACATGTGGTATATTTTGCTATCAGTGGTTGAATTTAAAAGAATCATGAGTAGATTTGGTTACATCATTTTGGGGCATTAATCTAGGACTTTTCTTTCTGGAATAAATTCTTCTTGAGCAAATACAGGTATCAATTTTGTCTCATTCATTGTAAGTATGTATTTGAATAGTGAACAAAACATACACTTGTAATGGCGATATCGAGGGTAGTTGCTTTCACAGTAAAATGCATTTTCACAGAACTGGTCTAGTATCTCTTTCTTCTCCCCCCCTCTCTCTCTCCATTCTCTGTTCTCTCTTTTCCCCTCTCTCCACCTCATCTTTCCTTATCTCTTCCCTCTCTTCCTTCTTCCCCCTCTCTTTCCTCTTTCTCCCCTCTCTTTTTCCTTCCCTTGCCCACTCTTGTTCCATTTCTTTATGTTTCTGCACTGTGTATTCCACTTAGCTGGCAATCTTTCAGCCTGTCATGCCCTTTCCTCCCTGATAGCTTTTTCTGAGAATGCAGATCTCATCACATCAGGTTTTTTTTTTTTTTTCTTTAACCTTGGGCTTCAGAGTTTGAACTCAGCGTGGTATACTTACACTGCTAGTACCTTTCTTTACTCAATTAGACATTTCCTGGCTCTCAACTCTGCTTTTGTACCTTCTTAGAAAATATGTGTCTTTTTCCCCCTTAAGTGCCTTATAGCAAAGGGTTTGGAAAAACCCATCATACTAAGTAGTTCCTGCTCCTTCTGTGTTTCACTTTATAAACTGACATGTTGAATAGGACTGCTTTTATAAATTTCTATCTTCCCTGAACTAGTTCTGACATCAATGGAATGTGATAAATATGAAATGATATCAAAGTATTTAACATTATATTTGATATTTTTGTCAGATCATCATAATAGTTCCTATGCTATAGAAGTCAAAACATATTGTAATTACTTGCCATTTATCCCAGAGATTGAACAAGAATCTTAAACACTTCTCTTTAGTTATTAACAAGTACAGCACTAGTAATACCAAAACCAATTTTATGTTATATTTTAATCTCTCTGTAATAATATAAATCAATAAAGTGTCTCTATTTCCATGCTATATAACATACCTGATTTCTATATGATATGCTTCTTGGATGAATACAACTAACTCTGTATTTTGATTAGTCCTTTCCCCCCCATCCTTTAAGACACTTATTTTTCTTTATTCCAGGTAACACCTAAAATCAAATATTATGGTCTTCAACAAGCCTGTTTTAAAATTGGAAAAAGAAAAAAACAGTACACTTTTACAAGTTTTTTACTTGGAATACATTTTTTTCAGGATCCATTTTATTTTATTTTATTTTTTAAATTTAAATAAAAACAATCTTATTTTATATACCAATCCCAGTTCCCTCTCCCTCCTGTCCTCCTACTCCTCCTACCAACATCCCATCCCACCTCCCATCTACTCCCCAGGGAGGGTGAGGTCTCCCATGAGGTATGATCATTTGGGACATGGCCTAGGCACTCCATGTATCTACGCTGAGAGTATCCCTCCATAGGGAATTGATAGTTCTCCTTTTGCTTGTTCATGTGGTGCTTTTCTTTGGTAGCAATGCCTACAAATCAAATTGTATATTAAGAAAATGTTCCCAGAAAAAATAAGTCAGCCTAGAAGAATATAAATACTTCGATTATCACATCGAAGAAATACAGGATTTTTTTTTTTTTTCGAGACAGGGTTTCTCTGTGTAGCTTTGGAGCCTATCCTGGTACTCGCTCCAGAGACCAGGCTGGCCTGGAACTCACAGAAATACGCCTGCCTCTGCCTCCCGAAGTGCTGGAATTAAAGGCTTGTGCCACCAATGCCTGGCAAATACAGGATTTAAAAGTAAAAGTATGAGCCTCAATCTAATCTCTAGATTCTGTGGGAATATGGTGCCCCCATATAGATTTTCCTATTCTTATTAAGGTTATTGTTTATTTTCTTGAGACATCTACCTGGGCTGTAAAGACCCCCTTATAATATAGGTGGCAGAAAATGAACCTGACCCTAGGAGCAGCCCATAAGTTCTAGTTTTGAGTGACTCTAGTAGAATCTTCCCTTAGAAGATAGTAAGAAATACATGGTTTCTCAGTGCATGAGAGTACAAACGCAGAGCATCTGCAACACTATTTTTTCCTTCTATAACTATAATCATTGTTAGAACAAGAGTTGGCAATGTCATTTTCTTGATGGGAATGATGATACTGTTTATGACTTTATAATATTTTATTTAGAAAATTGTTAGTGTGAGTAAATTGTGTTAATTTCAACTCTACAATTCTAAAATCTGTGGACTTTTATTTATAATTATAAATATATTTATACTTATATTTATAGTTTTCACATATTTATATTTACATTTTAAACCCATCTCTTTCCCTTTTCCCACTGGTCTTCCATCTCCCAGTTTCTTATTTTTAAACACGCACGTGCAGTCACACATGACTTTATGCATATATACCATTTATATTTCACAGATGAGGACAGATTAAGAATGTTGTATTGTCTGTTCAGTGTCTTTGCTGTTATAAAGAATACAGCAATAAACATGTGTGTGTAAGTGTCTTCGGTGAGTTGATGTAGAATGCTTTTTAAAGTTTATGGGGGTTGTATAGTAGTGTCCTATGGTAATTCATCTTTGAAGAGCTTTTCTACTGGCTGACATAGTAATTTGAAGCTGTTTTTTTCCATTTTTTCCAACTTTTTTATTTGAATTAGGAACAGGATTGTTTTACATGACAATCCCATTTCCCTTCTCCCACCCGTCCTCCCCTACCCGCCCCCCCCCCACTAAAACCTTATCTGTCACATATCTTTTCTGCTCCCCCTGGATGGTGAGGCCTTCCATAGGGTGTCATCAGAGTCTTAAGTTTCCTTTGGGGTAGGGCCTAGGCCCACCTCCGTGTGTCTTGGCTCAGGGAGTATTCCTCTATATGGACTGGGCTCCCAAAGTCCACACCTATGCTAGGGATAAATACTGGGCTTCTACAGGAGGTCCTATAGAATCCCGAGGTTTTCTCGAAGAAACCCATGTTCCTTGGGTCTGGATCAGTCCCATGCTGTTATTCCAGCTATCTGTATCTGGATTTCAGTTCAGATCAGTGATTAGTTATGGGTGTCTGCTTCTACTTCCACCAGCTGCTGGATGAGGGCATATAAGTCTGTCATCAATCTCATAATCAGGGGAGGGCATTTGAGGTAGCCTCTCCTCCGTTGCTGAGATAGTTAGCTGGTGTCATCTTTGTAGATCTACAAACTTTTCCCTAGTGCCTGATTTCTCTGTAAACCAAAAATGTCTCCCACTATTGTGATATCTCCATTCTTGTTATCGTGTATTCTTCCCCTGACTCATATTATCTGCTCCCTCATGTCCTCGGCATCCCTTTTCCTCTCTCCTCATTCTCCTAGCTCCCTCCCTCCCTCTTCCCATGCTCCCAATTTGCTCAGCAGATCTTGAGCCTCTCCCCATCTCCAGGGGACTATGTATGTCTCTCTTAGGGTCCTCCTTGTTTATTAGCTTCTTTGGCAGTGTGGTTTGTAGGCTGTTAATCATTACTCTATGTCTAAAATCCGCATATGAGTGAGTACATACCATGTTTGTCCTTTTGTGATTGGGTTACCTCGCTCAGAATGGTTTCTTCTAGATCCATCCATTTTCCTGCAAATTTCAAGATTCCATTGTTTTTTTCTGCTGAGTATTTCTCCATTGTGTAAATGTAGCACATTTTCTCTATCCATTCTTCAATTGAGGGGCATCTAGGCTGCTTACAATTTCTGGCTATTACAAATAGTGCTGCTATGAACATCGTTGAACATATGTCCTTGTTGTATGAATGTGCTTCTTTTGGGTATATGCCTAAGAGTGGAATTGCTGGATCTTGTGGTAGACTCATTCCCATTTTTTTGAGGAGTCGCCATAATGATTTCCAAAGTGGCTGTACAAGTTGGCATTCCCACCAGCAGTGGAGGAGTGTTCCCCTCTCTGCAATACTCTCCAACATGAACTGTCATTGGTGTTTTTGATTTTAGCCATTCTGACAGGAGTAAGATGGTATCTCAGAGTTGTTTTGATTTGCATTTCCCTGATGGCTAAGGATGTTGAACAGTTTCTTGTGTGTCTTTCAGCCATTTTAGATTCCTCTATTGAGAACTGTCTGTTTAGTTCTTTACCCCACTTTTTAATTGGGGTGTTTGGTGTTTTGGAGACTAGCTTCTTGAGTTCTTTGTGTATTTTGGAGATCAGCCCTCTGTCAGATGTGGGGTTGGTGAATATCTTTTCCCAGTCTGTGGGCTGCTGTTTCGTCTTGCTGACTGTTTCCTTTGCCTTACAGAAGCTTCTCAGTTTCAGGAGGTCCCATTTATCAATTGTTGTCCTCAGTGTCTGTGCTTCTGGTGTAATGTTCAGGAAGCGGTCTCCTGTACCAATTAAGTCAACAGTATTTCCCACTTTGTCTTCTAATAGATTCAGGGTAGCTGGATTTATGTTGAGATCTTTGATCCATTTTGACTTAAGTTTTGTGCAAGGCAATAGGCTTGGGTCTAACTGCAGTCTTCTACGTGTCTGCAACCAGTTATGCCAGCACCATCTGTTGAAGATGTTCTCTTTGTTCCATCGAATAAATTTGGATTTTTTGTCAAAAATCAGGTGTTCGAGGGTGTGTGGGGTAATATCAGGGTTTTCAATTCTATTCCATTGGTCTACCAGTCTATTTTTGTGCCAATACCAAGCTGTTTTCAGGACTATAGCTCTGTAATAGAGCTTGAAGTCAGGAATGATTATGCTTCCAGAAGTTCCTTTATTGTATAGGGATGTTTTGGCTATCCTGGGTCTTTTGTTTCCCCATATAAAGTTGAAAATTGTTCTTTCAAGGTCTGTGAAGAATTGTGTTGGGATTTTGATGGGGATTGCATTGAATCTGTAGATTGCTTTTGGCAAGATTGCCATTTTTACTATGTTGATCCTACCTATCCAAGAGCATGGGAGTTCTTTCCATTTTCTGGTGTCTTCTTTAATTTCTTTCTTTAGCGACTCAAAATTCTTATGGTACAGGTCTTTCACTTTTTTGGTTAGTGTTACCCCAAGGTATTTTATGTTGTTTGTGGCAATTGTAAAGGGTGATGTTTCTCTGATTTCATTCTCCACCAATATATCATTGGTGTGTAGTAGGGCTATGGATTTTTTTGAGTTAATCTTGTATCTTGCCACTTTGCTGAAGGTGTTCATCAGCTGTAGGAGTTCCCTGGTAGAGTTTTTCAGGTGACTAATGTAGACTATCATATCATCTGCAAATAGTGAGAGTTTGACTTCTTCCTTTCCAATTTGTATTCCCTTGATCTCATATTGCTGTCTTATTGCTCTAGCTAGAACTTCAAGGACAATATTGAAGAGGTATGGAGAGAATTGTCTTGTCTCCGATTTTAGAGGAATTGAATCGAGTTTCTCTCTATTTAATTTGATGTTGGCTGTTGGCTTGCTGTATATTGCTTTTATTATGTTGAGGTATGTTCCTGTTATCCCTGATTTCTCCAAGACTTTTATCACGAAGGGGTGTTGGATTTTGTCAAAGGCTTTTTTGGCATCTAGTGAGATGATCATGTTTTTTTTTTTTTCAGTCTGTTTATATGGTGGATTATATTGAGGGATTTTTATATGTTGAACCATCCTTGCATCCCTGGGATGAAGTATACTTGATCGTGGTAGATGATTTCTCTGATGTGATCTTGTATTCGATTTGCTAGGATTTTATTGAGAATTTTTGCATCAATGTTCATGAGGGATATTGGTCTGTAGTTCTCTTTCTTAGTTGTGTCTTTGTGTGGCTTGGGTATCAAGGTTATTGTAGCCTCATAAAAAGAGTTTGGCAATGTCCCTTTGGGTTCTATTTTGTGGAACAATTTGAGGAGTATTGGTATTAGCACTTCTTTAAATTTCTGGTAAAATTCTGCAGTGAATCCATCTGGCCCCGAGCTTTGTTTGGATGGAAGAATTTTGATGACTGCTTCTATTTCCTTAGAGGTTATAGGTCTGTTTAAGTTGCTTATCTGATCTTGATTCAATTTTGGTAAGTGACAACTGTCCAGAAAATTGTCCATTTCCTTTAAATTTTCCAATTTTGTGGAGTACAGGTTTTCAAAGTATGACCTGAAGTTTCTCTGGATTTCTTCAGTTTCTGTTGTTATGTCCCCCTTTTCATTTCTGATTTTGTTAATTTGCATGATCTCTCTCTGCCTTTTGGTTAATTTTGGATAACAGTTTGTCTATCTTGTTGATTTTCTCAAAGAACCAACTCTTTGTTATAGTGATTCATTGAATTGTTTTCTTTGTTTCAACTTTATTGATTTCTGCCCTCAGTTTGATTATTTCCTGGCATCTGCTCCTCTGTGGTGAATTTGCTTCCATTTTTTCTAGAGCTTTCAGCTGTGATGTCAGATCTCTGGTGTGACTATTCCCTAGTTTCTTCATGTGAGCACTTAGACCTATGAACTTTCCTCTTAGTACTGCTTTCAAAGTGTCCCATAAGTTTGGGTATGTTGTGTCAACATTTTCATCGAATTCTAGGAAGTCTGTAATTTCTTTCTTTATTTCTTCCTTGACCCAGGAATGTTGCAAATGCATGTTGTTCAATTTCCATGAGATGTAGGTGTTTTGCACTTTGATTTGTTTTTGATTTCTATCTTTAAAGCATGGTGGTCTGATAAGACACAGGGGATTATTCCAATTTTTTTGTACCTGTTGAGGTTTGCTATGTTGCCGAGAATGTGGTCGATTTTTGAGAATGTTCCATGTGATGCTGAAAAGAAGGTATATTCTTTCGTGTTTGGATAGAAACTTCTATAAATATCTGTTAATCCCAATTGGGTCATAACTTCTGTTAGTTCCTTTGTCTCTTTGTTAAGTTTCTGTCTTGTGGTCCTGCCCAGTGGTGAGAGTGGGTGTTGAAGTCTCCCATTATAACTGTGTGAGGCCTTATTTGTGATTTGAGTTTTAATAATGTTTCTTTTACGAATGTTGGTGCCTTTGTATTTGTGGCATAGATGTTTAGAATTCAGACTTCTTCCTGATGGATTTTTCCTATGATGAATATGAAATGACCTTCTTCATCTCTTTTGATTGATTTTAGTTTGAAGTCTATCTTGTTAGATTCAAGGATAGCTACCCCAGCTAGTTTCTTGGGTCCATTTGATTGGAGTATCTTATCCCAACCCCTTACTCTGAGGTAATGTCTGTCTTTGAATTCAAGGTGTGTTTCTTGTATGCAGCAGAAGGATGGATTCTGTCTTCGTATCCGATCTGTTAGCCTGTGTCTTTTTATAGGCGAGTTAAGACCATTAATATTGAGGGAAATTAAGTTCCATTCATTGTTTATTCTTGTTTGTTTTTGGTTTGTTGTTGGTATTGGTATTGTATGTGGATTTACTCTGCCTTTTATTTTGTGTTTTTGTCGAGTGGGATTATCTATTGCCTATGTTTATGCGAGTGTAGTTAATTTCCTTAGGTTGGAGTTTTCCTTCCAGTACTTTCTGTAGGGCTGGATTAGTGGTTACATATTGTTTAAATCTGTTTTTTTTTTTTGTGGAATATCTTGTTTTCTTCATTTATAGTGATTGAAAGCTTTGCTGGGTATAGTAGTCTGGGCTGGCATCCATATTCTCTCAGAGTTGGTAGAATATCTATTCTGGTCCTTCTAGCTTTCCGAGTTTCCATGGAGAAGTCTGGTGTAATTCTGATAGGTTTGCCTTTATATGTTACTTGGCCTTTTTCTCTTGCTGCTCTTAATATTTTTTCTTTATTCTGTACGTTTGGTGTTTTAATTATTATGTGGGGACTTTCTTTTGTGGTCCAGTCTATTTGACGTTCTGTAAAAATATGGAACGATTCACGAATTTGCGTGTCATCCTTGCGCAGGGGCCATGCTAATCTTCTCTGTATTGTTCCAATTTTAATATATGTGCTGCTGAAGCGAGCACTGAAGCTGTGTTTTTAACCTGTGCAGTGAACCATCTCTTTTCTGGAGTGTATTTAATAGTGACACTTGTTAACTTTTGAAAATTTAAATTACAAACTTTTAAGATATTCTCAGTGGTTACAAAAAAACAAAAGGAAAGGAAAGAATAAATGATAAATAATTTGTATTTTCAGGATTAAAGGTGTTTGAATAATTAGATCTATTTTATTGCCTTTACTACATGTGAAGTTATTATTTTATTGATAAAAATATTTTCATTTTAGGTTTTCACTCCCAGTTACAGCAACAGCAGAAAATTGCCTTCTTACTATTTATCTATATTTGGCAGTTCATCTGGACAAGCAAAAAGTTATTTTAAAGGATGGTAAGTTGTTTATGACTTATTCCATTCTCTCCCAGGTTCAGGTTCTTGTTAACTAAATCTAACATCTATAAATATACTGAATTAAAAATTAAAAACAAGCCATGTTGTATAATGCTCGGACAGTTGCCTATCTTGTACAAAGTACTACTGTGATATCCAGCAGCTGAAAAAAGTAATTCAACACATGTTCATTAAAAATTTTTTGTTGCTCAGATTTATGCTTTTTATTGACAATGGAATTTAACAATATCTTTTATTGCATCAACTTAACAGTGTATCTGAAGATGCATAAATAGAAGATTTATCTTCACACAAGTAAGATGAAATATTGCACATGGATGTTTGTAATGACTTTATACAAATTATGAGGGTACTTGTTTCAGCCTTGCCAAATGATAATGTTAAATAGGATTGTTTGCGTAGAGAGCAATATTGAAAATACATAGTAGTTTGACAGGAGGGAAGAAGTCTTGCTGTGCAGTGTCAAGTCCATAAATTTTGGTTCTAAGTTAGCCTTTTTCCTCCTATTTTAATCAGTTATGTTATCTACTTGCATTTTTAAATGATAGTCAAACTTGTAAAATTCACTGGGTCCTTTACTATCTATTCAGAGAGTAGAACCTTTGTTACTTCTTAGAAAAAACAAAGAAAAATCAAAGAGCTGTGACAAACAGACCATCACACTGATGTTCCAAATATTAATCATGTATCAGGTTGTATAATTTCTTCTTTTATTCTAGTCACATGACCAAAAGCCAGTATTCTCTTCTGGATTAAGTTTTTCCTTACTTTCCACTACCCAGGGTCTATAATTTACCATAGAAACTTTGGTACACTTTCCAGTAAATTTCTGCCACCCATTTATCTGCTGTAGGTAAATTTCCAGGAAGATGTCAGGAAGGAAAAAAGATTATATTTTCTCAGGAAAATTCCAAAGAAAACATGTTCTTTCTGAACTTACCAGTCAAACAAAATGCTTAGTTTTCCACTGATAGGTGGAAAATTCATGGAGAACAATGAATGATAAGTACTTTTCCTCCTGCTAAGAAAAAAAATTCAGAAATAAGCAGGAAGCAATATTTTACCAATGAACACAGCGAAGACTGTTGACTCTGCACCATTTCTCTCTGTCTACAAACTTTCTTAGGTTTCCACATACCACATACTCCTCTGGGTCTGCTTTATTCACTCTAAATGATCCCTCAAACTTATTTAATTAAATCACTCCTCTCTGTCTATACTTTTTAATTCTGTGTGTAAATCAGGTCCATTTTCTAATAATTCACATGTTACATCTTCAAACTGTAGAGATTCTGAAATAGAGTATCCAAGTATCTTGATTGTAATTTTCTTTGGATTTTCTAAGGCACAACATATATTACAGAACTAAAATAAAATTCACCCTCTGAAAGATTCACATTCTTCTAGATACCCCATGTAGGTAGATGTATCTAAGTTCCTTCTGATGTACAATCCAGAAACCTGAGGACCACCTTTAATTACATTTTCTCTCTCACACTGCCCATTCAGGCTGTCCATTTATATTATTTTACCACCAAATGTCCTTCAAATCCTTTTACTTCTTTCTCAGCTGCTACTGTATACACTCATGATCCTGTTTTCATGACGTCAAGGCAAGATTGTAATCTATTCTCTGCCTCTTGCAATACCCCTCCCATTCAGAAATCATGCTTCATATTCTGCTCAAAGTGCTATTTATAAATTGAGATTTCCTCTTTAATTTCCATACATACTAACTTCCTATAATGGTGCTAGAGACATAGCTTAGTAATTAAGAGCATGTGCTGTTCTTCCAGGGGACCCAAGTTCTGTTTCTGCACCTATATTTGTGACCCAAACTTCCTATATCTATGGCTCCAATAATTCCAATGTTGTTTTCTGCCCGCCGCAGGCATCTGTACACAGATTCACAGCCCCCCGCCACCCCCAAAATACACACAAAGAAATACTTCTAAAGGTTAAGTGAGTGGTATATACTTATAATCCCAGGAATAGGATGCTGAGGCAATAAGGTTGAAAATTCAAGGCTATCTCCATGGTTGCTAAAGATTCAGGGCTAATGAATTCAAACCCCTCTCTGTGGATCTGTAGGCTGTTAGTGATTGGTGGAGGAGGTATATGTGCTCCTGTAACCAACTCTAATTAAATCCAGTGGGCAAAATAAACAAACAGAAACAAACACCATGAAAGAAGAAAGGGGCCTAGCTTTTTGTTTGAACTTAATGTACCACCTGTTCAAGTGCTTGCTATATTGCAGAGCCTCTTAAAGGAACAGATCCCTTTCTCTTTTTTTCTCAGCTTTATCAAGCTTTATGTCAAAAATCGCCCCCCACATTGTAATGCCAAATGTATCAGGCTTTTTCTGACCTCAAGCCCCCAAAATCATGACCTGGAGACTTATTATTAGTTATGAATGTTCAGCCTTATCTTACACTTGTGCCACTAGCTCTTATAACATGATTTAACCTGTTTCTCTTCATCTTTTCTTCTTTTGCCTCAGGGCTATTTACCTTTCTTTCTTTCTCTATGTCCTACTTTTCCTCTTTCTTCTGTGTCCAGGTGTCAGGCAGCTGCCTGGCTGGCTGGCCCTAGGCTTCTCCCTTTCTTTCTCTCTTCTTGTTTATTCCTGAGCCTAGATTCCTCCTCCTACTTATTCTCTCTGCTACCAGCCTACCTATCCCTCTACTGCCTAACTATTGGCTGTTTAGCTTTTTATTAGATCAATCAGGTGCCTTAGGCGGGTAAGGTAAAACAGAAATGTATCATAATATAATTAAACAAATGAAACAAACAAAAGCAAAGCACCTTTACAATTAAACATTCAGCATAAACAAATAAATATAACACATCTTTACATAGTCTTTTTCCACTTAGGCTGATTCAAGAAACCTCTCTTAAAGGAACTGAGTCTCTGCTTGTGTCTAGAAAAACAGAGACCACCTGAGAAAATGCTGCTAACACGAAGTCGTGCTTGTGTCTGTTCTTTTGCTGTTAAAATCCTTTTTTAAGCTTTTGTGAAGTTTACATGGAAGTTCCTAACACTACCGCCAGCTGCCCAGGCTCTGCAGCTGGTTGACTAGTCGTGGGAAGGTGGCTCCAAGTGCCAGGTGGCTTGTGGCAGCAGGTTCCCTGCTTCCCCTGGGAACCTAGGAGTGTGGGGTCATCCCACTCACTGACACCATTCTGTAACAATAAGTCTTTCTGCCAAGCTGCCCATGTCCTGCTGCCAAGTGAGTGCCTGCCAAGGTCCCAAGTAATATACAGAGACTTATATTAGGTACAAATGCTAAAACATTCAGCATAAACAAATGTCACACATCCTTACATTGTTTAACAAATGCAGCATAAAGAAATTTAACATACCTTTACATATAGTAATATTCCACAACATAAAGAAATAAATATGACACATCTTTACATAATTAAAATAATATTCTACAACACTTAATTCTCATTCTTGGACCTTTAACCCTGTATGTTTAAGTAATAATAAGCTTCTATGAGTTCTACTCTCTGTATTTTTTGATAATCTTTTGAAGTTTAGAAAATTGTTTCCATTAGACACTATATAGCTGTATACAAAGGCAAAGCCCTGCTTTTATGTGCATGGGATTTCCATTCATCAACTCTACCGTCATGGCTGTGACATTCCCCTGTAATACTCCATACTTCACATCTGCATTCTTTTGTATACTTATGTATACAGACATTCGAGAATGGAACTAATTTTTCTTTTTAATCTTCTGTTCAGAATCTCTCATAGTATATGATAGATTTTAGAAAATTATTTATTCTTTACTACCTATATTATATACGGGTCATTTGAATGATAAAACTCAAAAAGCATCATTATCTGCGTGTAACCATTTCAAATGTGTTACATATCAAGTAGGATATTCTTTTTATCATTTTTTATTAAAAAACCTTTTTTCGTTTTACAAACCAATCCCAGTTCCTACTCCCTTCCCTCCCCCTGCTCTCACCACCATCCCCATTCACTCCTCAGTGAGGGTAAAGCTTCTGATCCATCTCTTTGATGCAGGACCAACGACCTCCCCCCTATATCTAGGCTGAGCTAGGTGTCCCTTCAAAGAGAATGGGCTCCAAACAGTCAGTTCAAGCAGTAGGGATAAGTACTGGTCCCACTGCTAGTGACCCCACAGGCTCCCCAAGTTACACAACTGTCACCCATATTCAGAGGGCTTGGTTTGGGCCTATGTAGGTCGTCCCCCGCAAACTCCACCCTGCTGGAGTCAGTGAACTCCTACTAACTTGGGTCAAATGTTTCTGTGGGTATCCCCAAAATTGTCTTGACCCCTTTCCTCATATTATCACTTTTCCCACATTTCAGCTGTTCTCTGGGAACTTTGCCCAGTGCTTGGTTGTGGTTCTCTGCATCTACTTCCATCAGTTGCTGATGAAGGTTCTATGATGCCAATTCAGATAGTCATCAATCTGATTCCAGGGGAAGTCCAGTTCAGGCACCCTCTCCACTGATGCTTAGGGTCTTAGCTGGAGTCATTCTTGTGGATTCCTGGGAATTTCCAGGTTTGTCACTAGCCCCATAATGACTCCCTCAATCAAGATATCTCTTTCCTTGCTCTCCCTGTCTGTCCTTCAGCATCTCTATTATCCCTTTCCCCCATGTTCTCCTCCACCCTCTGCATGTTGACATCCAGTTATGCCAACATTTGTTGAAGATGATTTCTTTTTAGCATTGTAGGATTTTGACTTTGTTGTCAAATATTGGGTGTTCATAGATATGTGGGTTAATATCAGGGTCTTCGATTTGATTCCATTGCTCCGTTTTTATGCTAATACCAAGCTGTTTTCATTATTGTAGCTCTATAATAGAGTTTTGAAGTCTGGGATGGTGATGCCTTCAGAAATTCCTTTCTTGCACAGGGTTGTTTTAGCTATCCTGGGTTTTTTGTTTTTCCACATGAAGTTGTGTATTGTTCTTTTGAGGTCTGTGAAGAATTGTGTTGGGATTTTGATGGGGATTGCACTGAATCTGTAGATTGCTTTTGGGATGATTGACATTTTTGATATGTTTATCCTCGCTATCCAAGAGCATAGGAGATCTTTCCATTTTCTGATATATTCAGTTTCTTTCTTCAAAGCCTTAATGTTCTTGTCATAAGGTCTTTTACTTCTTTGCTTAGCATTACTCCAAGATAATTACTCCAAAATATTTTATGTTATCTGTGGCTATAGTAAAAGGTGATGTTTCTCTGATTTCTTTCTCAGGCCTTTTATCATTTGTGTATAGGCGGGATACTGATTTTTTTTTGATATTGTATCCTGCCACTTTACTGAAGGTGTTTATCAGCTGTAGAAGTTCCCTGGCAGGATATATATATATATATATATATATATATATATATATATATAATCATATCATCTGTAATTAGTGAAAATTTGACTTCTTTTCCAATTTGTATCCCCTTGATTTCGTTTTGTTGTCCTATTGCTCTAGATAGAACTCTGAGTGCTGTATTGAATAGATATGGAGAGAGGGGAAAGCCTTGTCTTGTTCCTGATTTTAATAGAATTGCTTTGAGTTTTTCTCTATTGATTTGTTTTTGTCTGTCAGCTTGCTATATATTGCTTTTATTGTGTTTAGATATGTTCCTTGTATCCCTGATCTCTCCAAGACCTTTATCATTAAGTGTGCTGGATTTTTGTCAAACATCTAATTTTCAACATCTAATGAGATGATCGTATTTTTTTTTCTTTATGTTTATTTATATGGTGGATTACATTGACAGATTTTCCTATGTTGAACCATTCCTGCATCTCTGGGATGAAACCTACTTAATCATGATGGGTGAATTTTTAATGAGTTCTTGAATTTGGTTAGCCAGTATTATATTGAGTATTTTTGCATCAATGATCATGAGGGAGATTGATCTGTAATTTTCTTTTTTAGATGAGACTTTGTATGGTTTGGGTATCAGGGAACTGTAGCGTTGTTAGGCAATGTTCCTTCTCTTTCTATTTTGTGGAACAAGTTGAGGAATGTAGGTATTAGCTCTTCTTTGAAGTTGTGGTCCAATTCTTTGCTAAAATTATCTGTCCTTGGGTTTTTTTTTTTGTTTGGAAGACTTGTAATGGCTGCTTCTATTTCCTTAGAGATTATAATCTATTTAAATTATTTATCTGGTCTTGATTTAATTTTGGTATGTGGTACCTTTCCAGAAAATTATTCATTTCTTTTAGATTTTCCAATATTGTGGATATAGGTTTTCAAAGTATGACCTAAAGATTCTCTGGATTTCCTCAGTGTCTGTTGTTATGTCCCCCTTTTCATTTCTGATTTTGTTAATCTGGATATTCTCTCTCTGCCTTTTTGTTAGTTTGGATGTGGGTTTGACTATTTTGTTGATTCTCTCGAAGCACAAGCTTTTTGTTTCATTGATTCTTTGTTTCGAATTTGTTGAATTCAGTCCTCAATTTGTTTCCTGGCATCTACTCCTACTGGGTGAGTCTGTTTTTGTTCTCTAGCTTTCAGGTGTGCTCTTAAATCCCTAGTGTGAGATTTCTCCAGTTTCTTTATGCAGACAGTTAGTCCTGTGAACTTTCCTCTTAGCACTGCTTTCATAGTGTCCCACAAGTTTGGGTATGTTGTGCTTCCATTTTCATCGAATTCTAGGAAGTATTTAATTTCTTTTTTATATATTCCTTGACCCAGGAGTGATTCAATTGAACATTGTTCAATTTCCATGAGTTTGTAGACTTTGGGTAGTTAATGTTGTTGTTGAATTCTAATTTCAAGCCATGGTGATCCAATAAGATACAGGAGCTTACTCCAATTTTTTGGTATCTTCTTCCTCTATCACCATTATTCTTAGGTTTGGTCTTTTCATGTTATCCCACATTTCTTGAATGTTTTGTTGGACTTAACATTTTCTTTGATTTATGAATCTGTTTACTCTATCATATGTTCAACTCCCGAGGTTCTCTCTTCAATCTCTTGTATTCTGTTCATTATGTTTGCACCTGTAGTTCCTGGTCATTTATCCAGATTTTATATTTCCAGAATTCCCTTAGTTTCTAGTTTCTGTTTTCTTTATTACCTCTATTTCAATTTTCAAGTCTTGAACTGTTTGGAATGTTTGCTTCACCTGTTTGTTTTTTCTTGGTTTTCTTGGCTTACTTTAAGAGATTTATTGATTTCTTCTAGTTTTTTTGTTTGTCTTTTCCTCTATTTCTTTAAAGGATTTTTTTATTTCCTCTTTACAGTCTCTATCATATTCATAAAGTTATGTTTAAGGTCCTTTTCTTCTGCTTCTTCTGAGTTAGGTTGCTCAGGTCTTCCTGTTGTGGGAACACTACATTCTGGTATTGCAGTATTGTTCTTTAGGTTGTTGAATGGATTCTTTCATTGGTGCCTACCAATCTCTTCCTCCAATTGTTGCAGGCTCTTGGTTCAATCCTTGCAGTAGGTGTCCATGTATTAGGGATCCTTTCTTGTTGCTATTGCTGTCTGTGTGTCAGTTAGGCACTCTTGGGCAGCTCTTTACAGTTGCTGCCTGTGCCTAGGGGAGCTACTGAGGTCTCTGGGGGCATAATGGGGCTTGTAGATTACAGGTTCCAATGGGGGGATGCTGGAGCAGGCTACCTGCAGGTGGCTTGACCATTGACCTGTATTGTGGCTGAGGCAGGAGGGAGAATCTTCCTGGATCCCTGTTGTCCTATGTTGTGGAGATCCTGCAGCTTTGGATCTTCAAGCCTGACCCCTTCACATACAGATTATAGATGGGGTAGATGTTGTGGCTGGCCAAGTTATAACCCTGGATTTGGGTTGGTCCACCAAATGGGAAATGGGGACAACTCTCCCATGCTTACAACTTCAGGGTTTGCTCACCTACACCTGCACTAACAGCATTGGCTCTCCCACTCTTATGATCACAGGGCCAGCACTGTGACCTGCTTCGGGCATTGATATGATGTGGGGGGGATCATTCCCCTGCTCATGCTGTCACAAGACAGATGAAATATGGGAGAGCTCTCCCATGCTCACAATTTGTAGGCTAGCTCACCCACACCTGAGCTAACAGGGTTGGCTCTGTTATGCTGCCTTGCATGAGGTCAGGGACGTCTTTGCCATTCTTATGACCAGAGGGCCAGCTCACCCACCTGGCCCAGGCATTGATGGCCAGTGGGAAGACAAAATCGACTTTAAAGAAATTTATAGGGTAGTCAAATTGGCATGAGATTGTTGCAGAGAGAGGCACAGACAGATAGATACAGATGGGTGGATAGATAGATAATGAGAGAAAGGCATACACACACACACACACACACACAGAGAGAGAGAGAGAGAGAGAGAGAGAGAGAGAGAGAGAGAGAGAGAGAGAGAGAGAGAGAGAGATAGCAACTGAGACCCTAAGAGTCCCCTGAGACCTACTAGGTACAATTTCTATGACAAATTATTAATAATTTTGCTCTAAAAATATTAAGAAGAAAGCCTAGAATATAAAAGCTTCTTGATATTTGATAGTGCTTTTAAAATAATCCACACAAACAGTGACCTCAGGACCTGTGGTTGTGGCTTCATTTTTTTTTTTTAGATAAAATTCTTTTCAGAGACTTTGTATAAGATAACTAGAATCCAGGGACTCAAGATTAGTACTGCTAAACATATGAGTTCAAATTTTTACCTGTACAGGTTTAATATATATATATATATATATATATATGTGTGTGTGTGTGTGTGTGTGTGTGTGTGTGTGTGTGTGTGTGTGTGTGTAAAAAGTTGAAAACTCTAAAGTATACACTAGTTGTAACTCAAATAGGGACTAAAATCTTTACCAGTTTATCAACAAGAAGTGATTTTATTTTTGATGATCAATAAGGAAAATGTATTTTGTGTTTGTTTTATTTGAGTTACAAATAAGATTGAATTACATGACGATCCCAGTTCCCTTCTCCCTCTCTTCCTCCCCTACCACCCCCCCAACTAAAACCCTACCTATCACATACCCTTTCTTCTAATCTACACCTAACTCAACCTTTCTGCTCCCTCATGACCTCTGGGAAAATGTATTTTTGATAGTGACCCTTTTATGTGTTTTATGTAATAATTCCAATTATTTGGTATAATAGCATTTCAAATCTTTTACACATTTTTGTGCTAAAGTTATTGTTCATTCTCCATTTTAACTTTGGCTTATCCAATAATTCCATTCATTTTACAAAACCATACCAGCGTATGCTACTTTGTCAACACATGCAATAACATAATTGATATTTAAGTTTTTCTTTTACTATTTCATATAAATTATGAAATATAGTTTGAAAATGTGGTATTAAATTTCACAAATATTTCTGTTCCTAACTATTTTCTAATTTGTCTTTTGTAGATAAAGAAGGAAATACTAAAAAGCCTAGAGGCAGTTTTTTGATTCCTACGGTTCCACATAGGGATTCCAAACATTTTGCAAAAAAGGGATCCATTGTTCCTAAAGTTAATGATGCTGAAGTTACATATGGGAACCTATTTGTTGGTATGTGGAAAATGTATAATTCACTTCTCAAGTCTAGTCCATGTTAATAATTTTCTCAATATCAAAACAGATATTTCAAGCAATAAATTCATTAAAAATCTGATGAATTTATCATAGTCTTAGTGGTTCATCTGCTCTGCGTAAATTTTTCAATGATTAGCAATAGAAATTCTCTGCCTTTACAATATTCTTAATACCTCAGTTGTATTATGTATGCCAAAACTTGTGCCTCCTGGTTCCATTCATTAAGTACCTGGGTACAAAACTTAAGAGTAGGTTTTTTTTCTTTATTTAACTAAAATGTTAAATATACTGTTGATCACTTGTAAATTTTTTATAACATTATAAGTGCTCTCTGTATATAGGTTGTGATCTGCAGAGTTAAGGGCTTTATTACCTTTTTAAAAGCTGGATTCCAAGGTAACCTATTTTAGAAAGTGGTAAGCATAGGTAAACATGGGACTTTAATTGTATATTAAATTAACTTTAGATATTCCTTTTTCTAAATATCATTCATGTGCTAATATTAACTTTTATCAATTGGGCAAATATACCTTCAATCATGTACATCTTATGCATTTGTGTAATTGCATATGTAAATATTTTTGAAAAAATACAACATGCTAATTTATACTGGTTAAAATTGTCATAATACAAATTATTTTCTTATTTTTAAGTACATTGCTTAGAGAAAAAGACATTTTGTTTCTGTAATGTTTTCAGCTGAAGTCTAATTCTCTATAGTAAGCAATGGTAAAGAAATGTTAATCATCTTTTTTTCTAAACAAAATAAACAGTATATTTTGAGGAATATTTGTGGATAAATTCCTGACAAGTATAAAACACCACTCTTTATTGAATAAATACACTTTAAACTGTTTCTGAGTATTTGAAAATGACATTATTATTATTATTATTATTATTATTATTATTATTATCTTTAAAATATAGTAGATGCATACAAATTTATTGGAGAGTATAGAATACTTTGTTCAAAGGGTTTTTATTTGCCTATTATAAGTAGTGCTAACTAGAAGAATACTCTGTGGTCAAATAATAATTTATATAACAATTGTGGACTTTAGGGATGGAAATTGGACATGATCATGTGGACTCAGATGAAAGTATTTCAGATAGAGCCAATCCTGGATCTCTCGAAAATGAAGAGAAGAATCAACAATTCTTTGCACCTGCAGAAGGATCAAAGGCTTATGACTATTTTCAGAAGGTTGTTAATGCAGCTCAGACCTGGTTCAGTCTCTTTGGGTGGCCTGAAGGGCCCCATTCTCTTTCTATTCCTGAGACAATAAGAAGGTGACTATACATATTTTGTAAATTCTTTATTTTGCCTTTTTCTACAGTATAGTGTGCTGATTTGGATTATTTTACACGAAACAAACTTAATTAATTTACTTTAAACTGATGAATCTTTAATAGAATATCGAGACTAAAAAGATGCAAATTTAAACTCTGTGATTCATGTGTACTTCCACATATTTTGTTTTGACTTACCTTGTTAGTGAAAATGAATTCTATAAATTATTGAGTTTCAATTTTGATCTTTCCAGGATTATACTCTACTTATTCTTGCTAAATTCCTCATGTTCTTTTGTGCCCACCCCACTGGCCTCCTTCATCTTTTGAAATAATTCCCCTTCTACTTTCATGTCTTTTTATAATTTAGATTATGTTTATGATAGGAAATATGATATTATTTTTCTAAATTTGCTTTATTTCCTTTCATGTGATGATATCCTGTTGCCTCAGTTTCTTTTAAGCAACATGATTTCATCCCTCTTTATGTTTGAATGTGTGTGTGTGTGTGTGTGTGTGTGTGTGTGTGTGTGTGTTAACTTTTTCTTCACAATATATCTGTAGATGAATTTAGGATGATTGCATAACTTGGTGATAGCCATAATGTCTAATTTCATTCCTTTGCATGTATATGCAGGAATCTTTTAAATCTGTATCTCAGTACCCTCTCTTATGAAATAAATTCATTGGTTTGACTTTTTATTTGTACCCCATAGGACTCATATACTGTTGTCATAATTGTTTCTTTATTGCTTTCAGAACATAATGATTCCTCAACTTTAGCTTCAGTCCTTGATATTCCATCTTCTTTCTGTTGGTGATTCTTTTCACTGAATTTTTTTTTATTGATTTCCTGGGTTTTTCATTTCTGTGGTTTCCAGTTGTTTCTTCAGATAGTCTCATCCAAGTTCTTTTTTTGTGAGGCAGGATATTGCTATGTATATGTAGCTCTGGAACTCCTCATGTAAACTAAGTTGGCCTTAAACTATGGTAATTCTCCTGCCTTTCTATAGCAAGTACTACAGTTACAGGTGTGCTCATTATGCCGTTCTACATCCAAGGCCTGTTATTCATTTCTTTTAATCATCTTTTCTTTTAGTTTTCTTTGAAGTTAATCATCATTTTTAGTGGGCTATTACAAGCATTGGAAGTTTTGGAAGTGTGGTTTTCCTTTTGCTTTTTGGATTTCTTATGTTTTAATGTTGGGATTTGCAGCTGTTTTATTTTATTGATCTTTTTCAATTGTGAGGTTTTTCTTTAGATATCAGTCTACATGGAGATGTCAAACAGTTGTAAGGGCAACCATTTCATACAAAACCAGATAGAGAAATCTGTTAAAGATGACTGCTTCTCCAATAATCATATAAAATAAATTGGCAAGCAATGTGTAGTATGGTCTGATATAAAATTTAGGAAATTTAAAAGAATTTGTAATACCAAAATACAGGTTTGGTAATAAAGGGAAAAATCTAAACACAACCCAGTCAAGGTTAAATTAAAGAAGAGAAAGGGAAAAGGTGTGAGGGAATGGAAGAGCAAACAACAGTAGATTTTAAAATGTCTGATCTTTGAAGAGTTTGGGAGGAGGGATGAATATGATCATGTGTTGTATGGACATTTCAAAGAACTGATAAAAATGTGTTATGATAAATCTTTCTGCTACCCGCTTGGGTTCTGCCTCCCACATGGATAGCCAAAATAATACAGAGACTTATATTAGGTACAAATGCTGCTTGGCCAATGACTAGGATTTCTCATTTGCTAGCTCATTCCTAATTATCATAAATCTATATATTTTTAAGACTTATTTTATCGGATGCCTTCCTTTGGCATCCTCATCCCCAGGATCACATGGTGGCTCTGAGCAGAGAGCAGCAGGAAGAGCGAAGGGGAAAAGGGCCGCTTCCTGCTTGTCCTTGCTTAAATATGATTCTCCCTGCTATGCCACTTCCTGCCTGGATCACTTCTTTACTACATTTCACAGAATCCTTGACTCCTAGTCCAGTCTAACTTGCTGCCTCATTGGACAAACAGTACTTTATTCAACAATAACTAAGATGAACATACACAGAAGTACATTCCCCATCAAAATGCATATTTAATATAAAGGATCTGATTACAGAATAAAGATTGTGCAATATAATTAAACAAATGTTAAATGAAGACTAACATGAAAACAATTTCAAATATAATATGAATAAAAGCATTACCAAAACAGTAAAAGTAGAGTTGAAGAAGATAAAGATTGCAGAGTATTTTTCTAGTTCCTTTATTAATGGAATGTACTAGGACTTGGTCACAGCTATTGTTTATTATAGTTAGGAGGTATGTATTCTCTAACATATCCCAGAGTCATGGAAGAAGAGTGAATACTGAGATTTATATCGAATAGGAAGAAGAGAGGAGCTGGGCACTCAGCCTGCCCATCTTAGCTTTTCCAGACCCATCCTGTCAGCACACCAGTCCATGTGTTAGAAGACCAAGAGAAATACAGTCATGCATCTTCATGACTGAGCTCAGAGTCCTTATTCCCAGCTTACAGCAAATCGTCATTTAAAAGTGACAACTCCGGAGGACAATCAGCAATTGTTCAAATACTTATCCAGTAACCTGCAAGTAATTGAACATGTACCTTACTGCGCAGTGCATGATTTGCTGTTAAACTCATTCATTAATTCTTGTTTATATTTAGTATGTTATTTTCTAGACTTTCCCTTAATTTTTATATGACTTATAGCTCAATGATAAAATTCCTCTATCTCGAACATAATACATATAATTAATTTACAGTCTGTTGCACGCTACATTATGTGGAGCCCCATGTGTCTGTTATTGGCTATTATTTATTCATTTTTTATTTACCTTGTTTGTGATATTAATTTTTTCAATAAAGTATTTATTTCCTAATAGTAATTCTATAGTATAAGACATCTACTATATTATATATTTTTCAGTAAATTGGCAATAGTATACAGTAAGTGGTATAACCAGCTTTGATCAATTTAACCCTTTCCTAATATAATGTATTATTAGGGTATTGAGACCCTTTGTACCAATCTTGAGAATTTCTAATCAAAATGACCCCTTGGATACATTTGATTTCTTAATCTGAGCTCATGATACATCTGTGATTTTAATTGTATACAAATAGTTACACAATTTACCATGAGATATATGACAAAATGTAGAAAGCAAAGATTGATATACTTTTTTTACTCCATCAAAAAATGAGTATGTATCACAACCTGTGCAAAAGATGTAGGGAATGAATATTGCTATGTCTTCCTTAAAGATTAGTTGTGTATAAAGGAACAGTAGAATTCTGAAATTTGTGTTTCAAATAAGAATTGTTATTACATCAGTGTTCAGGCTATCCTATTTTAACTTTAAGTCCCAAATATTGAGAAAGTGAGTGAATTTATTTTTTTATATACATGTATAATATGTGAGACTGTTTAGGTTACTTGATATAGTAACATATATTGAATAGATGGTAGCATGGATCAACATTATTGTATTTTCTCAAACCCATTCAGTTTCTAGTCCACACTTTGAGGTTCTCACTTTCAGTGTTAGAGATGTGTGTAAATGAGATAGTGTAAAATTTGGGGGAATATTTAAAAATTTATTTTGCACTTGCAAATAGTAGCCACACGAATTTAGGATTTATTTCTCTGTCTACACTAGTATTATTTGCTTTAGTTATTGACTGTATTTTTATATAAAGTAACATTTTGAGACCAAGATTCATTTACTGCTTTTTTGTTTCCATAGGGATGTGCAGAAAATACAATTCTATTCAGCATCCTCACCAGCCAAGAAATTTTCCAGACAGCATGATTTTTCCAAATATAATAAGACAATTTATGATGTGGTTCTTAACTTGAGTGGAAGACTACCACCTGGCATTAACTCAAACCAGTCCTTACCTGTGAACAACACTGAAAGGGTGATCCAGCTCCATTCGCAACATGCCTCACTTCTAGACTTTATCACGTAAGAGCTTAGATACACTAGTTTAAACACTAGTTTAATCATGGCTTAGCTGAATTGATGAATGGATGCACATGTGAGTGCATGGAAGGTAATAATTGATCTTTTCTTTCAAAATCTTTTGTTATACAGATTGTAATATATATCACAGAGAAGTATACACTAGTTAACATCAGCTCAGATCATTGGTATGGTTTGTTAAACCAACTTGCTCACTCTTACAAGGTTTATGATGCAAATTTGGGTTATATAAATTCCAAGGTGGTATGGATAGTCCTAGTCCATGGCATATTTTGAAGGCATATATGTCATAAATCCAGTGAGCAAAAAAATGAAACTAATAAAAATCCTTAGATTACTGGTAGTATCACATCTTAGATTATGTGAGTGAAAGGCTCATAAGTTCCCCTATTCCTAGCTAAGGAACTACTGAGAGTGGAATGCTTCTGGAGAAATGGCAGACAGTTTTCTTTAAAAATATGGGCCCTGGTAGATTGCTTATGCTCCAGGAGATGACTCCATAAACTTGTTCATGAGGACAGCATTAATTGAAATCATTGTGTCATTAAACAGAAAAAAAGAGCACATGAAAATGGGAATATAACACTTTTCAAGGACAGCCTGGGAAAAAAGAAGAATGGAGTGTGTACTGGGTATGATCAAGATACTTTATAAACATGTATGAAATTATCAAAGAATTTTTTAAATTAATAATTGTCGCAGACAAGCATGTACAGATAGATATTAGTGCTACTCATTTAAGCTCAAATGCACGACTGATGGAGATTCTGAAAGACCTGAGATAATTCACTAGCCCTTCTTTAGAAAAGAATACAACATTGGAAATAGAAAAGTGGATGTGTGACTTGACATCCCATTATCAATGTAAGAAAGCTTAAAGTTGAATTTGAGTCTTTACTGACAGTGAATAGTCCACATCCCTGAAGCCACATTTTAGTAATGGTGGTAATGAAAGAGACATCTGAAATTTTGAGTTTTTCCCACAAAGAACATTGAGACTTACCTTAAGAGATTTGAGGCGTTATAGGACGTTAAACAAATACAGCATATATGAAAGTTAAAGTTTTTGTTTTCTTCTCCAAACCTCTAAATCAGTGATTCTCAACCTCCCTAATGCTGAGACCCTTAAATATGGTTCCATATGTTGTAACCCACAATCATAAAATTATTTCCTTGCCATTTCATAACTCTAGCTTTGCTACTGTTATGAATTGTGATATAAATGTCTGACATTCATGATATCTGATATGTGACTTCTAAAGGGGTCATACGCACAGCTTGAGAACCACTGCTCTAAATCAAGTCAGGGTGAGAGAATGGGAAAATTAGGTCAGTTATAAAAAATAGCAAAAGTGCAATTATGTAAATAATTGTAATTCTATTGTTTATGTATTGAATTGTGCTCTACTTAAATTCCTTTGCTGGTACACTGAGTCCTAAGATAACAGTATGTGTAAGAAAGGTCTCCAAGTTAAATGAAGACATAGGGAGGACTTGGGACCTTATAATACATAAATTGTGAACTTTATTGAAATGTTAACATTTAACTATAAGAAGTTATACCTTTTCTTTTCATTTATTATTTGCTGATTCTAATCTTCAACGGACTAATTTAATGAAGTAAACCCACTAATTAGAGAAGGAAAATTTCACATACATTTGTTTAACAGTGACATTTGTATAACTTAGTGGCATATTCACTTGGAGAGAAAGAATGTTTAAGTACTTATCTCTGTGACACTTGTGATTATTGTTTGCATATTTCCCAGTACTTTTGACATTAACATGGGTCATTCTCTTTTGACATTTTTTGATGTGAACATTGCTGGTATGGAAGAATGATTTTGGCATCAAAGCCCAGCCATTCAGATTTATTTGTTCTTCATCAACAAATACTTGGCTGTCAGGATATGTTGACTGTGATAAAAATTACTTAACATTTAGAAAGTGGCAGCATTGTTAATAAAATTGGGTCATTAATCAAAGATATGTGCATACGTTTTGTCAAGGAAATAAATGTATTAAAATTCAAAATATTTGCAAATGTTATTTGCTTCCCTTCTTAAATTAATAACTCTGTGGGTATGGACATTTGCATAGATACCTACTTAGTTATTACATGAGTCATGTTTAGAGTTTAAAAATTGTAAAGACCTCTGCTGTTTGAAGATTGCATTTAGAATTGAATAACCCATCATATGTATTTTGTTTTGAAATACTCATTGTAAACTTAGGATACTGAAGCAGTAAGCCTATGTAAAAGTATAATCAAATGTGTCATTAAACGCAGTTCTCTATAAGAGGACAAAGTAGACATGAAATCTGCTGGTGAGACAAAAACATAATGACTATGATGTCATTAAGTTAGGCTTTGAGAAATATTTGAAGTAAAAAATGTGGATATCAGTGTCTACAAGTACATTAATCATTCTCAACTTTTACACAGCTTTATTCTTCTTGACAATAGAATGGTCATCATAACAAGTTATGTTCCTTCTTGACAAGCTCTCATTTAATTTGTTCCATTTCATTAGGCTGTGAGTAGCCTTTGTTAGAATTGAGAAGTTGCTTCTAAAATATTGCATTGCCTTAGTCACACAGAAGTATTCTGGTTTCTGCATATGCCTCTGAATTGTCTGTCTGCCTTTTGTTGTACTCTGCTTTAAATTATTTCACAAGATCTCAACTTAATAGGAACATGTGTCCTGCAATTCTTATTTAGGCTTTAGGTTGGCCATTCTTGCTAATGAGTGGTGTTTCAAAGGAAAAAACAAAACCTTTTGTAACACTATAGTATTTTAAATATGGTGACAATTTGTTGAGTAATATACACAGGGTAGGAATTGGCTGAAAAGCCAAAGAATGGAGGTTTGATATCTGCTTCTCGTGTCACTGTAGACTAGTCCAGGACCATACAGACACAATTGAAGGATTCTAGAACTGTGCTCACTGCTTGGATCTCACAGGTTTTTTCCCCACATTTCTAAAGACAGAGTGTCCATGATTAACTTTGCAGTGGCATCTTTAACCTCCTTTCTTCCTGTTGTTTACTCACTTCTCTGGAAGCACAGGACTAAACTACTGAAAGTATATCCTGTTTTGAGAGCATTCTTTGTTGATGCTGTATTGCTTAATGGTGCTCTGTGCTCACTTAATGAATTAAACTCAAATACACAAACCACTAGAATAAAACCTTTAACATAATGTACTTGATCTTTGCTTAGTGGTGCTATTGATGATAGTCCTCCATTATGAAGAGGGGGTGGATTAAATTATTTTTAATATTTGATAGTGATGAAATAATTCGTGTATGTGTTTACAACTTGAATACATATATTTGTATTATTTGGATTTTTTTTACTCTTTTGGCTTTTTGAGGGCCTGCTACCCAGCTCCCATGTGAATCATACAGAGTCCTATTATCACTTATATATGCCCGGCCTTAGATTGGCTTGTTCCTAGCCAGCTTTTCTGAATGTAAATTATACCATCTACCATTTGCCTCTGGGCTTTTCCTGTTCTCTTACTTCTGTAAAACTTACTCTTACTCCCTGGATTGGGGTGGCTGGATGGCTGGACCCTGATGTTCTCCTCTCCTTGTTCTCTTGCTGCTCCTTCTCTTACTTGTTTCTCCTTCTGTTTATACTCTCTGTCTGCTTGCCCCACCTATCCTTGCTCCTGGCTCACTATTGGGTGTTCAGCTTTGTATTAGGACAACCAGGTATTTTAGACAGGCACAGTAACACAGCTTCACAGAGTTAATCAAATACAGCATAAACAAAAGTAACACACCTTAAAATAATATTCCCCAATATATTTGTATATATAAAATGTACATTTATGAATAATTTAAAATTCACCATATATATATATATATATATATATATATATATTGCTTAGTGTACACTATCACAAGTTTACACAATAAACTTTCCCACAGTTTCTAATATGGCATTTGGAAAATTAGTTCATTAATAACTTGTTTTGTTTAATAACTTTTAGGTATGTCAGATGATATTCATTCATTTGATATTAGAGGACGAATGATCTCACAGGTTAATTTGTTATATTTAAGCATTTTGTATATGCTTTTGAAATTATAATTGTTATTACAACAATAAATTATCACCATAACTGAAAAGACACATATCATAGGATGTTATATTCAATCAACACATAAGCATAGCTAACTATGATTACAAACATTGAGCAAGTTTTTATCATTAACCAAATTTTATAAAGGTAATGCTATGCATAATTTCATTATTGAGAGGAGATTTTAAATTAATTATACAAATATTACAAACATGACATTATTTAAATAATTTAACTGAAAATCACATAAAATATTCATAATAATTCTATAATTTGGGGTTTTCTTTTAGTGCTCAAGGTGGATGCATTTCTCATGTACTTCCTGAATTTTTGCTTGGACCAGAAGATTATAAGAAGTGGCTTGAAATTACAGTAGGAATATTTTATACAGTCACTAAATTTACTAATATATGGTCTCTTTTAAATAACTAGTTTAGATTTTGTGACTTTTGTATCTGAAATGTCCTAAAGCTCAAGCCTCTTTACATTAACGTATATGCTTGTGTTGTATGTGTGTGTGTCTGTGTACATGTGTTTTGCCAAAGGTGAGGATATTAATGAAAAGTTTTCTCTTTACATTAACGTATATGCTTGTGTTGTATGTGTGTGTGTCTGTGTACATGTGTTTTGCCAAAGGTGAGGATATTAATGAAAAGTTTTCTGAGATTCCTGTGCATAAATGAATCCATGGCTTTCTTCTTTTTCTTTCAGTTTTATGTGTGTGGCATTCATGCATGTGTGTGCTTGTTTACATGTATATAAATTCAAGTGTATGTGTGTTTTTAGAAAACTATCTGTGCTCATGCATATGGAGGCCAGAGGTTGATGTCACATATTTTCTTTACACTTTGTCTTATAGTTTAATGCATGGTCTCATTCAAAATATAGATAGCTGATTCTTCTAATCTAGTTTACCATATTGTTTTATGGAATCACACTTGTCTGCCTTCTGAGCACCAGGACTTCAGGCAGCCATCACTCCTACTCTGCATTTCCATGGGTACTAGGAATTCAGCCTTTGTACCTCATGCTTATGCTATACTCATTGAGGGCTTACAGAGAAAAAGTACATATGCTTTTGTAATTTTATCCTCAAATGTAACTTTTAAGGATGAGTATTTTCCAGAAAAAAATACCATTTTTGTAGTGTCAGGAGAGGACAAAGAGAAATTAAATAAGAAATGCATAGCTTTTAGAAAAGTATAGAGTACATCTCATGTAAGCCTCTTGCTGAGAATTATTTTTTACGTATATGAATTTTAGTTTTGGAAGTCACTTAGAGTTTGATGTGCCAAAGGGAGTCAAGCACTTGTACTGTGGTCTTATGCTGAAAGGCTGTGGCTCTATCTGGACCCAGAGTTCAGGGGAACTTTGGTTTTGTTCCATCCCTTCTACTAGATAATGCAATAATAGATACGTGAAGTGAATAAGTCTGATGTAAGTGATTATCTTATTTAGTGTTTCTATTGCTATGAAGAGATACCATGACCACAGTAACTCTTACAAAGGAAAATATTTAAATGTGTGGCTTACAGTTTCAGAGATTTAGTTTATTATCATCATGGTGGCACATGGTGGGTGTAGGCAGACAATGTGCTAAAGAAGGAGCTAAGAGTTCTACATCTTTCAGGCAACAGGAAGTGATCTTACTCACTTGGCATGGTTTGAGCATATATGAGACCTCAAAGCCTGTGTCCATAGTGACACACTTCCTCCAACAAGATCACACCTATTCCAACAAGGCCACACCTCCTAATAGTGCCATTCCCTTTGGGGACCACTTTCTTTGAAACCCCAACAGTAAATTTTATCCCTAGGAATTCTGTGTGGGTATTGTTTATGTTGTCACAGGAGTAAACATCTTGATGATTGTATAAAATGGACATCTTAATGTCTGATGAAAAGGGAAAAATCTTATTATAAAATTAAACACTAATATTTGCTTTGCATGTTTGTTTATAGTGTATATTTCATTTCTTCCAGACATCCACTAAAAACACAACTCTCTGTACACTTAAGGAAAGGTATTCTGTTAATATAGATATGGATAATTTTGAAGCCTGGAGTACCAGGGCATGGACAGATGTATTTCTTCAGATATACAAGGTAATAGCTCCATTCTTGTTAGCTGTTAAGTTTTTGTTTATTCACATGAGTAGTGCAATGGTATAAATAAAAGAAATGCTACTATAAATGATTTTAAAACACCATAGCTTAGATAAAGTAGGGTTTTCTTTTGTATGAAATCATTGGAAAGTAAATGATCCAGAGTTGTGGCTGATGTATTATTTCCTTAGTCCTAGGCTTTCAGCTATTGGATAGCCTTTTTGATTGAACATTTTTCTAAAATAAGTTGAAAATCTGTACTGTTAATAAAATAAAATAATACAGTAATAATACAAATAACAAATAATAATTTGTTACTAGATTTAAGTGAAGCATCAAATATATGGGTATTACCCAGAATTACAGTTACAGCACCTACTCCTTTTTTCAGACTTGTTGCTAATCCACTAAGATTCATTTTTTCAGCTTTTAATTGTTTTTCTTCATTATCTTGGCATATGATTATTACAATGTAGCTTCTTATTTTTGTATTGTACTTTTTTAGTTTAATCTTGAATTTTGTTTTTACATTTAAATCAAAGTTCCCTCCCCCATCATCTCTCTGCCCTTCTCACCCCCTCCGTTCCTCCTCCACTGTTTCTCTTCAGCTATAGAAGGATCTCTCATGGATATCAGCCAGCCATGTACATTAAGTTGAAATGAGTGTAAGCACCTCCTCTTCTATTAAGGCTGCATGAGGCAATTCAGTAGAAGGAATTATAGGTTGATGAGTTTGTGGCTGGGTTAGTGTACCAGTCTCTTCCCAGTCTTTCCTGGTTATAGGACATGGCTGCTTCAGGTTCCATATACCCCATTGCTAGGAGATTTAGCTAGGGTCACCCTCATAGATTCCTGGGAGTTTCTATTGCTCTAGGTTTCTAACTCAACCTAGAGATGTCCCAAAATTCGAGTTGTCTCTCTCTCTGTGCTCTATACTTCCATTCCACCCCTACCTGATCCCCTTCTCTTCCCATCCCCATTCTGCCTTCCAAGCCCCTACCCTATCCACTGCCACTGCCTATTTTATTTCCCCTTCACATTGAGATTCATGTGCCTCCACCTTGAGCCTCACTTGTTATTTAGCTTCTCTGGGTATATGGGTTGTAGCATGCTTCTCATTTACTGCTAATATTAACTTGCGATTGGACACATACCATTTGTCTTTTTGGGTCTCTGTTACTTTACCCAGGATGGTCTTTTAGAATTCCATCTATTTGCCTGCAAATTTCATGATATCATTGTTTTTAACAGTTGAGTAATACTCCATTACTTACATTAAGTGTTCTTTATCCATTGTTCAGTTGAGTGAATCTAGGTTGTTTCCAGTATCTGACTGTTGCAAACAAAGCTGCTATGAACATAGTAGTGCAAGTGTCCTTGTGGTATGGAAGAGCAACCTTTGGGTATATGCCTGGGAATTGTATAGTTGGGTCTTGAGATATATTGATTTGTAATTTAGTAAGAAACTGCCATATTGGTTTCCAAATTGGGCACACGAATTTGCACTCCCACCAGCAATGGAGAAGTGTTCCACTTTCTCTACATTGTCTCCAGCATAAGCTGTCATTGGTGTTTTTGACTTTATCCATTCTGAAAGGTATAAGATAGAATCTCAGTGTCATTTTGATGTTCATTTACCTGATGGCTAAGGATGTTGAACATTTTTTTAAGTGATTCTTAGGACATTTATGATTCTTCTGTTGAGAATTCTGTTTAGATCTGTAACCCATTTTTTAATTGGATTATTGAGTTTTGGTGTCTGTTTTCTTGAGTTCTTTATGTATTTTGGATATTAGCCCTCTGATACAGGTTTGGTGAAGATCTTTTCTCATTCTGTAGGCTGTTATTTTGTCCTTTAGACAGTGTCCTTTGACTTATAATAGCTTTTTACTTTCATGGGATCCTATTTGTTAATTTTCAATGGTAGGATCTTAGTGACTGCATGATTGCTGTTCTGTTCAGGTAGTTGTCTCCTCTGTAATACATTCAAGTCTATTCCACACTTTCTGTTCTATCAGTTTTAGCGTATCTTGATTTATGTTGAGGTCTTTGATCCACTTAGACTTGAGTTTTGTACGAGATCATAGATAATTGATCTGTTTGGTTTCTTTTACGTGCTGCCAGATATTTAAACCAGAACCATTTGTTGAAAATATTTTCTTTTTTTCCATTATATATCTTTGTCTTCTTTGTCAAAAATCAAGTGTCCATAGGTATGTTGATTTATTGCTAGGTATTCACTTCAATTCCATTGTTCAACATATTTTTTTTTGGTTTTTTGAGACAGGGTTTCTCTGTGTAGCTTTGGAGCCTATCCTGGCACTCGCTCTGGAGACCAGGCTAGTCTCGAACTCACAGAGATCTGCCTGCCTCTGCCTCCCAAGTGCCGGGTTAAAGGCGTTCACCACCAACACTCAGCTCAACCTGTCTATTTTTATGCCAATACCATGCTGTTTTTATTAATACAGTCTTGTAGTAGAGCTTGAAGTCAGGGTTGGTAATATCTCCAGCAGTTCTTTTATTGTATCAGATTGATTTGGCTATCCTGGGTTCTTTGTTTTTCCATATGAAGTTGTGCATTGTTCTTTCAAGTACTGTCAAGTATTGTGATGGAATTTTGATGTGGATTGCTAATGAATCTGTAGACAGTTTTTGGTGAGATGGCCATTTTTACTATGTTAATCCTACTGATCCATGAGCATGGGAGATCTTTCCATCTTTTGATATCTTCTCCAATTTCCTTTTTGTTTTTAACTTGCTTGGTTAGAGTTTTTAATTTGCTTGGTTACAGTTACCCCAATATATTTTATATTACTTGCGGTTATTGTGAAGGGTGTTTTTCCACTGATTATTGTTTTAGCCCACTTATCATAGGTATGTAGCAGCATTACTGATTTTTTTAGATAATTTTCTATCCAACCACTTTGCAGAAGGTGTTTATCAGAAGTAGGATTTCCCTGGTAGAACTTGTGGGGTTCCTTATACATACTGTCAAATCATGCACAAATAGCTAACTTTGACTTCTTCCTTTCCAGTTTATATCCTCTTGATCTGCTTTAGTTGTATTATTGCTCTAGCTAGAACTTTGAGTGCTATGTTAAGTAGATATGGGGAGAGTGGACATCCTTGTCTTGTTCCTGATTTTAGTGGAATTGCTTTGAGTTTCTCTTCATTGAATTAGATGTTGGCTGTAGCCTTGCTGTATATTGTCTTTATTGTGTTGAGGTATGTCTTTCATCTCTCTAAGACTTTTATCATCAGAGGGTGCTGGCTTTTGTCAAATGCCTTTTCAGCATCTAGTGAGGTGCTTACGTGTTTTTTTTTTTCTTTTGGTTTGTTAATGCAGTAGGTTAAATTGACAGATTTTCTTATTTTGATCCTTGCCTGTATCTTTGAGATGAAGCCTGCTTGGTCAGGGTGGATAATCCTTTTTGATGTGTTTTTGGATTTAGTTTTCTGGTATTTTATTGAGTATTTTTGTGTCAATTTTCATGAGGTAAGTTGCTGTGTAATTTGCTTTCTTTGTTGAGTCTTGGTGTTTTTTTGTATACCAAGGTGATTGTTGCCTCCTTAAATGAATTTGGCTATATTCTTTCTGTTTCTATTTTGTGGAATAATTTGAGGAGTATTCTCACTACCTTTTCTGCAAATGTCTGGTAGAATTCTGCATTAATAGCTGGCCCTGGGCTTTTTTTAGTTGGACGGCTTTTGATGACTGCTTCTAAATCCTTGGCAGTTATAGGTCTTTTTAAATTGTTTATCTTATCCTGATTTAACTT
The DNA here is from genome assembly GCF_003668045.3 of Cricetulus griseus. Taxonomy (NCBI): domain Eukaryota; kingdom Metazoa; phylum Chordata; class Mammalia; order Rodentia; family Cricetidae; genus Cricetulus; species Cricetulus griseus. The sequence goes on from NC_048604.1 coordinate 87,942,336, forward strand.
TGATAAGTGGTATCTATGGAGAAAATTCTACATTTCTTTTAGATTTTCCAATTTGTTAAGTACTGGCTTTTGAAGTAGGTTGAATCCAAATCCGCTGAATTTTTTTCATTCAAATAAAACCAGACAGATTCTGAGTTAGGTTCATAAGTAGATGTTTAAAAAAATCATAAAAATCAACTCATGGATTATATCATATAATATTTACATAGCCAAGGATTATATATTTGAGTTATGCAATACAGTCTCTATTACCTATATTCTATTTTGCTTTTATGAGATTTATACAAATAGTTGACATATGGATAGATCGGTTATTACTACAAGTGCTTTGTTTTTAATCTTTATTATTATAATACAGTAAGTCACCATATTATGTTTGAAATTCTGTTTTGTTTTCTTTTATTATTCATAATTTTTATCTATTTTACATACAAACCACAGTTTCCTCTATATTTGAACCTCTTCTTCCCAGTTTGCCAAGTGATAACTGCAGATAGCAGTATACTTTACGTCCTTTAAGAATTTTTTCCTACTATTAGGCAAAAAGACCAGAAAATTAATATTAATGCCATTGCTCAGTTATTGCTAATTCCTGCTTTAATTTAGCCTCAAACAACCATATGTTTGTATATTATCTTCAATCCACTATTTGCATAGTACCTCCTTTGCTTTACCAGCTATAATTAGAAACATGAGTAGAAGGAGAACTGCAGTAGATTTCATGCTGTAATTTATAACATGTATTAGCCAGGTACAGTAGACATCATATTGGAATTTATTACCTGTATTAGCCAGGTAGGAGCATTAAAGTACAGGCACAACAAAGTAGTTATAACTCATTTGACAGCTTCCAGAAATCCACTCACTGCACTTTTAAGTCCGAAGTGGTCACATAGATGGGCCCTAGTCTCCATGGACTAATTACTTGCAGGAGCACCTTGATTCTGAATCTGCATTGGTTTTCTAGCCATGCAACACTCAAGAGTACATTCATTTCTTAGTGCTGAAATTTGACACTCAAGTATCAGTTCTTGGTCCAATATACAATCTTTATCTGAAGTCTTAATTAACTTTGAGTTCTTACAGATTTATTTTAGGGTCTGATTTGCTTACAGATTTACTTTTGTATTAGTGTTAAACCATGAGCTATCTCTATATCTAAAAGAAGGTTATACACTGAATATTGATTCTCTCTGTGGAGTTAGGACTCTTCAAGGTAAGTCTTCAGTAGAGATCCATGTCAATTATCTTAAAATATCTAGGTATTTATTGAAAATTTAATTGTCAAAAATTGTCATCTCATGTGCAAAGGAAATGTAATAAAACCAATTATTAATGCTATTCATGAGAGGCAATAAGCCAAATATAACATCCACATTCATATATAAGTAGAAATACATTTGACAGTATTATACACACATTCATTATTTCATAATATTCTATGTTATTTATAAGTCTTTAATATGCTATACTACTGTATAACCTTGGACTCTGTTCTATTAAAGGCCAATTTGTTGATGTTTATTCATAAATTAGACCATTAACAAAAGTGGTTATGTAAGCAATGTTTGGGTGTAGTAAAACCATGAGTATAGATTGCTGAAAATATTTGACCTAATTTGAAACATTAGCTCACATATTTAACAAGACATTCTGTCTTCTGTACTTTCCATTTCATTACATCAATTCATACTTTTGTGACTTTGCTGATAAACAACAAATACTATCATTTTCTTCCAAATGTGTTTTATTTGCATTAAGTGAAGTCTTGTGCTTCCTATAAGCTTTTATTACTCCTTTCCTTTATATAGCTACATATATTAGAATATTTAAAGAACTATTATTTGGTGGCAGAGTGAAAATTGACAAATATTTGAACAGTGTTTGTTTTTAAACAGAACTTCTGTAGAAATAAATTGTGCATATTTTGACTCTTTCTGTATCAGATTATACATCTGTGATCCATGTGAGCCTCTCATCAAATCTGTGTTCCCAGTAAAGGTTTGCTTGCAAATCTTATTCCAAAGTAGCTGTGACAATTGATAGATGAATTCTAAGCTCACTCAGATCATTAGCCCCAAACATTTATCTCATTAGGTGTAGTCAGGTAATTCATCATTTGTTATTGTTCAGAAAGGACTAGGAATCCATATTCAAGACTTTCAGGTGCATTTTAAAGTATATAGGATTTGAAACTCAGGAGTTATTGATCCAATATTTGTTATATTTCTATCATAGAAATTCCAGGAAATATTGAAATAATGCCTTTCATGTTTATGGATTGCTATTCTCAACATATAGTTCAGATAAAATTCCAACATTCTGCATTATATTGATTTCTTGAGAACTCTTAATTTCCATTTGGGACAGGAAAGAACAATTTGAGGCCTTTCATATTTTCAAATTCAAGCTATTTGAGACATAACATAAATATATGACACATGAAGATATGATTACTTTATTTCTATAGTTAGATACCTGGATATGAAAGTACCTTAGGTTGGATTATCCCAAAAGCAGGCTCTGAAACAAATATCAAATACTTTGTTCCAGAAATTAACTCTGTTGGCTATGTGTTTTTCTTTGTTAGGAAAACATTCACTTTTGTGGCAATTTACATTTGCCCACAATAAACTTTCTGAATGGGGAGGTGAATGCTAGGTATATGTGAGCAGGGCAACCATATCTCTAGAACATATGTCACTCAGGTTGTGTTCTTCACATCTAAGATGTTAGAGAACTACCTATGAAATTATCAAATTGTGCTTGTGTGTTGGAGGTAGGAATGTGTATATAATGTAAACAGTTGAAATGACGCATTTATTTAGAATTTTTACAATATATATTGTACAATAATTGAATAACTGTTTCACCAAATACATAATAAAATGTTTATTGCTCTAATCTAGAATTGTCAATAGCTAGTGAAGTGCAAATCTTAGTACCTCTTTGATATATTTCTGTACTTATCAGATAAAGTAAATTTTTAGTGAATGAGTCTGTGACATTCTATACCAAACTTAATAGCATGAGATCAAAATACTCTGAATGATTGTTTTGTACTCTTTATGTCCTTAAATATACATATGCCTGGCATAGTGGCACACACATGTCCCATAGTTTAGGGGGGAGACACAGGCCAGCCTTGGCTACATAGCCAGTTAGAGGCCAGCTGGAGATACACGAGACCATATCCCAAACTAGCCAACAAAAATGCCCTGTAAGTTTTATTTCAAATTGACTTTGGGTGGCATAATGTTTAAGGTTGACTGTCAAAATGACAGGATCTACTATAACAACTTCTCGACAGGTGTATGAGAGAATGACTAGATTGGGCAAATTAACCTAAGAAGCTCCCTCTAAATATAGGTAATATCATTACACAGGCTAAGGTCCAAAATGAAATAAAATGAAAGCAGTTTGAGTTCCAGCATTTATCTTTATCTGCTTCCTGACTCTGGTTACAGTGTGACCAGTTATCGCACATTTTGGAGACAGTGTTTCCCTTTCCTTAAAACTGTGAGCATGCCGGAGTTGGTGGTGCACGCCTTTAATCCCAGCACTCAGGAGGCAGAGGCAGGTGGATCTCTGTGAGTTCGAGGCCAGCCTGTTCTCCAAAGCGAGTGCCAGGTTAGTCTCCAAAGCTACACAGAGAAACCCTGTCTCGAAAACAAATAAATAAATAAATAAATAAATAAATAAATAAATAATAAAAATTAAAAATACTGTGAGCCAATATAAAGCCCTTCTTCCTTAAAACATTCTTTTCAGATATTTTGTTATAGCAGCAAAAGTAACTAATACAGATGGGTAAGTTAAAAATACTAATACAGATGGGTATGTTTTTCATAGTTAATATTTTAAGCTTTGTGAACTATAAGAAAACAAAAAGTGTGCCACATTCATGTGAGTTAATGAATTGACATTTTAATAGATCTGTGGTCAACTATAGAATTTTTTTAATTAAGTAAGAAGTGTCTTGTTGAAAGTTGCATAGTAAGCAACTCCATAGTATAAATGATATTTAAGCAAAAAGTTGAAGACTGAAAATGACCACTAGTGGCACATCTCTCATTTATTCTCTTATTCCAGAGAGTATGCATTAACCAGAAAATACTATTGTTATCCCTTGCCTATATGCTTGGGATAATTAACTTTTCAAATATGAATTTATTGTCCATGTGATTCTAGTAACTATTTCTTTTAAAATTCCAGGTTATGGTTCTCTCTCGGGTCACACCACATAGCTACAATTCTGCTCCACCTCTACATGGGGAGACTACATCCAAAATCAACCCTTGTTTTGCATCCAGCAACATATATTCTAATTCTGAAAGAATTCTACTTAGTTGGTTGAATACAAATTATGAGAGTCATCGACATGTTATATGGAAAAACAATAAAACAGGTATGATTTTTTCCTGTAAACAGTTAAAATTTGTAGTGCAAACATACAAGGGGTATGGAACCATATTCAGAATCTGTGGATTCTAAACTACTTACATGATTTATTCTGTATTTTGTAGGAAGGATATCATTTCAAGAACTTCAGGGTGAGATAGTAAAAAAATTCCTTTTAGTATATTTGGGAAGAGAAATGATGTAATGTATATAGACATCTTCTGGGAAATTGGATATTAAAGACACCCATAACATTGTTGCTAGCATTTTCAGCTGTGTAAAGTACTAAACTTAGTTTGCATTTTATTTATGAATGTCAGGTTGGATCTTACTCAGTGAAAATAACGTTTCATTAATTCTTTATTCAGGAGATCATGGTAACCTCATACACAAACATATTTAACTGTTCCCTAATAAACAGCTACATTGAATTCTCTACCAAGAGCCTGAAATTCATTTTGTAAAGATCTAGTTGCTAATATAGCTATATATTTTTCCTTTCTGTCCTCTGCATTACCTGTATTAAATGGAAATATGTGTTTTGTTTTAAAGCTCCTTCTTTCCTCAGAGAACATACAAATCTTTTGTGCTCTTAGTAGACTTTGCTAATACTCCACTTGTGAAGTTCAGTTAAAGCCCAGGAACTAAGCAGAAGATTGTAGAGTTTGGTTTTAAGTAAGATTTTTGGTTTTTTTTTAAGGGGGGAGGTTTCGAGACAGGGTTTGTCTGTGGCTTTGGAGGCTGTCCTGGAACAAGCTATTGTAGACCAGGCTGGTCTCAAACTCACAGAGATCCACCTGCCTCTGCCTCCTGAGTGCTGGGATTAAAGGCATAGGGGATTGCATTTTCTCATAAATTGAAGACATTATTACCTAATACTCTCTTCAAAACAGCACAATCTTCAAGCTGTTTATCTACTGTTCTTTATTTGTATTTGAATAGAACTTTTCTAACATAATATGTATCTTTTTATCTGGCTCCCGCCCCCATAGAATGTGGACTTCTTTAAAGGTACAGGTTCTTTTTTAAAATTAATCCTTTTGGCTTTTGAAATTGTACTATACTTACATCATATCTTCTTTTCTTTCTTCTCTCCAAATACTTCCATAGACCTCCCCCTGCTTTCTTTCAAATTCATGGCCTCTTTTTTGTTTTTCGTTATTTGTTAGTTCATACACACACACATATATGTGTGTGCATGTCTCTGTGTGTGTGTGTGTGTATTTATAAATGCATAAGTACCATCTGCTCCATCTGTGTAATATTATTGCTGTATATGTTTTCAGGGTTGACTATTCTGTATTGTATAACCAATAGATATGCTCTTCCCTGAGGAAGATCATTTCTCCCATAGTCAATATTCCTTACTGTAGTTCATTGCTTGTGTAGGGCTAAGATGTCCTGGGATTCCCCTATCCACTTTGTCATATCTGTTGTCCTTGTTCAGCTCATATTTTGGCAGTCACGTTGGTGAGATTTTGTGTGTGTAGCTTTTGATATTATTAGGAGATACAATCTTACTGAAAATCACCGTTACTCTGGCCCTTGCAATCTTTCTGTCCCCTCTTCTGCAATATCACCTGAGACTTAGGTTCAGGAGTTGTTTTATGTGTCTCTGGACTCTATTACTTTGCAATTTCAAGTTGTGGTTTTCTATAATGGCCTTAGTATTTTGTAAACATATGTTTCCTTGGTAAGGTGTGAGGACTACATTTTTCTGTGGATGTAAGCAAAACGTTTTAGCTAAGGATTTTATGCTGATTCAATAAATTAGTGGTTGTGAGTTTTCTTTCAAGGTCCATGACTTCTATATCCCTGGGAAGTTGGCTAGGTTTCCAGTACTAGGCATGGTTTCCCTCCTTTTGAGTGGTACTCATGCCCTGTTGGAGAGCTATTGTTTACTGTGTAGATGTGTGAGCTCCTACTGCATTCTTAGTGTTATCTTGCCATACTGGTTGCTGTGGTTCAAAGGTATAATCACTGTGTCCCCCATTTGGAAACTTGCCTGGTGTCTTCTTGTACCACCAAAGTTTTTTCTCAGGAAGGGCGGCAGATCAGTTCTAGGTCAGGAGTCTCTGGACGCTGTGTCTGAAGTACACGGTGTCTTCAGCAACAGGGACTTAACTTCCACCTTTGTGAAACAACCAATTGCAATAGCAATTGCCTATTTATGTTTGGGATTCTCTTGGATAGCCCTGAATAGCAGTTCAAAAAGGGCTTCTCATGCCTGGTTTTGGAGTTGTTAAGGTGGTCTTTGAAAACACTAGAGGGAGTGTTGTCAGCCCAGATAAGAAAAAATTACATTTGAACTCTGTGTACATTTATGCACAGACTTATATGTATCCTAGGCTTTTGAAATACATAGTTGATAAAAGTGCTTAGGAATTTTTTAAACATCCTTATTTTTTTCTTTTTTTATGGTGGGGTTACAGATTAATTTTTTTTTAAATTCAAATTAGAAACAAGCTCCTTTTACATGTCAGTCTCATTTCCCTCTCCTTCACCTCCTCCCATGACCCCAACTGGCCCCCTGTCTCAACCCCTTTCTGCTCCCCAGGGAGGTGAGGCTTTCCATGGGGGAATCTTCAAAGTCTGCCATATCATTCATAGCAGGGCCTAGACCCTCCCAAGTGTGTCTAGGATGAGAGAGCATCTCTCTATGTGGATTGAGCTCCCAAAGTCCATTCCTGTACTAGGGGTAAATACTAATCCACTACCAGTGGCCCCATAGATTGTTCAGACATTCAAACTGACCTCCTCGTTCAGGGATTCTGTTTGAGGGCTGTTTCCCAGTTGTCAGTCTGGAGTCCATGAGCAACCCCTTGTTTAGGTCATCCTCATTTTTATTTTACCCTCTTTTCCCCATCTTCTCTAAATACCACCCCCACCCCAATTCAAATATCTCCCATTTTCTCATTTCACCAGTCAGGTCATTTGTACCCTGTTACTTCTCTCTGTATTAACTCCTCTAATCCAGTGTCCCTACACCAGCAATGGTCCTTTCATCTTTCCTGGTTTCTATATTTATCCCAAAATATGTACTCGTCTCTACAGATTTATAGTTAGGAGCCTATAATAAGAGAGAAAATGCATCTTTCTGTGTCTTGGTTACCTAACTCAGAATGATCTTTTCTAGTTCTACGCATTTGCCTTCAAAGCTCATGATTCAATTTTTATTTACAGGTAAATAATATTCTTTAGTGTATATATACCATATTTTCCTTAACCATCCATCTGTTGCTTCAACATTTAGGTTGTCTCCATTTTATAGGCATTTTTAATAGAAAAGCAATGAACACAACTGAGAAAATACCTGTTGAGTAGGGTGCCAAGTCCTTTGTTCATGTGCCAATGTGTGGTTAAAGCTAGGTCATATGGTAGATTACCTTTATGTTTCTCAGAGTTTTCCACACTGATATCCATAATTGCCTCAGCAGTTTTTAATCTCATCGTAGTGAATTACCATTCCCTTTTTACAGCACCCTTTCCAGCTTTTGATATCAGTAGAGTTTTTTTTTTATCTTTGCCATTATGATTGATAGAAGGTGAAACCAAATAGTTATTTTTATTTTCACCTTCTAACTGCAGGGGATAATGAACATTTTGAGGTATTTATTAGCTTTTTTTCTCTTTCTTTTAGTACTCTGTTTAAGTCCTAGCCTTGTTTTGGAACAGGTCGTTTGCTGTGTCATTTTTGTTTTTGTTTTGTGTTTTTATGTATTCTGTGCATGAATGCTCTATCAGATGTGTAGCTGCTAAAGATTCTCTCCCATGGGCTTCCTCTTCACCCAGTTGATTGTTTCTTTAGCTGTGTTGAAGTGGCTAAGTTTTATGAAGTCCCACTTGTCAATTGTAGATCTACTCTAAAAGATTTCAAAAGAAAGTGAACACAGTAGGGGACCAAGTGTTTGCATGATCCTGTAGGGACCCTTTCTTGTTAGAACTACAACCATTAGGGGTATTTAATTCTTAAATACTGCTTCTGGAAGACAATACTTGTGTAATACGGTAGAATTTACACAAGATATATATGCAGTGTCAAACAATTAAAGATTTACTTTGATAAATGAAAACTCATAGATAGATTCACTTCATTTAACCTACATAGAAAAAGTAATTAAGAAAATGGGTACTATCCATTCCCTAGGGAGGGATACTATTGCAGCCCAGATATAGTAAGGAGGACCTAGGCCCTCCCCCAAATGATATGACAGACTTTGAAGGTCCCTTGTGGAGGGCCTAATTATCCCTGGGGAGAAGTTGGAGAATGGGTGGGGGTGGTTGGTGGAGAACATGGGAGGATTCGAGGTGGAGGGAATGGGGTGATGGATATGCAAATATGAGTAGTAATTAAAGAAATTTTAAAAAAGAGAAGAAGAAAAGAAAATGGGTACTATCAAGACAAAACATTCACCCTAAAGCATTTTTCAGTAAATTGATTATTGGGCCATGATGATTGTTCTGAGCATTCTATGCTTTTTTCAGCTGTATGAGCAACAAATACTTTTAGTTGTTTATGTATTTTCCAAAACTTCTTGAGAGTTTATTAAATAATTTTTTAATTACATTATGTACTGTGGTGTTTTGCCTACCCTTCTGTGGCAATTTGAGTAGATTTGCTAAATTTATCTCATTGGAATTTATTTTTAATGACAGAACATGTAAAGACTGAGTGAAGCAACTCATTGGTGAAATGGTATATTGATGAGTATAAAGCTGTAAAAATTGCTGAGAGGGGCAGCCATCCAGAGCATTAAGATTAAAGCCACTATTTTTAGATTTCTGCCTTTTTCATTTGAAGAATCATGAATAATAGCTGTGATCTTGGAACTGTGTTAAGAAATCATTGTTTATTCTAGTTTCTTTAAACTCAAGACTTAAGTGTGTAGAGGTTGGACACTTTAGCTAGCACAGCTGGATTTAGCACTGAATGGAGACTACATGGGTTAATCCTGAGCAAGACCATCAATCTCAGTTTGAGGAAATTTCCTTTCATTAGTACACATGGTAGCTAAGAGTGTCTGAGAAGAGAGAGAACAAGAATATGTGGTAGTGTACAAGGGAAAGGCATAGGAGATAGGAGAGGAGACAGATGAAAGGAGGAAGTGAGGAGGAACAGATCCAGTATGCATTTGAAAGTGTGGCACCCTGGCATGCATTTGTTTTATATATTTTGAAGTACAAAATGCATGTTCTATGTAATAAATGATGGATATTTCTCACATGTAAACAGGACATTTCTTTTTACTGCGTGCACTTTACTCTATTTTATCATTAACACTTCAGCGCTCAACTCTCTTCAGTAATCATTTTGTTCAGGCCTTAGTAACAATACTTTTGTTAGTAGAGTATGAATGTGATAAAGCATCATTCATTTGGATCCTTTACTTCAATTTCTGTGTTGCCTGGCTAGTTGCATTTTTATCATCTTTTAATCACTCAGTGAGTCTAAGAACAGTAACTAACCAATTTCTAGTACAGAGTGGAGTATCTGATAGCATAAGAACTTACATTTAGCCATTCCCTTTATAAAAAATATTGAAATTAGCATCTTTTAAACATGCTGTTGAATTAATCTCTAGAATACAACTTAGCATATACTTATATTTTCTCAGTGTTATGATTATGTTATTAGAAATGAAAATATTGTTTTTATGAAGAGCTACCATTAAGTGCAGTTGCTGACATTTATCCTTTATTTTGTATTACTTAAAATCTCCAGTGAGTTCTGAATAAATTTACAAATTAACATTTTATAATAGCTTTATAAACAATGATCTTTGTGTATTTAGGAAAAAAATTATGGTTTTTCAAGACAGGGTTTCTCTGTGTAGCTTTGGAGCCTATCCTGGCACTAGCTTTGGAGACCAGGCTGTCCTCGAACTCACAGAGATCTGCCTGCCTCTGCCTCCCTAGTGCTGGGATTAAAGGTGAGCGCCACCAACACCCGGCCAGGAAAATTTTTAAATGTTTCAGTAATGTTTATTTTAGACAAATGTGTTATTGAGGTCTTAAATTTGTAGATACCATGTTCTTTTGGCAAAATTTTAATTTCATTAAGCCATAAAATGGTAACTTTTTTATTTTGGAACTTTGCATTTCTTCAAAAGTTCCAGACTCTTTCTTTAGTGTTCAATATTAACTACTTAATTATTGGTTTTGTCCTATTTTTGCTGTTTCATTTTAACTGTCCATCAGTCCCTACTAGTCACGACTAAGTTAATGTTCTGCACTAATTTCAGAGAGATGCCAAGGACACAAAACAACTGTGATTCCAGAAAGCTAAACTCTCCTCAATATATCAACAGCCTTGTTCATTGTGATATGGGGAGTAAAGGAAAGAGTCATGCATTCTAGAAAATGGAAAATCTAACTGTTCACCAACAAACAACAGATCTCTCTCTCTCTCTCTCATATGACTTCATACTTAATCAGTTTCATTGTTCTCTGAACAAAGATCTCTTGGAATCCTTGACTAGATCATTGAAGAAAAAATTCAGTGAAAGAAAATTTGTAGTGATTGGAACAGTGATACTGATACTTTAATAATTCAGTAACTTGGTGCTGGAGAGATGGCTTAGTGGGTACGAGCATTGGCTGCTCTTCCAGAAGACTCAGGTTCAATTCCCAGCACCCACATGGCAGCTCAACACTGCCTGCTACTCTAGTTCCAGAGGTCTGACACACTCACACAGACATATATGCAGGCAAAACTCCAATGCACATAAAACAAAAAAATTATATTAAAATAATTGAGTAAGTCTTATCTAGAGAGTAGGCTAAAGCAAGACAAATTCCATTACTGGTAAAGAAATCTTAGTCACTGCTTATATTTTCAGGGGATGGAGATTGCAGTTTACACAATTAAATTAGTAAAGGAAATTGATTGTCTTAACCACTGAGATATTTCCCCAGCTACAGAGCATGTAGTTTTTGGTTTTACATTTGTTAAATCCACAGTAAAATGTTATAGAATTGCTTAAGTATGGCAAGAATGAAGAATACTGGAGTTCTTTAACCAATGATTAAAAAGTAAGATTGGTTCATAGTGCAGTGCAGTTTAATAATAAAATATGTTTTAAAATAGATAGAAAAGATGATATTGAATGTTCTCAATAGAAAGTAATGATAAATGTGTGAAGTGTTAGATATGCTAGTTATCCTGGATTATCATACATTATATTCATGTTTGAAATACCATGTCACACCTCATAAGTTTGTACAACTATTCTGTTCATTAAAATAAAATATTCTGAATTTAGATAATAGTAGTGATTTTACAAATGCAAATATATTTTATTATAATTAATTGAATAAAAATTTTGAATTTTTTGTTACATGTCTTTTTCTCACCAAAACTGCTAAACATATCTTGAAATTATCTAAAATAGAATTAATTTACCAATTCTAATATTCATTAAAATAAAGGCATTAATATTTTCATGGCATTATATGATTCAATTTTGATTTTAGCAACCATGTCTCACTTCAAAAATACTATTTTGTACCAACATTTTATTTTAATTTTAAGATATCTATTTGAGGTAATATATTTTTAAGCTGAATGGAAATAGAAGCTCAAAAGTCAATTTTGATTTAAAATGTCTAGTAGCATTTGAATTTTTTATTTCTCACAGTTGAAGGCTAGATAAAGCTGTTAATTCCCTTAATATTTTGTTAAACTACTTTTCTATTACAATAAATACTGGATAGTGCCTAATACCTCTGTTTTCAGTAACCTTTCTGATGCCAGTGTTATTCATTCAACTTAGCTGCCATTTTGTATAAAACCTTAGAATATTGAGGAAAGAATTGCCTGTATCAAAATGCTATCATATAAGCAGAGGGAATTTTTTAATATACCTAAGCCTGATGTAAACCATAGTGACATTTTGACAACAGCCTTTGACATAATAGACAATGCACAGTCATGAAATGAGCAATGAGAAAGGAGTTTTATTAAAGTTTTGATTTTACATATTCTAAACATTGTCCTCGGAAGCATTCCATCCTCTTCTTATTTAAAGCTATACTTGACCAGCACCAGTCCACGCCTGCTGGTATTTGACAAGTTAGTTTTTTACCAAAGCAATTCTAAAGTTGTGATGGACTGAAAAAAACAAACAAAGGAACAAACAAACAAAACATCAGTACCATTGTTTTCTGTAGGTATAAGTTGAGAGCCAGGGATAAAAATGAGCTCCTACACTTACAACAGAAAAACCTAGATAAATGCTCTAATTGCAGGGTAAGTCCAAGAAGGAACAGATACTTTCAGAAAGAAATGAGTTAATAATCAGGGTATATTCCTTTCAAATGCAAGTTGAAACTATATACCAGCAAGAAAGCAAGAAGGGCCTATAGACCACAGTTGGATTTTTGGTGAGGAAAAATGTAGAAATAAGTTTAAACATAGGCAATAGGAAAGATGCCCATAGAGTAAGATCCCATCTCTTAATGGATCCATTTTGCAAACACCCAAATTCATTTGAAGGGAGAAAGCCTGGACTGAGAATGCTTGTGATAGAATCCCCAGTTCAAATGAAACCACCTAGGAATATATTTCCTCAGGATCACCATTAAAGGTATACAGAAGCCTTGTGGCCCTGTGGGGAAGCAGGCTACACCTTCACTTGGCACAAAAATAAGCACTATGCTCTTTGTTGTACTGTCTTCATAGGTGTGAGTAAGCTAAGTTGGAAAGTGTCATTTAGTCTTGCTCCATGTTTTCAGAGAGCTACTGGGACTGGACAATGTGTGGCAGGGTTAGAGTACTTGCAAGGAGGCCTCAAGTAGTCACTGTATGGAACTCTACAGATGAAGCCAGGGTTATGATAGACCTGGTGATGCTAAGGATATAGGGTGTCTGCCAGGGAGAGGCACAGAAGCACTAAGTACTGCTGGTGGCAGAAATGGAGTGGTGAGACTCCCAAAGCCTGTTGGATCCCAGTACATTCTTACCACAAGCTCCAGATGTCCTACATAAAGCTGCAGGATTTCATCTTGCATTGCTGGGTTTCAGTCTTGGTTTGTTCTAATCATTCCTTGTTATGCCTCATTTCTTCTCTTTTAGAATGAGAAAGTTTATTCTATGCCATTGTCGATTAAGCATGTCTTTTTTGTTTGTATAGAAGGTCATATTTAAGAAATTGCCTCAGTCACAGAAGAAACTTGACCTTTGCACTTTGTGTGTAAATTATTGGGTCTTTTCAACTGGGTATTTTTAATAAATGGACTGAGTGCATTTTGCATTATGAGATAGTTATGAAACTATCTGGGTGAAAAAGTAGAAGATAATGGTTTAAAGGTCATATTCTTGGGTGTCAAGTTGACAAGTGCTAGAGATGATGTTTGTGATTGATTGTCAGATTGATGGAACCTGAAGTCACCTAGAAAAATAACTGCAGGCATTCCTTTGAAGAATTACCTAGATTAGATTAATTAAGGCCCTAAAAACACATCTGGTATCACCATTCCATGGGCTAGTATAGAAAGAAGAAAGCATGTTGAGAACTAGTAATCACTATTCTCTGCTTTCTGACTGGATGCAGTATGACAAGCCACCACCTTGTCATACTGCTATCATTCCCTTCTTGCCATGGTGTACTGCAACTCCTGGAATTACAAGGCAAAATTAACTTTGCCCTAAATTGTTTTTTCCAGGTATTTTGTTGCTACAACTTGTCAGGATTAGATTTCACTGAGGACTTTTGAGACATTTAATGATCTTGAAATAAAATGCCAAACACTGACAGATAAACTCAAGAGAAATTGATATCCGGTGAATGAAATTTATCTCCACTAAGTGAGCCATGGTTAGTGTTGATAGATAGCAGGTTGCCATTATCAGATCAAATATGTCACTGCTTTCAGTTCATAGAAAAAATAAAGGCAAATTACTTTTCTTGAACAGCCTGGGCTACAAATTAAGAGAAGTACTTTTATCAAGTACCATAAGCATACACAGAATGGTAACTATTTGCAGTTCCTAATATGTCAATTATCTTGATTTTAGGAGTCACTGCAGGAGGTACACATAAACCAAAATACCATATTTATTTAAGATGAATATAATTTTGTCACTTATTCTTCAAGGTGATGTGAAAAATATATTTGTTATCATTATTTGTTCTGCATTAGGTGATGATTTCTGTTTATCTGCAGTTCCTAGAATAATTTCACAGGGTACAATGCTATAGAAACCTTACTGAAATATTTAATACTGAATTTGTGGATGAAAAACTTCCAGCGGTTTCTGTAAAGTATATTGGATGTCTGTGGTCTAAGAGAAAATGAAGTGTTTTACTTTAAAGTGAAATCCAAGTTTGGTTTGTTGAATTAACAGGAACATGTCCTGAACATAGGCTTTGTCATTTCTTCTTCATGGAATGAGAGAAGGAATTAGAGGGCTATGATACGTTATCTTGTTTGATTTCAAATGAGAGGATATAAAAACTATGAAGAATCTGTGCCTTTTCAGAAACTTTAAAAATAAGGATATATTGTGTTTAACAATAGGAATAAATTCTGTCTAAGCTCTTTACAACCATGTTTTGGATAGCTTTTCAGCTACATACCTGGTACCCAGCTACTTTCCCTTCTTGTTCTAGTTTCAGTGTTATAACACTTTTGTAATTGAGAGGTTTTTTTGTTACTCTTCTTACTCATATTATTTTTCATAGTCCAGTTTTGATATATTCAAGCCATAAATCTCCATCTTCTAAATATCCCACATGCTGAACAAATTTTTCTACAAATAATCTGTTGTTATAGAATTTAAAGCAATAACATGTCTTTTGAGCCTCAGTATTTATGCATGTTGTTCATAGCTGGTCAAACATTTGAACATAATAATCAAAAATAATATGTATAATAGGGTATGGTAGCATAAGTCTGAAATCCCAGCATTTCAAAGATAGAAGATGTGGAATCAGACTTCAAGGTCATGTTCTTATATATAGATAGTTCAAGGACACCCGGGGCTCTCTGAGGATCCTTCATAAACGAAGGAAGGAACAAAGGAAGGGATGAAGGAAATGTGAATAATGCTAAAATACTAGATTTCTGTTGTATTAGTACATAAAATAGTGTTTTTCAGAGGGGCTCATGTAGAAATAAGAGACATTTTGCCAGGCAGTGGTGGTGAACACCTTGAATCCCAGCACTCAGGAGGCAGAGGCAGGTAGATCTCGGAGTTTGAGGCCAGCCTGGTCTATAGAGCAAGTGCCATGACAAGCTCTAAAGCTACACAGAAAAACCCTGTCTCAAACAAAATAAAACAATAACAACAAAAAAAGAAATGAGACTTTTTATAGTTGCCTTTAAGCCATGGGGATATATTTCATAGTGCTTTAATTTCATTTCTGTTGTTCTGACAAAATAATTTAAAAGCAAACTAGAGGTAAAGAAAGTTTATTTTAGCTTATAATACTGGGTGACAGTCCATCACTGTGGGGAAGCCAATGCAGAAACTTCAAACAGATACATTACATGTGTATTGAAGAATTAGAGAAATGAGTGCAAAAATACTATGCTCACCTTTGCTACTCACACATTCCAGCACTCTGTCAAGAGAATAGTATCTGCAGTAGTTGGCCGGTGGTCCCCACTTCATATAATTCATGTAATTAAGACATTTCTAGGAGCACAGACATTCCTATAGCCAATCCACTGTAGACACTCTCTTATTGAGACTATTCCCAGGTGACTGTAGTTGTGTCATGTTGCCTAATGTAGCCATCATACCTAGTACTCATGAAAATCATATTGTTTTAAAAAGACATTGTTTTCTTTGTTCTTCAAAATGCTATATGTCATATCACAACAGAGTTAAAATGTTATTTATTTTTCCTTTTTTCCAAACAGATGGTGTTCCTTCTGAGAGATGGATAGTGAATTTTGAGGCAGATCTTTTTGATGGCCTTGTTTTTGCTACACAGCTGGCAGCATACTGCCCATTTTTGGTAAGTGTTATTTCCCTGTCCAATGGTAGTTTCCTGGTTGAGGAAAGCTTGTGATAAAGAGTTGAAGTTTATTTCCTGTAAACTGTTTTCTTCAATGTCTTCAATCTGACTGAAACACATGAATGGTACTACCTAGTATTGCCTTTTTTTTTAGTCTTAAGTGCTGAGTGCAGTATTCTGTTTCAGATGCTAAGATCCAAATGAGCCTTTGTGGCACTACAAAGGAAACTTACATCCATCTGTTTTTATTCCATTAATTAAAGTTGTTTGCTTTAAATTCTAGATTGAGTCTCATTTTACAAGTATGTACACACGACCAAAACGTCCTGAACAGTATTTGCACAATAGCTTGATTATTATAAATAGTCTTCGTGAAATTGGCTTTGATTTGAACATACAGGTGAGTACTTTTGTATCACAGAAGCTTTTCAGAATTTATGAATTCTATTGATTCATTTACTCATTTATAATATACTTTTGTTAAAGTTGTTTCTACATCAAAGTCATTTTATACCACATCTAATATTTCTCTTTTTTGAGGAGAAAGATATGAGAAACTGTAAGTATTACTTCAGGGAATTATTTTGCAATTGGTCAATTTTTAGTAAAAGCCATAATATAAGAGTGTTACCTACAGCTGAACTGAAAAAGGGGGAGCTCATGGGGGAGCTTGATGGCTGAGAGAGCAGCATGGGAATGATCCAGACCTCTTGAACTTGGGTGTCAGTAAGGAAATCTATGGGCCTTGGGTAGTAGATCAGTATTTATCCCTGTCTTTGGGGGCCCATTCCACATGTAGGGATGCTCTCTCAGCCTGGACACTTGAGGGAGGGCCTAGGCCCTGTCTGGGATGATATGATAGACTTTGGAGATCCCCCTTAGAGGGCCTCACCCTCCCTGGGGAGCAGAGGGTATGTGGGGTGAAGGATTTGGGGGATTGGTGGGGGACGGGGGAGGAGGGGAGGGAGAAGGAGCTGGGATTGACATGTGAAGCAAGCTTGTTACAAATTGAAATAAAAATAAATTAAAAATAAAAAAGAGTGTTACCTACACAATTTTTATAGTTCCACAAATTAGTAAACCTCTTATATGAATAACTCCACATAGATCATTTAAAAGGTACAAAGATGGTTAAAACATACTCATATTTTCAAAGGTGGTACCAATTCCTAATGGCAGAAGTACATACAAAGAAGCTTACAGATGACGGATAGTTGACTACCACAGGAAACAGAAATTAGAATCATATTTCAAGAGAGAAGATATTCTTATAATGAACATAGGAAAAGTTATATGACATTCTTGGTACTTAAACTAGTTATTGAAAATGTGGTTGGGATTCACAAGAAATGTCTGCCCTTGGAGAATTTAGTTGATTGTCCACTGTAATTTGTTTCTGTTTAAAATGCCATCAGGTATGTGTACTCAAAATGTTTATTTCATTGTATAGACAAAAATACTATAGATAATTAAATATTGACTAGACAAAAATATGGAGTAATTTTCAACAATTTGGTTAAACAGATAGCATCTCTTTTATCCAGCTATTTTCAGTGAATAACTTTGTATAAGCACTGATTTATCCAGTTAAAGGCAGGTTTTCAAAATGTCACTGTCCAAGTTAACAAACCAGTAATGAATCAGTGTTGGTGCTTGTGATTTGAATACAAATGGCCTGCATAGACTCATGTGTTTGAATGCTTAGTCCATAGGAAGTGGCATTATTAGGTGGTGAGACTTTGTTGAAGTAGGTCTGGCCTTGTGGGGGAGGGCTTTGAGGTCTCAGATAATTAAGCTGTACCTAGTGTGGTAAACAGTTCATTTCTTGCTGCCTGAGGATCAAGATGTAGAACTCTCAACTCCTTCTCCAGCAGCATATCTATCTGCATGCCTCCCGCCATGAAGATAATGGACTGAACCTCTGAACTATAAGCTAGCACCAATTAACACCAATTAATATTTTTAGTTTATAAGAGTTGCTGTGGCTGGAGAGATGGTTCACCATTTTAGGTGCTCTTCCAGAGGTCCTGAGTTCAATTCCCAGGAACTACATAGTGACTCACAACCATCTGTAATATGATCTGGGTCCCTCTTGTGGCCTATATTCATAATGCAGGCAGAACACTGTATACATAATAAACAAATCTTTGTTGGACATTGTGGTGCAATCCTTTAATCCTAGCACTGGGGAGGCAGAGGTAGGTAGATCTCTGTGAGTTTGAGGCCAGCTTTGTCTACAAAGTGGCAGTTACATCTGTTACACAGAGAAACCCTGTCTCAAAAAAAAAAAAAAAAAAAAAGAATGTCTGTGGTCATTGTATCACTTCACAGCAATAGAAACCCTAACTAAGAATCTGGTACCAGGAACTTGGGTATTGTGTGATAAGCTCTATCATGTTTTTGTTTGGAGGGATGTGGAATTTGGGACTATAGATTAGAAAAGCAGTTGAACACTTTAAGTGGAATTTAATGGACCATCCGAGTAGAAACATGGAAGACAGTGATGCTGACGGTGATTCAAGCTGTGGGGGCCTGGCTCAAGAGGATTTAGAGGAGAAGACTGTTAGCGTGTGGTATAGAGACTGGTCTTGTGATATTTTGGTGAACTATGTGTTGTCTTTTTGCCCTTGTGCAAAAATTTTGCCTGAGACTGAAGTAAAGAATTTTGGATTAATTCCATTGGCAACGGGAATCATAAAACAGCCTAGTATTGACTGTTTCCTATAGTTATTAGTGTGAACTCTAGTGAAGATGTATAATGAAAAGGTGCAAGCTGAGCAAGGAAAAATACAAAATGTATAGACTGAGGAGAAAAGGGGCACCAGGAAGTAGAATGAAGTTAAGTCATATGTTCAATGAGATAAACAGATTAAGAAATTGATTAAAGGGAGTGGTGACCTCAGAGCAATACTCAAAGCAGCTCAGCTTCCATTTGTAAAAGTGAAAGGGAAGTAAAGAGCAACTTAGGTTTGGGTATGGTGGTGCAAGCCTTTAATCACAGCACTCTGCTTGCAGAGGCAGGTGGATCTCTGAGTTTGACCCAGCCTGGTCTATAGATCCAGTTTCAGGACAGCCAAACTTAAGACAGTGAAGGAAACCATCAAAAACAGAAAGCTGGTGAAGATGTAATTGAGCAAGCAGGCTTTGTTCCAGCCCCAGCAAGCAACAGAACTTGGCCACATAGTATTGTCTTTATAGTCAAGGATAGAAGACAGGTATTATGGAATATTTCTCTATTGTTGGACCCCCGAAAACTCAAGTATCCGGGGTCCCAGGCCACGTTCGCGGTCACCCCAATCTCCAGGCGGATTCGAGAGCTTGCTGCAAACTGCACGAGGCTTTATTGTAATTTAACGAGCTAACCCCATGTTAGCTTGGTTCTTTCACACACCTGCCATGGCGGATGGCTAGAAAAGACAGTTTGAAGCCGCTGCGCACAGATCTTTATAGGGCAGCGTAAGGGGAGTGTCTAGGGGTATGCACAGGCTCAGGATTGGTGTGCCTCCAGGCTTGGAGGGCTTGCCCTGTGTTGATTGGTCAACTGGTTGTTATGGCCCATAGGCCCTCCCAGGGTGGTTGCTATGCTCTCTACGTCATTGCTGTGCGCTTGTGCATAAAGCACACCCAGGGTCGTAAAGCATAGCGCCACCAGCTAACTTCTGATTGGTTCCTTGTCACGAGACAGGCATCTGACTTTCTAGTGACTAACTTCTGATGGGTTCCTTGTCACAAGACAGGCATCTGACCTCTAAGTGACCAAGGCAGGTTTATGGCAAGCACGTGTTCGGCTGTTATGGCTGCCGAAAGGGAAGCTGGTCCCTTCACTATGATTATGGAAAGCCCGTAGTCCAGGTGTGTGACCAGGGTTTTTCTGCATGGAGGCCCAGAGAGGCCATGTTTGAAGCTGCAAAGTTGAAGCCTGAATTGCCTTGGAGATCCCAAAATGGTAGAGATGCAATACCAGTGGGACAGCTGCTAAGGAAAGCTGCTAACAGGGAGGGGAACCAGCCCAAAAGAAAGATGTGTGTTTCAGTCAACAAACTGAAAGAAGTTGGAGACCTGAAGAGCGTTTTTGAAATCAGACATGGAGATGCAAAGCTTGGAGTTTGCCCAGTTGTTTTTGGGTCTTGCTTTGGTGTGGTATTTCCTGACTATGCTCCCTATGCCATTATACGTTCGAAATATGTCATCTGCTTTTTGATTTTATAGGGGATTACAGTTAAGAAATTGCATGAATCTCAGAAGAGACTTTGAATTTTAGACTTGTAAATTAGTTTAAGACTGTTATAAACTATGGTGACTTTTGAAGTTGTTCTGAATGCAATTTTACATTATGGTATGCTTTCCACAAGTCATTATTTTTCAAAGTTCTACTATTTTCCAGTAGTACCAGGCAAGCAACCAAGCCTATAATACAAGGACTTTTGTATTTCCATTGATACTGCTGTTATTCTGGTCTTGGTTACATGGCCATTTACAGGTGACACTTCTTTTTACTGCAGGCTTCTTATATTCTGGCCATAGTAATCTTTTTGACCTCTCTTCTGGTATATCCCTTGAGCCACAGATACAGCACCTCTTAATTTTTAAAAATAATACCATATTACATATGTTTTCTCATTCACTTAAACATTTTCTTTTACTAAATTGCTAGATTTCCATTCTATTACACGTGTTAAAGAATAATTTTTGAAATGATTTCCTTATTTCTCCCTATATATTTTAATGTTCTTAAAAGCAAAATAGATTTTGAGAGACATTTGTTTACACCAGACCTGAGTGTGGCATGTAGGTCTGCTAATGTTCCTCTTTTACCTACCACACACACCACTGCTCTTACTAGGTAGCTCCATTAAAGTCAAATCACGGGCTCCCCTAATATGCATGCCAGGCTGAGACCTTTTTAAAATATATCTTTTTTAGAGTTTAAAAATAAATGTAAGAATCACATTCTCAACCCTGTCTTGAAAAAACAAAAAAGAAAAAGAATTAAATTCTCTTATTTTTTACCATATGTTATTAACTTCAATTTTTTCTGTATTCATTCTCTATTACTATCACTATTGAACATATAAGATAATATCCAAAAAAAAAAAAAAAAACAATGGGAAACTTTGGGATCCGAGTGTTTCCAGAATTTCTCTCAATTATCTTCTTGGAATAATTATAATCATGGCCCAGATTTAGCCTACCCCCAATTCTGTATTCCATTATGAAAGCCATTTTATGAAGTTTTGTAGTTCTCCTGAGTAAAGGAAGTCATAAGCTAGGGCAAGTTTCAAATCCATTGGTGGGTACATTCTAATGCCAGATACAGTGCGATGGGGGAAGCTTTTCTGTAGGCCTAAGATAATGTGTAAACTTTTGCTGGTGGGAGCAAGTGCTCTGCTGGGTTAACAGACTCAGCAAGGTTTCTGTCTATAAGGCACAAGATGTTAGTTCTGTCACAGAGATCAGTAAGGAATCCGGAGGACAGCTTGGCCTAAAATAAGAAAAGAGGCCTCTGGACTTGCAATCTCTCTACACTGTGGACATTCTAATTAGTCTACAAGTGTCTGCAGATACTGCTTCTTTCCAGGAATTTTTATTCACACTGTACACCTTCATCCCCTCATTAGCAAGTACTTGTATTTAATAAAAGAGCAACCTTGTCTTATAAACAAGGAAAAGAGCCGGGCATTGGTGGCGCACGCCTTTAACCCTAGCACTCGGGAGGCAGAGGCAAGCGGATCTCTGTGAGTTCCAGGCCAGCCTGGTCTCCAGAGCGAGTGCCAGGATAGGCTTCAAAGCTCCACGGAGAAACCCTGTCTCGAAACCGCCCCCCCCCAAATAATAATAATAATAAATAAAAAAATAAACAAAGAGAAGAGTGTGAAGAGACTGGACTGCCAGATAGCAGTTGTTCTCTGAAAATGACTGTCCAATTTCAGTATCAGTTGCATAATACGTTAGGTCTTGATTTGCACTACTTTCACTACCAGGGTGGCTGCAAATCATTTTTATTTGCTAACATGGATTTGTGCTGAGTCACAGCAGATCTATGTCTCAATTTACATGCAAGTACAGAGGGTCCTGTTTACTGAAAATAACTAAGTCACTAAATAAGTGTCTCTGCCTCTTCCAATCCCAGTATTACTTTGCTAGTCTTTTATAGTATTCTATCTTTTCCCTGGAAGAAGAGATGAAATTCTTATTCTCTTCCTGATTCTGATTTTTGTTTTTGCTTTCACTTATGTTTTAACTGTTTATTATCTTTATTATAGCTCTGTAATTTTGGAATTTTATTTCTGATCAGTTCAGATAGTCATGACAAATTACCCTGATTATCAGTACAGTTACATTTTCTAAATTAGTTACTTTTGTTTCTTGTGGATAAAGTAATTTCTCCAACTGCTCTTACCTAGTCTGCTAGTCTGCCTCAATTTGTTGCTTCTTTTATTAGTCTTGTTCGTTTATCAAGCCCATCCTCCTGGCATCCACAACCATATTTTTTGTTGTGTGTTTTGTATTTATGTGTGTGGTGTGTGTGTGTGCATGTGTGTGTGTGCGTGTGTGTGTGTGTGTGCGCGCGCGCACACGCGCGCACGCACGTGTGCGTACTTCTTTATACCTTCACTATGAATTGATTTTTTTTCCTTTCTGATAGAATGTGTCTCCCTCATAGTAGACAAAGCATACTTAAAGTCAAAACATTGTATTTAGATTCATTCCATGGGCTATTTGTCTACCATGGGCCTTCCTTCAACATCCCTTGCTATGCTTAGTAATATATATATACTTGCCATTTTTTTTTACTGTATTATTTAGTGTTTTGAATCAAAGTTGTCAGTTTATCCACATAAATCATAATTTCTATGATAGGATATTCTTGTGAGCTTTAGATATTTTTTTTGTGCTGTTTGAATCTATGAGGTCAGCTTTCTCATTATGTCTAACTCATTCTTTAATATATCCGATACTTCCCATTAGGAATACTATTATGCTTTTATTATTTATTTATTTATTTATTTATTTATTTATTTATTTATTTATTTAGATTTTTCGAGACAGGGTTTCTCTGAGTAGCTTTGAAGCCTATCCTGGCACTCGCTCTGGAGACCAGGCTGGCCTTGAACTCACAGAGATCTGCCTGCCTCTGCCTCCTGAGTGCTGGGGTTAAAGGTATGCACCACCAATGCCCGGCTACTATTGTGTTTATAAATCTATATTTTCTTTTCATTGTTTCATTTCTGAAACACTTTTGAATATTTTGAAGTGATTCAGTAACTATTATACTTCATCTACTCTGTCTGTTTTATCTGTATATCCTATAACTTACATCTTTCTCCTGTAAAACTAGGCCATTGACATCTGTGATCCAAACCCAGTACTGATGCTAATGCTCTGTGTCTACATGTATGAAAGGCTGCCTACATACCTCCCCAAGAAGGTGGTGCCATTCTCTTGTACTCTGTATGATGTTGTGCTGGGACAGGTAAGAGGAACTTTGAAACCATCCTCACTAATTCATCTACAGCCCCAAATATGTAAAGATATTTAAATGGCTTTTAGAAATTTAAATAGAAGTTCTATTTATGTATAAGTTAGAGAATCATAGAATGTTGAAAGCAGTAAATACAGGCAGTGTTCGTTGGTAAAGCCATTTGTAGTCATTTTCTGTGATTATTCACATGATATTGATGTTTGTGTTTAAACAAACTAATGATAAAGTAGAAAAGAACATTATGATGACAAATTGTTCAAAAACATGTGTCATATCTATTGTGAAATACTGAAGTTGTTTGTCACCATTAAACTGTCAGGGCTAGCTGTGGAAGTTCCAGAACTATAAAACAGAAACAGTTCACAATGAGTCTGCTGTGGTCATCAAAGTTTTCTTCTTAAAACACAATGTTACATGTATGAAAGGCTGCCTACATACCTCCCCAAGAAGGTGGTGCCATTCTCTTGTACTCTGTATGATGTTTTATGTCTCTGAGACATAAAAGCATTTGGTGTACTAATACATGGAATATACATATAAATGTACATACATGCATACATGCATGCAAAGTATATACATATATAATATAAAACATAGCATGAATATTTTCTTCTTAAGTTATAAGTGATATCTGTATGTTGTTGAACAATATGGATCCTTAAATCTTTAGTGAAAACTAAAGACAGAAATAATTAGCATTAGTATACTTACTCTGATAGTCACCAAAATTTTTATTAAACAAGGTTTATTTTTTCTTTCTCCAGATATTTTCCATATTCTTTGTGATTTACAGGAACTATACATGCTGTTATCTTTTCACTATTCAAATTCCTGGACTTTTGATTCAGAGTTATGATTTCCTACTCTAACTTGGCAAATAATAACTTTTTACCAAATTTCTCCCTCCTAAGTCTGTACTTTCCATAATATTCTTGCATACTATTAAGACATATATCCATGACACTTGTTTAAAATTGTAAGACAGAGTTATAAGGATTTATTTAAAATGATAATCTAGACTTTTTACAGGATTGTCATTGTAGGTAATTGAGGTGAACCCTGAATATAAAAAGAAAAAAAAGAAGAATTTGTAACCAAGGAGATACAGGATGGTCAATGACTGAAGTATTACTAAGAGGAAACACCAGGAGTAAAGGAAGATTCTGGCTAACCCATCTTACTAGGATTCTTGTAGGGAAGACTATCAGACATTTTCTGAGGAAGAGTAGTGGTTAAGGAGTGTGCTCTATTACATAGGATGATCAGATTTCAAAGGTGGAAGATTTTGGATAAAGAATCTCCCAAAAATTGTGTTCTTGAGAAATGCTCAACAATAGTGAAACTGAGCTCAAAAGGGCTGGACTAGAAATCAATCAAGGGGAAATCCTCTCCTTCTTCTGTATGTTTGGATAGAACTTGGAAAACCATGCTGATAACCATATTGATACTAGGGTAAAGCAGGCAAAGATCAGGGTCTCTTCTCCTAGAAAAAAACTCCAGAGGATAAAATAGTCACCAGAGGAGAGATTTGTAGGCTTGCAATGAAATAAAAGTAACAAAGTAAATACATTATGAGACCAGGAAGGCCAACAGACCATGATGTAAACAATAGCTCTGATTCCCCAGGGTCCTGTTCTGAATGCACGTACTTTGTTCATTTTCTAATACATATTTATTACTTTGACAATTTACAAGTGTATATAATATATTCTGATTAATCTTTTCCCCACTTCCACTTTGATCTCCCTCCAACTGTCTCAACCTTCGATCATGCCTATCAGTCCTCCTAAGATTGATGATTTTTACTTTAGTTTTGTGGCCAATTTAGTTTAACCAGGGTTATTTTAGTGCACATTGAATTAGAGCTATCCACCTGACCCTAGTGGAGTCACGAATGACTTCCGTTTTCCTGAATCTATCAGTAGCAAATAATTCAGTAAAAGGGTGTAGGGCCTCTTGTGGTAGACTGAGTGCAGGCATCTGCAGTTGCTGCCGGTTAAAATCAGAGAGACTGATTTTGCCCAGAATATGACATTTCACAGTTCTTCTCCATACCACCAAGCTCTTGCATTCTTTTCTGTCCTCTCTTCTTCAAGGTTTCCTGAGACTTAGGATGTTTTGTCTAGCGTTCTATACTTATCCATCACTTATTCTCAGCACTTTGTACAGTCATGCATGTCTTCATTCAGTCTTTCCTTGCACAAGCAGGTAATATTGTTAATGCCTTTTCTTTTCCTTGCATCCTTATAGCAACTCAAACTATGATAGCTAGCCAATACGGAGAAAGCTTATTCCTTTTAATGAAGTGAGTATAAAAAATATGTTCTGCCCAAGAAGACATGTGCATTGTTGGCAAAACAGAAAACAAAACAAAAAAAGTGCCCTCTTCAATCTCGGGCCAACCAAAGAATAATTAATTAACTCTGTTTTATTATTTGTGGTCTAACTTTGTAGTCAACTGAAGGTGATCCAGCGTAGGCCTAACAGCAGCTTCAGTATTTGAAATAAGAGATTGCTAACTGCATTTTCTACATCAAAGTCACCTGGCAGATGAGCCCTTTCTTTCAGTTTTGTTAGTTTTAGGCCAGTAACAAATACCTAATTGTATTCCCTGCCATCAGTTTTCTCTTTAGCTTTGTAGTTAACTTAAGGCTCTCATCATTGGTTCATCTTTAATCTAGAAGCTACAAGCCCTAAGCTGTTCTTCTGTTTGAGGATTGCCTGCTGGAAATTTAGGATTTGAAACCTTCATGTTGTTTTCCTTTTTAATTGTTGTGGTTTTTTTTTTTGAGATTCTGTCTGTCCCCTCTTCCAAGTAGCCAATTCTTTACCCCATGTTTCTGTATTATTTTCCTGAATTTCCATCATATTTGCATATACTTTATTTTAACAATTTCAATATATATACCCATTAATATTGAAATAACTGTCTTCTTCTTCTTCTTCTTCTTCTTCTTCTTCTTCTTCTTCTTCTTCTTCTTCTTCTTCTTCTTCTTCTTCTTTTAATAATCTCCATGTTTCTGGTTTAGATAATACCTAATTAAACTCCTTCCAGACCAGGACATAATCATTTCTACCTTGGATATGTCTTCAAACTTAACCTCTTTGGGAAACGTTATTCACTGATCTGAAAGATTATCATTTTATGGAAACTAAATTATTGTAGTTTTGCTTAAAATCTTCTGAAAATTCTACTCCCAAATAAAAGTTAAATCCAAGTTGTTAGTTTTGGAACATCGAATTGCCACCTAAAATATTAGAAGATTTTTCTTCAATTTGATAAATTGTAAGGATAGAAGTACTATCATTAAACACCAAGTCTATAGTTTAGAAGGTGATTCATGCTTATTCATTACTTGAGAGGTCGAAACTGCAAGAGAATAATTTCCAGGCTCTCCTGGGCTATGTAGCAATGCCCTGTCCAACAAACATGGAAATTCTAATACTGTTTTACACCTTCCAGTTAATATAGGATACATTAAGCTGAGTACGTTCATTTGTGTGCTGAATGTCTAACTTTCTGTGTCAAAACTAAGAAATAGTATGAGTTTTTAATCTTCTTTCTATTATCTTCTCTGCCAATTTAGATACTAGTGAAAAATCCAAGCTTGAAAAATTTAGTGTATACAGCTACAATTGTTGGAAGAGATGCTTCTGACTTCTGTCTTGCCCAGACTGGGAATATTGTAACAATTTCCCCGAAGTGAGTGTTTTAAAAATATTCTAACTTATTTAACTTGTCGGACCTAGTAGACATTTATTATATACCATAAGTATTAAGATGTGACTTTAATTTTTCTAAATTGATAGGTATGTAATGAAAAACTTGAACTCATAAATAACATAGTTACGATTATGAGATTCCTTTTTAATTTTGTCAAAGCAGTTCTAAAAATACAAACAGCTAATTTTATGCATTATTTAATTTTAGTTTAAATTGTGTTCAAATGGACCATCATGTTAACAACATAAATTCTTCCTTTACCTAGCCCAAATCTGTTTCATGAAGGAAATGAAGCTATTGCATACTAACACTATATAATTTTGTAATATACATGTTACATTATGTGGAGTTCATCATTATTCTAGCAAGATAGGATCATGATTGAAATTTTGAAGCTATGGAAGAGTGAAGAAACATAAGAGTAAAAATTGTAAAATTCTCCTCCCAAAAAGCACTGATGTCACTATATTTCTTTATATTCTCTTGTTATTGTGATACATAAATAGTAAATAAGTGTTTATAAATGCCCATATAATCCTAATTATTACATACAAGGGAATACATCCTTCCTTTTTAAATGTATTCAGTGATGTATACTCAACCATGCACTATAGAATAGATAATCCAGGAGATTAAGAATTATATACTTTTGTCTAATTACTGTATCCCATAAACCTAAAACAATTCCTGACACATTAGAAATTATCTATAAATATAAATTGAACGAGGGAATTAGTAAATTAATGTACTGTAAGCATTATATAGAAAATTCTTAATTCAATATGTTATTCTTGCACCAGATTTGAGCTTCTACACCACAGAAATCACTCTCATTATGTAAAGCTTTTTATTTTCAATGAAATTCCACCCCACAAGTCTTGTATAACAGTCCATTTGAACAAGATTTTGATTAGTGAGGACACATTTGACCAAAAGTCCTCCTGTTTTATGTGCCCTGTGATTTTCCCTACAAAATATAGCTTGTGTACTTCTGATGTTATTAAAATGCACTCACTCACTCTGCCATTTCGTCTACTTCATCTCAACCATTAATCAGTGGTTCCACAGACTATGGCAATTAGGCCAAGGTTTGACAGCAAGGGAAAGTATTCCTATGTTCATTCTCATCATTTTTACTTTAACAGAGTTTATAAGTTGTAATTTGTAGGACAAAATAACTGAGTATTATATATAATACTAGTTATACTAGAATCAAAAGTAAAAATCAGTGGTAAAATATCCCTAGGATTTATCACTTGTCATGTCATTCAGTCATGAAAACCCAGCTCATTCTTAATTCAAAGTCCATTACTTACATGAAAAGGGAAAGCAAGAAGTGCTACATTTCCTCCTTGCACAAGAGAAAACTGAAAGAGAACAAAATTGACTGCATGATAGATGTGAAGAGGCAATTTCATAGTACTGTGATACTGTTTCATACCCTGTAACTATTCTAAAGAGTATGAGTTAGCAAGTCTCTGAGCTCATCACAGCCCACGAGGCTGGGATAGCTTCCAAGAAATATTCTTGTACTTCAGAAGCCTCCAATTCATTTCAAAAGGGTCTGCGTGCTTCCTCTCAAGGCTTATAGCAGAGCACTTAAGCTGTCAAAATGTGGCCCAATGTCAGCATTTTTCTATAAGTGGGTAAATTGAATCTTGTCCACAGCTACAGACTGCCATTAGACTACATGTTATACTACATGTATAAATATGTGTGTCATGTGTAAAGATATGAAAACACCTGGATATGTTTTCTTTACTTCATCTTTTAATTGATTTTTTTTCAAATAACTAACATACTACTGCTCTTTTCATTATCAGATTGTACTTTCCAACATTAGCTTGAGGAATTATTTTAATTCAGAAATTTGTGTTAATTTTGTCTGTTTGTTTGCACCATATAACCAAGATAAAGTATAAGACATGACTAAGATTTTATGGACAAAAATATACTCATAACTTCATACAAAATGTGTATGGTTTCTTATTGTTTCCTGCTAGAAGTTATAATATTATACATATACTAGATAATTAAATTTAGATTATACAGATGGCTTTTTGCTTCAGTGTTTATCGTAAAAGTGAATACAGTACAGGGTAGAGGTACTAAACTTGGTCTGTATCTAATATATATTTAGTAGTCTTTTATTGTAACAAAATGCTGCCTCTTATTTTTTATTAAACAGAAACCAAATTGTCCTCATTGTGAAATTTTTAAGTCGGTTCCTCCATCCTGCTGAAGCTACACTATTATTAATTTCAAAACCTAAGGCCGGAGTCGGAGGCAGTACTATGGCTTTTGCTCTGAAAGGAGAAGTACTAAATTTTAAAGCAATTGTAAGTAAACTGTACTTATTTTGTGTACTTTTGCTCCTGTTCCCCAGCCCCTGTAATGTCACACCATGAGTATTCTTACCTGTTTGTGTCTGTTCAAGTCTTATTCCTTTAGGTCATCTCTTTGCCATCAAACCTTGTAATTTAAGGTTTTGTTGTGACAACACTGAAGGTTTTGAGTTGATTCCACAAATACTCTTCTGCTACAGACATTTATCAACTTTTATACATCTTTTAATTTTTATTTATTCAGTGTGTGTGTGTCATCTGCACACACATTCGAATACTTGCACATCTGTATTAGTGTGTGTGTGTGTGTGTGTGTGTGTGTGTGTGTGTGTGTGTGTGTGTGTGTGTGTCACAGCATGAGGAAAGTCAGAAGACTGCTTGTTCTCTCCTACATGGATCATGCAAATTGAACACAGGTTAAAAGGCTTGGCAGCAAGCATTTTTGCATGCTCAATCATCTTTCTAACTGTGCATTCATTAGTTTATTTGAGTGTTTGTAAAACCAATCAATTATAAAGTTCATGACAATACTAGATTTATTGAAGGATTGTGATGTATTTGACTGAATTCTACATGTTTGGATCTCAAAAGAAGGGGAAGAAATACATTGGAAAACTTTTATAAACATCCTGTTTAAATATTATTTGCTACCATGGATAAATAGTAAAGTCAAGTAATTTTTTTGTTTCCGGGGCTTGGGGAAACTATATAAAAAAAGAACTTTTGAGTATGCAAGGCTAGAATATAAAGTATAAAGAATGATTCTAGAAGTGTTCAATGGTAGCCTGATACTAGAAAAGAGAACCAAGATGCTTACGTGGACAGACTTACCAGTGATGCCCCAAACAAAGGGTGCTTATTTCTCACTATGATAATGTTGTTTTCTTCCAATTTCCTTTAGTAATGAACACTTCACTTCTCTCAACTCTTTCACATACATTCACATACAAAGTAAAACAATGTATTACTTTGTCACGTGCAAATCAGTCCAATGGCTGATTTTAGCCCATCATTAACCTCAGTAAGTGAGAAAAAACTGATTGCCTGAATGTCATGCAGCTCTGATTACATACACCCTCTCTTCCCACTCAGGTCATAAGGAAGTAGATTATATTATAATGGAGAAAATATTTCAGACAAATACAGTCATCTTATAAGGGCAAAATTTCTAGAAATTTTTCTATACAGAAATAATTTCAAATTTTTATCTTATATCTACTCTTTCCTTGTAAGCATGTCATTATAACCGCCATAATATGAATATAGACAAGTCAGTATTCATACACAGATTACAAAGATATACACACACATACCTCTTTTTTGCTTAGGTAGATACAAATAATATATATTATACAATATACATTATATACAAATAATACATATTATTTGTAATGTATATGTATATATTATCTGTAGATAGAAATCATGTCTGATTATTCCAGAAATCGTTATCTATTCATTTATGAAATCAGTTTGAAAGAGATAAATTTAAGAGTTATTCAAATCAAATGTTTTAATTATTATGGATAAATATAACATAAATTACATTTTACCCTATCTGAATTTTTATATTAAATATTTGTGGGGGAAATAATTATATTAATTATTGTATTAATTAAGTGGACAATAGTTTTTGATGTTACATTTAAAAGTTAAAGATAATTTGGGTTTTGACATTATTATATATTATGACTTTTTTTACTTTAGGATATTCTAAAATGCAAAGCTCCATGTTATCAATGGAAAGAAGTCTCTGTGAATGTGAAAAATCCCTTTGTGATGGGTGGAGATTTTCGGTAAGTTTTTGCTTTAATGTAAATTTATTGCAGTTCACTATCTATATTCACCCTGATTCTTCTGAGGGGAAATTGAATGTGCTTATATTCTTTATGTCCCTATGAACTGTGATAGCAATGCCTGTACCCGTCCAAATGAGACAAAATCATGACACAGAGATTAAGTAGAATTAGACACAAAGTGCCATCTCTAGCCAAGATACTATTTGTAACTGATACCTGCTGATAAAATGAAAATGAATTTCCATCTAAAATATATTTAATCCAGAAATAAGTCTCATGCAATGTAAGTATTGGGACAAAAAATGTCAATATAATATAAAATGTGCTGTCTTTAACATTTGATAACCTATTACTTAATACTTGTCACCTTGAAATATTTTGAATCATTCTATGTTCAGACTTTTAAAGATTTGTTATTAATGATATCATACATTATTGATTACACAAAATTTATTATACTGAAATAATTATTTATGAAATTATAAATTCCATATCCAAATAAATTCAAATTTACTAATGAGCCCTTCAGCAAATTTCTCATATCCATTTTAGTCTCCAAGTCCAGAATTTCTGCCCAGTTCTTTTTTAAATAATCTTTGTTGATATTCTATGTATAATACTACATTAGCCTCATACTTCCTTTATTTCTTTAATATGTTTCTGTAGTTCTTTGAAGTTATGTGCAATAACTAGTTTGGATTTGTTTCTAATAGACCTGATATCTGGGCCACAGACATTTTCAGTCATCTATTTCATTTCCCGTTTCTTTATATGTTTGATATGTTTTTCTTTTTTGATTTACTGTCTTTAATGTTTTTTCATACATTTTGAATATATAACTTCCTCTCCCCTAACTCCTCATGGATCCTTCCTACCCTCCCAACTTCATGTTCCCCCACTAACAAAAAAATAAAAATGCAGATCAAAATAAAGAAAAAAACATGAAACCAAGACAAAAAATTCAAAAAGTGCACAGAAATCATAGAGTTGTGTTTACCTACTATTTGTGAGCATAAAACCTGTACTGGAATGTTGTCTATATTTTGCGTGTCACTCCACTGGAGGAAACTGGTTTTCCTTTTTTCAGCACATGTTAGGTACAAATATTATCTTGGTTAGAGATAGAATTTTGTGTCCAATTCTACTTCTCGGTGTCAGGATTTTGTCTGGCTTGAACTTGTGCAGGCATTGCTATCACAGTCTCTGTGAATTTACATGTGTATCTTTCCTGATGTTTTTGAAGGCATTGTTTCTTTAGAGTCATCCACCACCCCTGGCTCTTGCAATTTTTCTCCCTCCTCTTACACATAAATCCCTGCAACTTGATAAAGACATCCCAGTTAGGGTTGAGTGTTCCAGAATCTTTTATGCTGCACATCATCTACTTGTGGGTCTCTGTGTTAATTCCCATCTACTGCAACAAGAAACTTCTCTGGTAAAGGTTGAACAATGCCCTAATCTATGGGTATATTAATATGTCATTAGGAGTCATTTTATGGCTGTTGCTCATTTTATTGCTACTAATACTGCAGAATAATAGTAGCCTTTATCCTAGGTCCATGAACTTTCTATTCTTAAGTTCTTGCTACTTTAACATTATCAAGTGATCTTCCAGCTTATGGAATGGGCCTTAAATTCAACCAAATAATATTTGGTTACTCCCATAATATTTGTACTACTATTGCAACACAGTCTTACAGTCAGGTCACTCTTGTAGGTTGCAGAGTTTGTAGCTGGGTGATAAGAATGTTTTTCCCCCTTGGGTAGCATTCATAGTACCTTCCAGCTCCATGAACACTAGTCAGTAGGGGTGAAGCTTCTAGTTGGCACAAACCTGATTTCTTTAATATCATAAGATTTTTGTATTTTTACTAAAAGAGCCTTGCTGTCAGGTTATGGGGGATAACCAGTAACATTGCCAATTGCCTATAATGTTTACCAGAGGGATCTATGACACTTTTAGCCAATGACTCAACAAGATGTATATGGCTCAAAGTTTCTATGAACGATTCTGAACATTTTTTGAAACAGTATTATACATATTCTGAGTATCAGTTCTATATCTTTCAGGCCTGTTTATTAATAATTTGTTTTTATTTTATTTTCCATGTAAATATTTCACATATTTAAGTTTGAGTGCTTTCCCTTTTCCCTGATATATCCTTTGAGTTACAGAATGAGCACACATGTACACTCTGAATGTAAGTTATAGATGATGAGAAAAATAAAAAGGAACAGTGGTTTGTTGTTATCTGAATTTTTTACATTACAATTGGAAACAATTCTTTCTGTATTTATTTCAGTGTCATTCTTGTGGAATCTACAACACTTATGTATTTGCCAAAACAAGTAAATGATTCATCAAAATCTGCTGTGATGCCTGAGTAAGTGGCTTTGATTTGATACTCATCAAAGTGGACCTGTTCTGTGGCTGACATGGCTTGCACTTGTCTACGGGATCTTATGTTATTTTTTAAGGGTGACATGCAAGTAAACTTTAAATATTTGATTAAATAATTATATATTTTTATATTTTTCAGTTTCTTGCTCGAATAAGACACTCTTTGTCATTATAGATTTTTCTTAAATGGGTATATTTTTTCATATTAACAGTGAAAACTAATATGGTGATACTTTTGAGCCAGATGTCTACCCAGAATTGCAGTATCTGAGCCTAAATGATCCAAGAACAACAACAAAAAAAAGATGAACTGGAAAATTTAGTTTACTTACATGATTTGAAATACAACATAGGTATTTTATATCACAAATTTGGTATGTTTTCTTTTGCACTGTTATTTTGCTCTTTTTGTTGGGAGCCTTGGCCTTTAATGTCTGTGTCATCTCTCCAGTCCTTGTGTAGCTTTTATGTGCTTAATTTGATCAAAGGTTGTGAAAGTCTCTCATATATTGACAGCAAAGTTACCAGTAAGTACACAATATTTTCTGATGCATCCTTTCTAAATTAAGAAAAAAGAAATGATTGAGTATGTAATAATTTATGGATTTATTTTTTCTAGAAAGGATATTTTGAAAGTACCCACCAAAATAGTGATCCACTCATCAAGAAACACAAGCAAGGAAAAAGTTTCTAAATGTTTTTGATTACTCTGTTTCACATATTTGTTTGCATTTTGTTTAATACATTTCCATAGTTCTTTTTCTAAGTCTCCTTTGATGGAAATAGTTGAAACAATATTTTTCTAAAAAATTTCCAGATGCAAAAATAGCTATGGAAACGCATAAAAAATCATTAGCAGAATGAAAGTATGATGCAGCAGGCCTAAAATTTATAAAAATTAATACAGCCTACAATATAAGTATATTGTCTAATATAAGTATTTGTCTCAGTAATATTCCAGTCTAGAATATAAATTTAATCATCAGAATGTCAAGAATAATATATGTTTTAAAAATTATACTGAGTATCAATGTTACTTGTTTCGAGCCAGAGTCTAGTGTTGCACTTCTCCAATGAGAGAGTTATGTGAGAATATGAAACTTTTTAAAGAATAATTTTCAGGGAAAAGCCTGTGTTATTTTTAGGTGATGTCTTTAAGAACCAGTGGAGGATTTTTTTTCAAGGTTTTAATCACATAAAATATAAAACTGAAATTCTTCAAGCCGGGCGTTGGTGCCGCATGCCTTTAATCCCAGCACTCGGAGGCAGAGGCAGGTGGATCTCTGTGAGTTTGAGGCCAGCATGGTCTCCAAACCAAGTGCCAGGATAGGCTCCAAAGCTACACTGAGAAACCCTGTCTCTAAAAACAAAAAAATGAAATTGGTGTTATTTATATATAAGATAAATACACCTATGCAGACTTAATAAGAAAATCATTTAAACTTTGCCTATAGGTTCAATTTTTGTTTGGGTTTTTGTTCCTTTTTTATTTATTTATTTTTAATTACTCATATTTACATATCCGTCCCCCCATTCCCTCACCCTCCCATCCTTCCATGATCCCTCCCCAACCCTCCCCAACCC